>NC_091778.1:51412878-51715909 GCF_029378745.1 Bos indicus | reverse complement strand
CAGAGCATAGAGCCTGGGAGCTCAGCGCTCCATCTCCATCAACCCAGCCCCTATTTGAGTGCAATCCTACACCAGGAGCCACGGCCACCACCCCTCCAGCTCTCACCTCGACCGGGTAACCTGCTCCTCCACGCCTGAAGCTGCAGGCTGTCTGTGCGCAGGTCTGAGTGGCTGCATTCAACCCGAATGATGATTCCAGGGCGGAGCCAGGAAAAGAGGAGGTGGGAAGGATTCAGAATCCATGCACCTCAGGTCTGATAGCCAGGTCCTGTATTCAGGAAGGAAACCTCAAGTTATGGGAAGTCACTCGAGTTTCCCATAAAAGCAGAGACATTACTTTGCCAAGATAGGTCTGACTAGTCAAGGCTATGGTTTTTCCAGTAGTCATGTATGGATGGGAGAGTTGGACTATAAAGAAAGCTGAGTGCAGAAGAACTGGTACTTTTGAACTGTGGTGTTGGAGAAGACTCTTGAAAGTCCCTTGGACATCAAGGAGACCCAACCAGTCCATCCTAAAGGAGACCAGTCCTGGGTGTTCATTGGAGGGACTGATGTTGAAGCTGAAACTCCAATACTTTGGCCACCTGATGTGGAGAGCTGACTCATTTGGAAAGACCCTGATGCTGGGAAAGATTGAGGGCAGGAGGAGAAGGGGACAACAGAGGATGAGATGCTTGGATGGCATCACCGACACAGTGGACATGGGTTTGGGTGGACTCCGGAACTTGGTGATGGACAGGGAGGCCTAGCGTACTGCGGTTCATGGGGTCGCAAAGAGTCGGACATGACTGAGCAAGTGAAGTGAACTTGAATTTCAGGAACTGCCCTGAGTTCAAGGGAAAAGATGATTTTCTTGACAGTGAATTCCTTATTATATTTTTATTAGACGCAGGGCATTAGATAATCATTCTAAAGAAAATGGTAGGTGGCAGTTTTCCAGGAGAGCCAGTTCCTTTCTCCCCTTTCAAGCTCTGTCTGAACAGATCTTCCTTTGGGGAGCCGGGTGTGTTCACCCCGCTGCGTTTATCTGGGGACCTGCCTGTCCCCTGCTGTGTATTACCCCCACACAGATACTGGGCCAAGCCCTGCCCACTGAGAATCCTCAGAGCCTGTTTCCATCTTTCAGAAATGCAAGTTGGGTCCACCTAGATAGAAGTCATGCTGGGGACACAGGCAGGGATAAGGAATGAGAGTGAGTAGGAGCAAGTGGTAAAGAGTTTAAACTATAAATTGTCCTTCATTAGCCCTTGAGCAGAAGGAGCCCCTCTTCCTGGTTCCCTCCCCAGGGAGGGTCCTAGCAGGCTGGGTATAGAGACACTCTGTGGCCAAAACAGGTGTCCCTGGGGCATACCTGAGTGCCCTCATTCCCAGAGGGTGGAGTCCAATAGGTGCTGACCTCAGAGAAGTGCTGGAACCCGGGAGTGTCCTTGCGGGGGTGTGTATGTTTCTCTTGTACAAGTGCTTTTGGTTCTTATAAAAATCACTAAGGTAGAAGTCTCTCTTTGAGACTCTGAAAGTGGGGAATAAGGGCAATGTGTGAGAGTCACAAGGGCGGGGAAGGACAGAGGTGTTTCAACTCTTTGTTCGACTCCAGGCTCTATTTTATTCAAATTGCTGGAGGCAAGCGGCTGCTGTTGACTTGAACTGAGTCCTTGGTCCTTATCCAGCCTCGCTAGTTTCCAGGTTCTCGGCAGCAGCGCCCAGATTTCCTGCAGACCCGGAAGAAGGCTGCTGTCGTCATCCCGCTGCCTAGCCTGCCTGCATACACCCTCCCAGCTCCAACTTCCTTGTGGCAGAGGGCCAGGTGTGCAGCCTCAGCTGTGGGCAGCATGTGTCCTGGGAGCTCACACCTGGGGCAGCGGAGTCATGAGCCAAGGGTGACCAGAGAAAAAGGGGCACATGCAGGCCTGGGCCTGGCTCTGTCCCCGCACCCCCGAGGAGAGAGCCTGGGAGAGAGAGACCCAGCAGGGATGCTGTGGCAGGGGTTGGGGGCAGGAGAAAGAGTTTGTTTCTGTTCAGTGTAGGACGTCCCTCATCAGACCTGCACTTCCAATAAAGCCCCCTGGAAGGCAGGAGTGGGGTGGGGACAGTGCGTCTGAAGGTCCTTCCATGGGGGAGCAGAAGCCTCGAAGGTGTATGGAGAAGGGAGACCCCACAGTTATCGGTAGTTTGGAGGTGGGGTGAGGAAGCCCAGAGGTCCGCAGTGCCAACTGAGTGTCATGTGGACTGTCCCCTTCCACTAGAACCTAAAGTGACCTGCTGGCAGGGTGTAGAGCAGAGTAAGGGGCAAAGAGGTATCTGTGGCCACTAGGGGAGAGGTCCCATAGGCTGTGGAGCCAGGCTGGGCAAATCCTCGGCAGGTGGGCAGAGACGGTGCTGGTGTGGGTGGGAGCCTTGTGGACCAGCCCTCACCCATCCTATGCTGACATGTGTAGACTTGTATTCTCTCTTTCTGGTTGAGCAGCTTCCCCGAGGCATGTGGCCACATTCATGAACACATGTCTGCTGGCATCTCAGACACTCGGCACCCCCACTGAAGGGCAGGTCTCGGAGTGCAGACCCTCCAAGGGTTCATGGGCCTAAGAGTGTGTTTAAACAGGGCTTTGTGTTTGTGAGCTTTGAGGCGGGGTTCACAGCCCCAGAATCATGGCTTCTTGTTTCCTCGATATTTCGAAAGCCCTGGTCCAGTGTCGCCTTATTTCCAGAGCAGCTGAGGAAGAATCCGGTTGTGCTCATTCCTATGTACATCATCCTTGTGGGGAAGATTTAAACTTTTCCTCTTGTCTCTGGTTAGGAGTGCTGTGCTGGGCTCAGTTGCTGAGTCCTGTCTGGTGTTTTGCGACCCCATGGACTGCAGCCCACCAGGCTCTTCTGTCCATGGGATTCTCCAGGCAAGAATACTAGAGTGGGTTGCCATTTCCTCGGCCAGCAGATCGTCCTGACCCAGGCATTGAGACCGTGCCTCCTGCATCTCCTGCTTTGTCAGGCAGCTTCTCTACCACTGAGCCACCTGGGAAGCCCTTGGTTAGGAGAGGGGAGTGTTTACTTACTTCCTCACCCTAGTGCCTATATCCCCCTTCCAACCAAAATCTTGCATTTTCTTTTCTTCTTTTTTCTAAACTTCAAGAAATGCACATCCTTCCTCTTTCTTTTCAGTGATCTCCCTAGGGCTCCTTCGGTCCAGATGTCAGCATTCACATCACAGTCTTTTCATTCTCAGGTCCAGAATGTTTTCAGCCAAGCTGGCTGTGCCACGTGGCTTGTTGGATCTCAATTTCTCAACTAGGGATTGGACCCAGGCCACGGCAGTGAAAGTTTAAAATCCATACCTTTAGAGTACCAGGGAATGTCCGTGCTTTAGAAACTTTTAAGTTTTAAAATGTAAGACTAAAATTCTTCACCCATTAGTATTTCTCTTTCTGACGGAATCACTCGGAAGCATGATGTTTGCTTTCTGAAATGGCTGCATTCCTCCAACATTGGGTTATTTTCTCCCCAGCTGCCCCAGCCTTCAGTGCTCTTGGGAATTATTTGTCTTTACACTTCATTTTTTGAAAGAATCACATTTTCAGTATTCATCCTTCCTCAACCAACAGCCAGATATGCCTTTCCCTTTATCTGAACGTTCTTTTATTTTCTTCAACATAGTATAACATTTTACTTATGGAAGTGCTTATAACTGGGGTGCTTGTTGCTGCTTCAGGGATCATGAGGTAGGTCTGGCTCTGGCCCTGCCCCCGCCGTGCATTGAGTAACTCCGTCCTGAGGGTCTAACTCCTGCAGTGGCCCCTCAGAGTCAGGGAGGAGGAGGGCTCCGCCAGTCTGGCTGAACCATGTGGTCCCCACAGCTCCCTCCAGGGTCCCTGATGCCTCCGGGCTGCCCAGACCCTGGCGCGCAGGCCACCGCCAACTGGACACTCTCCTCTCCCCTCTGGGGACGAGCCCTGTCAGTGTACCTTAGGTCACCTTGCTGATGGGGCAACAGGAACGGAGATTCAGTGGCCACAGTAGCCAGGGGGAGGCAGCTCTGCCTGGAAGGGGAAGGGCTCACTAGGGGATTTAAACATTAGAGCACTGTTTCCCCCTTATCATGACAACCTGTTCATTGCCTAGCATTTACAAAAGCTGTTGTTGTTTGGTTGCTAAGTTGTGTCTGACTCTATGACCCCCATGGACAGCAGCATGCCAGGCACCCCGTCCTTCACTCTCTCCCAGAGTTCGCTCAGATTTGTGTCCATTGAGTCAGTGATGCTGTCCAACCACCCCATCCTCTGCTGCCTCCTCCTTTTGACTTCAATCTTTCCCAGCATCAGGGTCTTTTCCAGTGAGTCAGCTCTTCTTATCAAGTGGCCGACAGAATAGAGCTTCAGCTCAGCATTAGTCCTTCCAGTGAATATTCAGGGTTGATTTCCTTTAGGATTGGCTGGTGTGATCTCCTTGCTGTCCAAGGGATTCTCAAGAGTCTTCTCCAGCACCACCATTCAAAAGCATCAATTCTTCAGCACTCAGCTTTTTATGGTCCAACTCTCACATCTGTCCATGACTACTGAAAAAACCATAGCTTTGACTATATGGAACTTTGTCAGCAAGTGATGTCTCTGCTTTTGAACATGCTGTGTAGGTTGGGCATAGCTTTCCTTCCTTCTGAAAGAAGCAAGTGTCTTTTAATTTCATGGCGGCAGTCACCACCCACAGTGAATTTGGAGCCTAAGAACAGAAAATCTGTCATTGCTTCCATTTTTTCCCTTTCTTTGCCCTGAAGTGATGGGATCAGATGCTATGGTCTTAGTTTTATGAATGTTGAGTTTTAAGCCAGCTTTTTCACTCTCCTCTTTCACCCTCATCAGGAGGCTCTTTGGTTTCTCTTCACTTTCTGCCATTTAGAGTGGTATCGTCTGCATCTATGAGGTTGTTGGTATTTCTTCCAACAGTCTTGATTCCAGCTTGTGCTTCATCCAGCCGGGCAATTCGCATGATGTACTGTGCATAGAAGTGAAATAAGAGGTAAACAGAAAGTAAGTCTCCGGGGATGGTATCTCGAGAGGGAGTCCTCTGGTGTGCTCACAAGCACTGTGGTTTATGTACAGGATGCGCAGTGCCATGAGGGGGTTGGTGACCCCATCCCTTGGTGGCCCTGACTGAGGCACCGCCTGCTCGCTTTCTTCAGTTAAGCACCCATCCTGCTGCTGTCCCCCTGCCTCGGCACTGGCTTACCAGCCTGCGCTTCTCCCTGGTCCCCAAAGAGTAAGTTCCCCCTGTTCTAATGCCTCTGAGCGCAGAGTGGGTGTCCTTCCCCCGGTGGGGCCCAGTCGGGTGTTTACCTTGGAAGGCAAGTCCTGTGCAAGTGTGACGAGCTCCCTGGCATCACCCAGAGTTGTGGCAGGAAAGTCATTGGTGGGGTGCAGGCACAGGAACTGGGGATACCGGACGTGAGTCCCTGAGCCGACTCAGACCTTCCTGGGGGACTGGCCTGGCTAATCTGGGGCCTGGGGGAGCACCCTTGGAAACTGCCAGAGTGCCAGATGACTTGGGGTATTCAAACCTGCTCCCCACACCATCCTCACCTGTAAGGTGAGAGGCATCCTTAGCAAGGGAATTTGGGGTGTACGAGAAGTCCATTTTTGTGTTGGTTGGTTGATTTTGTGTTGTTATTTATAGATTTGTTTAAAGTACTCTGTTCTAACAGTGTGAATTCTTTCCCAAATCAACTCTAGTTTATTCAACAAACATTTGTGGAGGGCTGAGTGGGAACCAGTGCCAGGGGGGTGAGGCTTATGCCCCAATCCTGGGAAGTCCCTGGACCAGCAGGCCCGGGAGGGACATACAGTTACAAAAACATACATAAAAGTTAGAGCCCTTCAAAGAGGCTTCCCTTCATCCCACTGAGCGTGACACTGGCCCATACACCCTGACTTCCGGCTCTCTCTTGCCCTAGTCACCCCGCGTGACCCCCAGAGAAGGTGGTGGAGGAACCTTCACACACAGAGTCTGCTCTCTCCTTTCAACTTTCTGCCTCCATTCCCAGAATTACCCGAGAATCATGACGCTTCTCTGGGAAAACTCTAACCCCAGACCAAAGAGAGGGCAGGTCAGGGCCCGGGATGCGGCTCCTTCTGATCCCGGGAGATGCCCTCCCTCCGCGGGAATTTCAGAGAGGCATCTCAGAAAGAGCGCTGAGGACAGAGGGAGACTCCTCAGCTGTTCCTGGTGGGGGCAGGAGCTGGGAAAACCTTCTTCAGGGGCTGCTGGAAATGGTCGTCGAGGGGGAGGGTCCCTGGGGTCTGTCGTGTGGCAGAGAGGGGCCCTGGTCCTGGAAGTGCCGCTGAGCCTGGAGGAGCCAGTGCTCCTGGGATCACCTGAGGGTCTGCAGGGAAGCAGAGGATCTGGTTGGGGCGCTCCTGTGACCGCAGCTGCATCAGTTACAGGTTCCATAACTGCTCCTGTGTGTGGACGTGTCTGGTGTGGACTGAGGGGCTGTGGTGAGGCCTGGGCACATCTGACAGTACTGTCGGGGCATCAGCAGAACCAGGCAGGTTAAACCCCCAACTGTGCAGACAGCATCATCCCAATTTCCTGTTGAATGCGTACCTGCCTGCATGCTAAGTCGTTTCAATGGCGTCTGACTCTTTGGGACCCACTGGCGTGCAGCTGCCAGGCTCCTCTGTAATGGGATTTCCCAGGCATGAATTCTGAAGTGGGTTGCCATGCGATCCTCCAGGAGATCTTCCCGATCCAGGGATCGAGCCTGCATGTGCTTATAGCTCCTGAATTGGCAGGCAGGTTCTAGTGCCACCTGGGAAGCCCCTTCCTTTTGAATCCATAGAAACATATACTTCCAGAAAAGCTAGACGAACATAAAATGTCATCAGGAAGTAAGTCTGAGTCTGGGAACTACAGGTTTTTACAGTTTCTTCAACCTTTTTTTCCTCCAGTATTTCTATAACAATCCTGTGCTCAAGTAATCAGAGAATAATATGTTCTTTAAGAATAAACAGCAGTTTTTATTAGGTTAGAGAGAGCAGGGTTGATGAGAGGAGAAGGGACAGTAGAATGACCCCTCCTTGGCTATCTTAGGCTTCCCCAAGGCCCCGGCGCAGTGGGTGGAAGGGCTGGGGCCAGGCTGAAATGCCCATGGGCTCTAAGTGCAAAACCCTGGGTCCTTTGAAGGCCATCATCTCCCCCTTCTGACCCATCCCTGGCCTTTCCCAGGGGAGGTGCTGTGGGACCCTGGTACCACCATGCTGCCTTTCCTGGGTGGAAGGTTATCCCAAGACCATCTGGAGAAGAGAGAGAGCTCCCAGGGGCTCCTGGATGGTCACCAAGGCTGAGGGGCCATCCCTGAGTGACTCAGCTGAGGGCTGCAGCCTGGTGGGCTTGACCCTGCACACAAAAGAGGAGCACAGAGTGTCTTGCTCACTGTCCAGTTCTGCAAAGGTTGATACACTGCAGCCGAGGACTCACAGTGCACTTCTGTGCTCAGACAGGAATTAGAGATGTTAACAGACTCTGTGTATCTGGACAAGCAACCCCTTAGATGGTTAGATGCGTGAGTCAGGAAGAATTTCAATGACCCCAGCTGCTTGCATTTTCCCACAAAAGAAAAGCACTGTCACCCTTAACTTGTGATATATCTGTTCTTTGTGACAAGCAGTAGAGTCACCTTTGCCCAGACGTATCCTTCATCATCTGTGCATCATGCCAAGGTATTTCATTTGTGTCCAAAATGCGACCCTATGGCCTGTAGCTATTGGATTCTCCAGGCAAGAATTTTGGGGTGGGTTGCCATGCCCTCCTCAGGGGATCTTGCTAACCCAGAGATCGAACCCAGGTCTCTTACGGTTCCTGCACTGGTAGGCGGGTTCTTTACCACTAGAGAGCCAGGAAAGCCCACCTGTACTCCTGGCCAGAAGCCCCACGACCTGGCCTCCTCCATCTCTTGGGATGGATTCTCTAACTCCATCATAGCTCTCTCATTGTGTGGTTTTCTTTTAGTCAACTGCATCCCCCCAGAACACTCCCCCAATGCCACCCTGTTCAGAGACTCACTCAGCCCTGAGTAGGGGTCAGAAGGTTCAAGGGTCTTCCCACCCTCCTGGCCTGAGAAGATTGGCCCTCAGCACAAGGACACTCCAGGAGCACAAATGCCCCTCCTGTCCTCCCCCTCCTCACCCCAACCCTGGGGCAGTGCTTTCTTCCTCTGCATCCTCATCTGAACTCTGACCTCCTCTCCTGGTAGAGGCTTCCAGGCCCAGGGCTAGAATATACAGGCCAGAGGCCACCAGGTCTGAGAGTGACTGAGGGTCAAAGTTTAAAATTGGGTGTTTTCCCACAAGGAGCCCCAAGGAGGGCTGTGAGCAGCAGGCTGAGGGCAGGTGCCCTGGGGACAGGTCCAGAAGCCTGGGCCTTAGCTGGTCAGCACACACCTGAGGGTTCAGGTCCCCACCTTCCGGAATGTGCCAGAGTCAGCCTGAGGGGGAGGTACACAGGCTGAGAGCAGAGCCCAGCCAGCTGCTCAGGCTTCATGGGAACCCCAGGGGACTGTCCATACTGAGGCTGGGTCCCCTGGGGTGGGGGTGAGGGAGGGAGAGAGGGTGCAGTTCCCTTCTTTGAGGGGTCAGGAAACAAGGGTGTTTTGTTCTGACGAAGTCCCTGCTCTTCCACGGGGTGAAGGTCAGCCATTCTAAACACAGTGGGTTCTCAGTGAAGGCTGCTCAACAGCCATGGATGTCCCTGGGGCAGAGGAACAAGTGTTTACAGAGCCAGCTCCCCAGCCCCTCCCTACTTTGGAGGTGGCTGCTGCTGTTTTATTTGCTGAGTTGGGTCCAACTCTTTTAAGACGCCATGGACGGTAGACCATCAGGCTCCTCCGTCCCTGAGATTTCCCAGGCAAGAATCCTGGAGTGTGTTGCCATTCCCTTCTCCAGGGGTCTTCTCCACCGAGGGACCAAACTTGCCTCTCTTGCTGGGTAGACAGATTCTTTATCTCTGAGTCACCTGGGAAGCTTTTGGAGGCAGACTGCTAAATTCAGGAGGTGAGTATGGTTTTCGGAGAGCACTGAGTCCCACCTGCTTCATAAAATATGCACACTAGTCACAAATCCCGGTTTGTTGCCATTTGGCACAAAATCTCGGGACTTGACTGGTGGCATGTGAATGGAGGCCCCACACTCCTTCACTCCATCGTTTTCGGGCATGGAATATTGGCCACCCAGTTTCCATTTTGCTGTTGGATTTTCACTGGCTCAGCTGATAAGGGGTTCGAAAAAAGGATTCAGAGGCTAAAAGAATGGGGATTGTTTGCTATTAAAGGAGCAGATGGGATTCCCTCGTGGCTCAGACGGTAAAGAATCTGCCTGCACTTTAGGAGACTCCGGAAGAACCCCTGGAAGAGGGAATGGCAACCCACTCGAGTATTCTTGCCTGGAGAAATCCGTGGGCAGAGAAGCCTGGCGGGCGACAGTCCATGGGGTCACTAAGAGTTGGACATGACTGAGCGACTCACACACACAGGAGCATGTGAACCTGGAACCAATGACGTGGACTTGGGCCTGGAAGACTCATCCCTCCTGCACGTCTCTGGCTTGCACTCCGCTAGGGGGAGGGGAGGTGGGTGGGGAAGGCACTTGTCGGGAGCGGGAGGTCATCCTATCTCAGAAACCAGACTAGGGATTGACAGAGGCCTTGACAGAACGGCCAGCCCGCGGAGCAGCCCAGCCTCCTGCCTCCTTGTCCCTGTGAGGGCTATCCTGCCAAAAAGCTGAGACGTCTGGGACGCAGGCAAGATCTTAGTTTTTTGTATGTCATGCTTTAAGCCAGCTTTTTCATTCTATTTTTCCTTTCATCAAGAGGCTCTTTAGTTTCCGTTCGCTTTATGCCATAAGGTTGGTGTCATCTGCATATCTGAGATTATTGATATTTCTCCTGGCAATCTTGATTTCTGCTTGTGCTTCAACCAGCCCAGCATTTTGCACTATGTACTCTGCGTATAAGTTAAATAAGCAGGGTGACAATATACAGCCCTGACTCCTTTTCCAATTTGGAACCAGTCCATTGTTTCATGTCTGGCTCTAACTGGACAGGCCTTCTAGGCAGCTGCTCTCGGGGGTGGTCGGGGGAGGCGGAATACCATTCTGAACTGGGCCCCAAGTTGGCAGGTGTGAGTCAGCATGCCTGGGGGGCCTGGTCTGAGGGTCTGCTCAGGGTGAGGGAGACTCATATGCGGGTGATCCCCCAGGCACATATACACCTGACCAGGTCTCCTCTCAGCTGCCCGTGCCCTCTGCTGGAAGAGGGGCCTCCTGGGGATGGTCTGCGGTGGGGGATCCGTGGAAACAGGGGCCTCCAGCCCTACCCTGTGTTCCTGCCTGGAGAATCCCAGGGATGGGGGAGCCTGGAGGGCTGCCGTCTATGGGGTCGCACAGAGTCGGACACAACTGAAGCGACTTAGCAGCAGCAGCAGCAGCTGCCCTACCCTGGGAGCCTGTGCAGGGGGCCTGTGGCACACGGTCATTCAGGGGTCCAGGCAGCCAGAGGCCCCTCCAGCTGGTGACACTGTCGTCATCAGAATCACACTTGGGCCTGAAGGAGTCTTTTGGGCCTAGAAAAGAAAACAACAGTCTCAAAGGCCCTTGCTGAATCATTTAACTTCAGAGAAAACAAACAGAACTTTAGGTCCCGCCCTGATGCTCCAGGCTGGTTGCATCTATCTGGGACTTATCACCCCCTGTCCAGAAACCTTCCACCCCCTACACCTGCCCAGAAGACTTATCACCCCCTGCCCAACTACAAATGCCATCTCAACTAAAGAATACCCAAAACATCCCGCCTGATTAACGTTTCCCTTATCGCTTCCACAAACCTCCCTACAAATATGGAGCCTCCCTGGTCCCTCTGGCTCTCAGCCTGGTCCTTAGGCCGACTGTCGCCCCTCCTTGCCTGAATGAAGGTAACCTACTTCTGTTGAGCTCGTCTTTCCTCTCTCTGCCTCGGCCTGAACTATACCTTACGTTCTTGGTGCCGACACCTGGAAGGGGCGAGGCACTCGGCTCACTCCCTCTCACTCTCCCTCAGTCTCATGTTTTCCCTTTTCCGGGAATCCGGGAGCCCGAACATCCTCCGAGCTCACTTTTCTGCCAGGGCTCAAGTTCCCCTCCGGGACACTAGTGCCTTCGTGAGCGGTGCAAGCCTTGGCCTAAGGCTTTATTGGTGCTTTGCGTACCCCCAGGCCTCGGCTCTACCCCCTTTCCCTCTCTCTCTCTTTCTGACGACCTCCAGAATAGGGAACTCCTGCCATTCAACTGCTCTACATGCAACACTCCACTCAAGCCGGCCCCTAGATTAAGGTAAGATCCGGACGGTGTTCTAGAGGCGTCCTAGAACTCAGTCCTCTCCGGGTCCCGGGGACCCCCAGCCCAGGGGCACTCTGTAGGTGACGGTGGGGGATGCTCCACCTCGACACAGAGCTCTCTTCTCATAACTCCTATTGCGACTACGGGTGAGGACTCGAGCTCTCAATACGAGCCTCTGCTTGCCTTTCAATTATGGGGTCTGGCCAATCCGTCCCAAAAGATTCCCCTCTGACCTGTGTTCTCAAAAATCTCAAACCACTGTCACTCACTGAACTCAAAGCTAACGGTTTAAAACAACTCTGTACACAGATTTGGCCTCAATACCAATTAGACAATCAAGACCGCTGGCCTGAAGTCAGCACATTTGACTTGAACATTCTTCAAAATCTCATCAACTTCCTTAAACAGAATGGCAAGTGGTCGGAGGTCCCATATGCCCAAGGCTTTTGGGCCCTTTGGAGCAGGCCCTCCCTATGCCAGGCCCGCTCCACCCATGAGGTCCTTCTATGCACCTTGTCTCCCAAGCAAACGGGCTCTTCCTAAACTAACCATAGACCCGAGACCTTCCGCACCTGCCCCAGGAGTTCAACCCGCAGACGAGCCCCCTCTCTACCTGCCACCCGCCAACCCTCTCCTTCCCCTTCATCCAACTCTCCTACTGGCCCAGAAACCTCTCCTGACGCCCCCTCAACCCCACTACCCCATCTCCCCGACTCCCCCTCCCCACTTCCTTCCCCCACTGCCACACGGTCATGTACCCAACATGATCCCCTGAGAGAGGTGGCAGGACCAGAGGGCCCCACCCGAGTCCACATGCCATTTTCACTGTCAGATATGAGCCAGATAGAAGAAACGTTAGGATCATTTTCTGAAAATCCTACCAGATCCAGGAAAGAATTCCTGAAACTCTCACAGGCCTATAACCTCACATGGAGTGACGTCTATTATATCCTAAATGCCACTCTCACCCCTGATGAAAAAGCCCATATTTGGCAAGCTGCAAAAGTCCATGCTGATCATTTACATAAGCAAGACTGGGAGAGCCCAGGTGCTGATGGGGCGGTGCCTCCGTTAGATCCCCACTGGACTTACCAGCCCAGTGACCCAGGCATCAGGAGAATCATATGATTACCTGCATTCTAGAAGAGATGCAGGAAAATACTCATATCCATGTCAATTATGATAAAGTCAGGAAAATCACCCAAGGGGAAGACGAAAATCCAGCCTTATTCTCGGCCCGCCTCACAGAGGCAGTCCAGAAGTATACCAACCTAGATATCACCACCCCTGCTGGCTTACTCTACCTTCACATTCAATTCATCAGCCAGTCCGCCCCTGACATCAGATGCAAGTTTCGACAACTAGAAAAGGGCCCTGAGACCCCTCAAAGAGACCTTCTAGAAGTAGGCTTCAAGGTGTTCAATAATAGAGAGGAGGAGGCTAAGAGAGAAAAAGAACGTGAGAGAAAAGCTAAATATGCCTTTTTGGCGGCAGCAATTAAGGGAAGAGTTCAACCTGGCCCAAGTCATCCCAGAACGGGATTTAAGACCCCCCACCCCCGGACCCTGCTTCTGATGCAACCAGTTCAGGACACTGGGCAAAGGCATGCCCAAACCCGCGGCCCCCCAAAAGCATGCCCAACCTGTGGCCAATGGAGACACTGGAAGATGGAGTGTCCCCAGGGATGCCCTGACGCCTCTGGAGAAATCCCCACTTTTCCCTAGAACCCCAGCCCAACCCTACGAAAGTTGTTCCAATGATGCGGCCCAGGTTCCAGCCACCCAGCCCCTGTCCCAAACATGAGCTCGGAACTTAGGGTAGATGGGGTAGGGCTGGAAAAACGACCTCTTTTATAGTAGACACTGGAGCTACTTTCTCTCTCTTAACTTCCTACTCTGGCCCAACTCACTACTCAGAACTCACAATCAAGGGGGGGTCTCTGGAGTTCCCCTAAGGCCAAAAATCAGCCCTCCATTACTCTGTCAGTTTGGAAAATCGACCCTTATACACTCATTCCTCATAATGCCTCAGTGCCCGATGGCACTCCTAGGGAGAGGTTTGTTATCCAAATTGGGAGTCTTTATGACCATACCCCTCTCGATACAGTCTCTATATTCTGCATGCAGATGGCACCTGGACGGTCCCTATCCCTCACCCTGACCTTCCCTTGGATCTACCCACCTCAGACCCCCAAGTCTGGGACACTGATCACCCATCCATAGCCAAACATCATCCCCCAGTCCACATTACCCTAAAAGACCCCTTGACTATAATCACCCAACAACAGTACTCTCTCACCCCGGAGGCCCACAAGGGACTTAAGCCCATCGTAGACCGTCTTCTTCAAGCCTCTATCCTAATTCCTACCCATTCACCACACAACACCCCTATTCTGGCAGTAAGGAAGGGACCAGGATCAGGTCCAGGATCCGGGACCAGGATCAGGTCCAGTATCCTGAACCAGGATCTGTGAAAGTTATTGAGGCCATCACATCGACATTCCCAGTAGTCCCTAACCCTTATACCCTTCTCTCCGCCATACCCCTGACTGCAACCCACTTCATGGTATTAGATCACAAAGATCGCCTTTTTCACCATCCTGCTCCCCCCACCTCCCAACCTTCACCTGGCAAGATCCCGAGACTCACGTTTCCCAACAACTAACATGGACAGTTCTCCCCCAGGGGTTCAGAGACAGTCCCCACTTTTTTGGACAGGATTTACAAAAGGACCTAGAGATACTCGACCTAGCCCTGAGTCATCTCCTGCAATACGTAGATGACCTCCTCCTTTGTAGCCCAACCCGAAAACTCTGCCGCCAACATACTGCCAAACTCCTTGGGGCCCTGGGATCCTGGGGTTTTCGGGTATCCCAATCTAAGGCCCATATAGCCCAGACAATCATCACCTACATGGGGCTCTCCATATCCCACCAACAAAGAACGATTCCCCCAGATAGAATCCAGGCCTTGATTAACGGTCCACTTCCAAAAACGAAAAGGGAGCTCCTGTCTATCCTCAGCCTCCTCAACTTTTTCCGTATCTGGATCCCTAACTTCTCCCTCCTTGCAAAGCCTGTCTGTGAGGCAACTAAAGGATGTCCGGATGAGCCCCTTTTTAACCCCTCCTCGCTGGCCAATCCTCTTCGCCAGCTCACCCACAGCCTCCTCTGAGTGCCAACTCTCCACCTGCCAGATCACACCAGACCATTCTTTCTCTTTGCACACTCCAACCAAGCACAGGCCCTGGGATTTCTGTGTCAGCGGGCTGGAGACACCTGGGCTCCCATAGCCTATCTATCAAAACAGCTTGACATGGTGACCAAGGGCTGGCCTCCCTGTATACAGGCCACGGCTGCTATCGCAGCCCTCGTACCCGAAGCAAATAAACCCTCTAGGCATGCCCCTTTAACAGTCTGTTCTCCACACACCTTCGGAGACTTACTATCACATCGGGCTTTCCTCTCCCTTCCCCCTTCCAGGGTACAGGTCCTACATACTTTTCTCCTCGACCTTCAGCTCTCATTCTCCCCCTGCTCTCCCCTTAACCCCGCCAGCTTATTACCCACGTCCTCTACAACAGACTCCCTCCTACATAGCTGCAGCCTAACAGTAGATCTTACCCAAAACCCCTTCCAACATTTAACAGATCAGCCCATCCTAGACCCAGACACCCCACACTGGTTCGTTGATGGCAGCTCTCAAAAATCCCCACCCTTTGCAGCAGAATACGCCATCATCCAGGGGACTTTTGTCACAATCACTTAACCCAGACAACTGAAGCTTCACCTCTGCCACCTCACACCACCTCCCAACAGGCAGAACTGATAGCTCTCACCAGAGCTTTGAGTGTGTGTGTGAAGTCCTCAGTCCTGTCCGACTCTTTGCAACCCCGTGGACTGTAGCCCGCCAGGCTCCTCTGTCCATGGGATTCTCCAAGCAGGAATACTGGAGTGGGTTGCCATTTCCTTCTCCAGGGGATCTTCCCAACCCAGGGATCAAACCCGGGGTCCTGCTTTGCAGGCAGACGCTTTATCCTCTGAGCCACCAGGAAAGCCTTTAACTGGGAAGCCACCAGAGCTTTAACTCTGGCTAAAAATCTAAGGGTTAACATCCACACAGACTCCAAATATGCCTATAACGTACTTCACTCAAACATCCTAATATGGAGGGAAAGAGGTTTCCTAACCCAAAAGGGACCCCCCATTATTAATTCAGACCTGATCCACAAACTCCTAGAGGCAGCACTCTTAGCAAACAAAGCCGCCATCCTCCACTGTAGGGGCATCAAAAGGGAAGTGTCGTATCAGCTACAACAATGCTGCAGACCAGAAGGAAAGGAGACAGCCCTGTCCCATCCTTCCCTCCAGTCCCGTCATCCTAGCTCTGACTCCACCCGACCCTCCCTCCACCACAGAAATCCTCTCTTATCTAACTCACTTTTTCCTCCCTCATCCAAGACACTCCGACAGTTCCTCTGTAACCACTTCCCCATATCCAATGCTGACCAACAATATTTAGATAACCTTACCTGCTCCTGTCAAACATGTCAACGTACTAACCCCAATTCCAACCTTAAACCGACATCCTTTCCAACCCATCAAATGCAAGGCAGCCTCCCAACACAGGATTGGCAGATAGACTGTACTCATATGCCCCTGGTCCGGAGAGTTAGATACCTCCTGGTCCTTTTGGACACCTTTTCAGGGTGGGTAGAAGCATTCCCCACCAGAAACACAAGAGCCCACACCGGGGTCCAAATCCTCCTCACAAAAATTATCCCAGGTGTAGCCTACCTTCATCCCTACAGTCTGATAATGGCCCGGAATTTACATCCGAGGTCACCCAACAACTGGTCCAATTCTTACAGATACCCTGGAAATTTCACATTCCATACAGTCCCCAGTCCTCAGGAAAGGTAGAAAGGATGAATAGAAAAAGCAAAGAAACCCTTACCAAACTAACCCTCGAAGTACATCTGGATTGGACTAAACTTGTGCCAATTGTTTTCCTCTGAATATGGGCTTTGTCCAGAAAGCCCCTGGGGCTGAGCCCCTTTGAGGTGATGTGTGGAGGCCCATGTTCCCTCCTGGACGCCACCCTGAACCTCCTCCTATACCAAGCTTCTTACACGCCCCTCTGCTGGCAGAACTCCGCAATGCCCTCTGGAAATACGTCAACCACAACTTTCCTGCCCCTGACCCCCAAGCCTCCCTGCCTCCTTTACAAATTGGGGACACGGTCTATCTGTCTGATAATCCCCAGGGTGACCTAACCCCAAAGTGGTAGGGACCATTCAAAATCATCTTCCTCACCCCAACTGCAGATAAACTCGAGGTCACCTCCTGAGTACACCCGTCTCGCCTAAAACGGGTCACCTCCGATCCTGCGCTGCCCTCCTTAAATGACACCTATCGGGTCTCCCTCACAGGACCCACCTCCTTAAAATTCACCTGGCGACAACCTCTGTCCACCATCGAAGAAGACACTGAATGACCTGGACTCTCAGCCTGCAACTGTTCCTGACCCAACTACTACAAGAGCTCTGGACCAGCGCCCCGACAGGAACCTCCTCCAAAGACCTGACTACACTGGTGTCTCAACTGTGGCTCCAGGGATCCTCCTACAACCTGACTCCAGACGAAATTGATTTCTTTACTCTCATTCTCTACATCATTCCACATCCTAAAAAACAGTGTTCCTCCCCAGACTCAAACCACCACCAACTTGGGGCCTTTCCCCCCGCCCTCACTGGCCTCTCCCTGTCTCTAACTATAACAGCACTCTTAAGCTTAATCCTTGCTGTAGGCCAGGTAACTGTCTCCCTCAGGACTGGCCACCTAGCCTTCGTCTTTCCGTGGGTATCGCCTACGTTGCTAGCTGTGTTCTACTCCTAGGGTGCTATTTCCTCTGCACTGCCTAACTAACAGCCCATGACCCCTCTGTTCCTCATCCTTGCTGCACTCCCCAGCCTTCTGGCTACTCCCTGCCCCTGCTCTGACATTTATTCCTATGTACATTCCTCATGTTATAATACAGCTCCAAAACCATGCACCATGAACCTTGGGGGCGGGAAGTCCAAATCCCTACTCACTGTTCAGGTACAACAGAGAGGGAAATTCGTGAGTACCTGCCATAAGCCAAATGGAAGAAACATATGTTTCTATCCCATTACCCACTGGGGGTACTCAGACGGGGGCGGGATACTAGATCAAAATCGGGAAAAGAAACAAGAACAAGTTATCAAGAACATAATTTCCCAGTTACAGGCGACCCCTGAGCCTTATAAACGCCTAGACCTCCTTTCCCAGTTACGGCCTGTCCTAAAACGTCCCTCTGGCAACCAGCACCTTACCCGCCCTCTCAACTCTTCCTTCCAATTCTTCCAGTACACACAACACACATCCCAGTCTTAGATATGCATGTCACTGTCTCCCTCACCGTCATAACAATTCCTTTACCTTCAACTTGGCTTTTACAGGGCAACTACACCTCCCCTTTCCAACAAAAAACTACACAACTCATTGGGCCAGTCTCTGACAATGTCCTTCTCTCAGCCTCTTCAAATCTAACCTGTATCAACTACTCTAGTCCCAACTACACTTGTCTTACAAACTCCACTCCCTCCTTCTGTTCCACTTGGATTCTCTGGAACAGCACAAATAATTGCACCAATCCGGGAATCTTCATTCTCTGCAGACCTGTGCATATTTGTGTCTCCCGTCAGATCCCCCTGGACCTGAATCTTGGTCTTCCTGACCCCGGGCCTAACATTCCTCAAAGAAGAAGAGGTAGAACAAAGAGTCTCCCCACAAGGGGAACTTTCCCACAAAAAAGACGAGCCGTCATAGCCCCCTCCTGATTGGGACTGGCAGAGCAGCAGCCCTAGGCACCGGGATTGGAGGCAGCTCAACCTCTGCCCAATTCTACTACAAGCTGTCCCAAGAACTTAATGAAGACATGGAGCAGGGAGTGGGGTCCTTCATTTCAATCCAAAGACAAATTAACTCATTAGCTTCTGTGGCCCTTCAAAATAGGCGAGCCCTGGACCTTCTCACCGCAGAAAAGGGAGGGACCTGCCTTTTCCTAGGAGAAGAGTGGTGCTATTTTGTTAATGAAACGGGCGTAGTCCAGGGCAGAGTCAAAGAACTTAGAGACAGAATTGAACGCCGCAGAAAAGAGTTACAAAACCTTTACAGTCCCCAAAAGCAGTTCCCTTGGTTGCTCCCTCCTGGGACCACTGGTACTTATTCGTCTTATTTGGACCCTGTTTCTTCAATCTCTTTCAAAGGTTTCTCCAAGAATGCATTTGGGCCATCTCTCGAGATCAGGTCAAGACCATTCTTCTCGAGAGCCTCACCCCAAGCTCAGAAAAAGGAGACCCTGGGCCCTAGGACGATCCTCCATTCCAGACCCAACTCGTTGCCCCAATCCAGCAAGAAGTAGCCAGAGAGATACGGCACCCTTTTTCCCATTTTTTTACAATGATTTCAGGTCTGGAATGAAGGAGTCTTTTGGGCCTAGAAAAGAAAACAGGAGTCTCAAAGGCCCTTGCTGAATCATCTAACTTCAGGGAAAACAAAACAGAACTTTAGGTCCCGCCCTGATGCTCCAGGCCGGTTATATCTATCTGGGACTTACCACCCCCTGTCCAGAAACCTTCCACCCCCTACACCTGCCCAGAAGACTTATCACCCCTGCCCAACTGCAATGCCATCTCAACCAAAAACTACCCAAAACATCCCGGCTGATGAACGTTTCCCTTATCACCTGCACAAACCTCCCTATAAATATGGAGCCTCCCTGATCCCTCTCCAAGCTCAGCCTGGTCGTTAGGCCGACTTCGCCCCTCCTTGCCTGAATAAAGGTAACCTACTTCTGTTGAGGTCGTCTTTCCTTTTTCTGCCTTGGCCTGAACTATACCTTACAGGGCCTGCCCTGGCTGCACGTGTCGCTGTCATGTTGCAGGGCAGTTCACGGAGGATAGGGAGCGCCTGGGTCACTTTTGCCCCGTGTCTCTTCCAACCCAGATCTACACCTTTTTCTCAAAACAGACTTCGACACAACTTGAATGTATCATTTTCTTTTTTGTCTTATGTTCAGTCTTTACTTAGATAGCATTCAGACTCTGCAGAGCAACTTGACCTTGGAGCTCAGTGTGGCTGGAGGTTGCTCCAAAGCACCCGGTGCTGTCCTGCTGGGCTCACCGGGCACTTCTGTTAGCCCACCTGACCCATGACGGTGGTCACTGCCCTCGGGCTCGACTTGACCCACAGCCGGGCGCTCTCACAAACACGGGCTCACGTATGCTCACATGGTGCATGCCATGGAGCCATGGGGCTGGGAGCGATCTCTGCTGCTGGAGTCAGACAATGAATAAAGCTCCATGACAGGTTTAGAGTTAAAATTGTCAGGAGAATTGTAGAATATAATTTTAGAATTAAGCAGTGCTGAAGAGGAGAGGGCAGTCCACCGCTCATAAACACACAGGAGACCACATCAGATCTCAGGACCGTGCCTGCTGTGATCAACCTGTCCCCTGCCTGTGCATCCCTGGAGCACCTGGTCACATGTGGCTTTGTTCTTCAGGTCTGGACAGCAGCGATGCTGTTTGCTGCTCACCAGCTGCTGCTGCTCCTGGACCACACGGGGGGAGGTGTCCAGGAGCCATGCCACATGCTGGCCCACACCTCACAAACCTGGTGGCCACAGATTTGTTTCAGGTGGGTCCAACCCTGCTCCACAGGCAGGCACTGTGGCCAGCCCTCCCAGGGGCAAAACCTTCCCCTGTGGCTGGAGCCCAGAGGGAGAGGGGCCCCCAGCTTCAAGGGCTGATCAGTGGCCAGAGCTCTCTCTATCACCCTGCAGGACACACAGTCAGGGCAGGTCACAGCACAGCACTGGGGAATCAAGGCCAGAGACACCCAGAGGACTCACGTTTCTCTTCCATTAGAGCTAAAGCCTTCTGACTTTCTGATTCGTGTTTCCTTTGAGGGACTTCAGGTTAACCCGTCCTCATGGTGGAAAAGAGGGATTTGGGTTTATCTTAAGTTCTGAGTCCCAGTGGTTGGAGGGATGGAAGATACTGGAGCCTCAGGACACATAAAAGAGAACCAGAGTTGGAGGAACAGGCCCCCACCTGCTGGCCAGAGAAAAGGGGTCGTCAGGGCTGAGGTCTCTCCGTGAGGTCTCCTGCAATTCCTCGGGCTGGCTGCTGCCACCGTCCTGCCCTGGCCATCAACTCACAACCTTTCTTCATCTCTCTCTCCTCCTCCAACTCACCCACCCGACATCTGATGCACTTTCCCTGCCAGGTTTTATTTTGACACATTCCTTTGACCAGTTTCCTTAGGGAGCCTGGAAAGCACACCTTTCCCCCGCGGGGCGAGGGCATGATGAACCTGTAAGTTACTGAGCCACCCTGCAGAGGGCGCCAACAGCACAGATGTGGAAGGGTTTCCAGAGACAGGGAGGCTTGAGGAAGAGGGTCTAAAAAATCCACCCTGATCCACCAGGATACATTGGGATCACGGTACACTGGAGTGTCAAGATCACAGGGAAGAAATGTGGAGCTTGGCAACCTACTGCAAAAGCAGCAAGTTCCTCCTCCTCCTTCTAACACAAGTGACCAGAATCAGGATAGCAGCTAGCCTGGCCCTTTTTGCCATTTCCACCCTGTCTCTCCTGTTTCCTCCAGCAGTGGCTTGGAAGCCAAGCCTGGGGGGAGGGAGTGCAGCAATGGCTTTAATTAGTGAGTAATTCTATTACCTCCTGCACCACATTTCTGGCCCTCTTGGTTTGGGTTTCCTAACACCTGGGCAATGAGCTTCCTTGTCTCGTTTGCCTGCAGCTTAGATTGGAGACCACGTACATGGTTTAATAGCTTCTTTCTTAGCGTTTTTCCTAATTTTATGCTAAGTCACTTCAGTTGTGTCCGACTCTGTGTGACCCCATAGGCGGCAGCCCACCAGGCTCCGCTGTCCCTGGGATTCTCCAGGCAAGAGTACTGGAGTGGGGTGCCATTGCCTTCTCCTTCCTAATTATAAGACTGTTGCAAAAGGGGAAACATCTTCTACGACCCACAAATCCTGTTTTCCCCAAGCCATTGATATATATGACTTTTAAACTTCGATTCCTGAGAGAATGGTATTTAAATTGACAGAGAATTCCGGCATCGTCTGGGTCTGAGTATGTGAGTACATTTTAGCCCAAATGTCCTGAGAGTCCAACATCCACAGTCTTGCTTTCCAAAAAGGAGCAGGATGTGCAGCTTTAACCAAGGGCCGTGCGTGGGGTGGCTGGCACAAGGCACGTTTCCTCCCACCCAGGCAGGCCCCATCCCTCCACAGGGAAGCGTGTCACTCTGCCCCATTACTGAGCCTGTTGGAAAGGCTTGGATGGGAGGAGATTGTGTTTTAGGGTGTGACCTCCACTCACCAGGCCGATTACCCAGCCCACTCCTGAGTCACCACTATGGTAACCTCCTTTCTACTGTGGCAAAGACGAGCCGGGGTACTGAAGACTGTGCTTCTAGAAGCTGGAGTGTTTCGAGGACTTACTCCTACAATTTCTCTTTCTACAGAATCAGGAAAGAATGAAAAGGAATTGCCACCAAATCCCAAGAAGCAAAGTCCACCAAAAGAGCGCACACCAGCCACTGCCTCTGCTGAGGGGTCTGAGAAAGCACCTTTAAGAATCTCCAGCATCAGGATTATGGCACATACACCTTCTTAGCCCCTTCATGGATCCCAGCCCTGTCGTGGTGAAGGGGCTTGTGTAACTCAGTGAAGCTGTGAGTCATGCCACATGGGGTCACCCAAGAGAAACTGGACATAGTGAAGGGTTCTGACAAAAATGATCCATGGAGGAGGAAATGGAAACTCCTTCCATTATTTTCGCCATGAGAACCCCATGAACAGTATGCAAAGGCAAAAAGATATGATACCCGATGAGTGCCCCACCCCACCCCGTCCCCAGATCAGAAGGTGTCCAATATGATACTGGGCAAGAGCAGGACAAGCAGAGGGCAATTACTAACAGCTCCAGAAAGAATGAGGAGACTGGGCCAAAGCAGAAACGACGATCAGTCGTGGATGTATCTGGTGGCGACCGGAAAGCTAGAGCAGAGAGTGTCATTTTCAGGGCAAGATGCCCAGGGTGTGAACCAGTCAACGCCAGACCCTGAACAGGCTGCAGAGGTTTCTCCACATGAGAGTGACCTTTGGCTGAGGATTCAGGGCCTTGGACTCTGACACGGCACCTTCTGTTTCTCCAGTTCTCAGGGGACCTGACCCAGGCTGGAGTCCACTGAGAGGCCACACCCAGCTGTGGGGGCCCTGAGCCCCACCAGTCTGGCATGAACTCGGCTGTTTTGAAGTTTCTCAGCACTGGCCTCGCAGTGTCTCGGAGTTGGATGCCCTGTGGTAAGGACACACATGTCCTATGCGGCCTGGCAAGGGATGAACCCCAGACAAGCATGACTGTTCTTGGAGTCTTAGTACAAAGATGAGCTCCAGGACCCAATTTGGAAATCACCCCCCGCCGCAGTATCACTTTTTCCGGCATCGCAGGGAGTGTTCATGGGCACCTACGCTGCCAGGACAGTCTGTTGAGATTGCAGAGAATTTCAATTGTCACAGAAAGAGGTAAAACAGTCCTCAAGGATGGTGCCGCATCACATCTGTCTGGGTGACAGATCTCGGAGCCACCCCTCCCCCTCACCATTTTGCTGAAAGTTTTACTTTTGTTTTTGATTCGAAGGATTCATTAATAAAAGAAACCACTTCTCACAAAATAAACAATTTCAATATTTACTAGAAGATCATTTGGCTTAATTTTAATATACAGGCATTAAAAGAAGAGAAATAGAAACAATAGAGAAAAGTAACAGCACATACATCACCACATGGGGCCGACCAACATCCAGACTTAAACACAGCTGGAAGGTCCCTCGATAAAAGCCTTATGGAGTCCCAGTTGGGAAAAGGTCCGCATCACCCATGTGAGACATCACATTGCAGTTTTGGAGGCTCCCGCTTGGAATCCCAGGGTGCAGCTGACACCATCATCCGTGGGTGTGCAACAATGCGGCTCTGGTTTTCCTTCACCTTTTACATTGTTGTTTGTTGCACCTTGTGAGTCAGGAGATTTTCCAGACCCCAGGGAGTTGGCCAGAACTCCAGGGGCTCAAGAAAATCCAAGCCCCGTTCCCTTTCTTATCCAAAGTGCCCCTTGACTTACTGGTAACAATTTCTGTGTTTGCCAGCAGGCACATAGACCAGGCAAGATCAGAAGTCAGTCAGAGGCCTTCTCTCCAGCCCCTGAAACCTGAACAAGCCTTCCTCCATTGTCATTTCCCTAACACCGCCCCCCGCCCCTTTGCTGTCGAACCCAGCACGGTGACACAGCACCCACACACCCCCACCCCACTCACAGGCTTGTGCATGGCCTGGGGTTTCCATCTGCAGGGCAAGGCTGGATGGGTCGCCCCTTTGCCCTTCTTGAGGCTTCTCCGTGTCTCTGCTTCACCCAGACTGTGGACATAGGCTACAGACTGGCTGAGAATGTTACCGTGGGGTGTTTTCTTATTTCCACAGAAGTTCATGTTCATTTTAGAAGCCTTGGAAAATGCAGATAAGCAGAAAATCCTTCCCAAATGTGGCCTTGGCCAACATCTGGTTCTCAGTCCTGTAAGTGTGTGGTTCCTGCCTTTGGGGTCCAGCCCTCTGCATGTCAAGGTCCTGTGGTTATTAATCAGGTCTTCTATTGACCTGCAGTCACTAGACCTGGCCGAGGCACGAGGGATCCAGGAACCATGGTACCTGCTCCAAGGGCCCTGGGAACACACCTAACACCAGGGGCACATGCATGCACACTTAGACACTGCACACCCGCACTCACAGACGTGACACACCTGCACACTCACAGCAGGTCTGTGGGGCTACTGATGCAGCAGAGCTGGCCTGGGGATGGCTTCCACATGTTCCCAACCCACCAGACAGGGCTCTGCCGGGAAAGAACAATGGACGCCGAGGACGAAGCATCCCGATTCCACAGATCAGAAAATACAGGCCTGACAGATCAGAGTCAGGAGTTCTCAGACGTTTTCAAGGACAGGCTCTTAGTTTTGGTTCTGAAGAGAGCCAGGCCGGCATTGGCCTGGGGCTCCTTTCTGGAGGCTGCAGTTTGGGGTGGGGACACACCCATCCATGCAGCCTGAAGTCACCACCAGGGGATGCCATTGGCAAACACTAAGTCAGCAGCAGAGTCCCAGGCCTGGGAGCAGATGCTGCCGCCCCAGGGCTGCTCCTCCGTGTTGTTGGGATCCCCAGGAACTTGAGGGGCCTGCCACAGGCCATTGGGGCAGGCCAAGGGTTCCTGGAAGCCCTCAGTTTCCATAATCCTTCCACCACCCAAAGATGTATGGGTGTGATTCAGTCTTGTGTTTACATGCTGGTTTTGTCTAGTCGTGGGTCTTTAAACAAAAGTGCAACGCACAGCAGGAACAGGGGCATAAAGTAGGAGGCGTGGCTATGCCTCTGTGGGGCAGTTTGTGTACCTGTCAATGTCCCCTCATGGCACACTCCTCTGATATCCCCTCAGAGAATCCTCTCACAGTTCCCCTCAAGTTCCCCACATGGCTGTTCCCCTTGATATTCTCCTCATGGCATCTCCTCAGGTTGTTCCCTCCTGGCTTCCCCGGATGATGTTTCTTTCCTCGCGGGGTCTCCTCCTTACTATCCCCCCGTGGCGTCCCTGATCCTGTTCCCCTCATAGTGTACCCTACGGTTTCCCCATGGCGGCTCCTCATGATGTTCCCTTCACGGCTGCCCTCATGGTGTCCTCTCATGACATCCCCTCATGATGTTTCCCTCATGGTGTCTCCTTGTGGCATCCTCTCATGATTATCCCTTCGTAGTGTCTCCTCTTTGGGTCCCCTCGTGATTCCCTTCAGGATGTCCCCTCATGGCATCCCGCACCGTGTCCACAGCGGGTCCGTGGCGGCGACGAGAGCTGCCCACATACGTCCTGCGGTTCCTCCAGTGCAGGCCCGTCTACAGCCTGTGGGCAGGACCGTCACGGAGCGCAAGCTGAGTGAGTGTGACCTGTGCCTGTGTCGAATGTCTGAACCTCCCAGCTCATTCTCCGTACGAGTTGGGGTTTTCTCTGACTTCAAAACAAATAAACTGAAATAAACCTTAGAAATGGTTTTAAACTGAAAACACGTGTTATTCATCAAGCTCCTCAGCCATTCACTCAGATGACAGCCAGTGACGAGCCCAGTCTCCATGAGGGCAGGCCGCCAGTCACTGAGGCCGCATTGCTATGGTTTGCCCAGAATGTTTAATCCTCAGCCTTTTCTATTAGCTTCCTGGAATGTGTGTTTTGAAGGAGATGCTCTTTTTACAGGGTGGTGAGAGTAAAAAAGAAAGTCTACCAGAAGCACCCCAGGTTTACGTCTTTGGTGTTTGGAGTATTTAAGCGAAGGTCTGTGGCTAATGGATTCCAAATTCATGGGGCCCAGTCTCCGTTTCTCAGGTGGGGCGAGAGTGGGAGGTTTCACCAGATCAGCATCCCTCAGGCCTTTAGGATCAGAGATTTCCTTAATCCATGCACCCCAGAAGCATGAATCCTAAGTTCCCTCGGTGGCCTGGTAGGCAGGGGCGGGGAGCTGGGCCCAGGTCACAGGGCTCAGGCCCTCTCTGTGCCTCATGGGAACCAGGGGAACCCCAGCCTGGCTCACAGGGCAGCATCCGTTCTGCAGGTGGTGGCAGGGGGACCCGTGGAGACCTGAAAGCCAGGGTGGAAGGTGTGCCTCCCCCGCCTGCGCACTGGGGAGGCAGCGGGCGCGAGTCAGCGGGAATCTGAGCAGAGGCGTGCTGCTGCCTTCCCTCCCTGGGAACCTTCCAGCAGGGGAGCCTGTGGCCCCAACTCCAGAGGCACCCCGACTTCCACATGTCTCTAGGCAGCAGGGCGGGGAGCACCAACATGGCCACGCCCATGGCACACTGGGCTGCTGGCAGAGGTCGCGGCCTGCCTCTTGCTGAAAGTGACAAAACTGAGCTTTCTGCCAGTGGTGGGAGCAGGGAGCCATCGATGGCAAACAACTCTCAGTGACAGTGCTGACAGGCGCCCAGTCCCTTCTGCCCCCTCACTTGCCACCCCCCACCCAGCCTGCAGTGACCCTGCCTGCCTGAGGCACCTGTGAGTCCTACATGGGGAGATGGGCACGCTCAGCATGAACTGGGAGGGCAGGTGGTCTGAAACCAGAACCCTTTGCAAGAATAGGTGGCGTTCAGCCATGATGGGGAGATGGACATTTTGCTATATCTGGTTTCAGCTGCTAACTGCCCACATAGACTTTATGAAAGAAAAAAAAATTGCTACATTCCAGGGAAAGGAATGGGTTAAACCCAATTGGTCTGTGTGGCCATGGGATGTGGCTGGGAACCCCAAACACTGGAGGAGGGTCCGCCAGATG
This sequence comes from Bos indicus, assembly GCF_029378745.1. NCBI lineage: Eukaryota > Metazoa > Chordata > Mammalia > Artiodactyla > Bovidae > Bos > Bos indicus. The sequence continues at coordinate 51,689,081 of NC_091778.1, read as the reverse complement.
CAAAGGCATGTTCAAGGGTCACTCTGTGGCTTCCCTGGAGGCTCAGATGGGGAAAAATCCATCTGACAGAGAACTTCCCTCCCAGTTATAGGTATTTGTGTCCCTTTCTCCTGATGCTGCAGTGGGTCCCATGTCTCAGTCTCTCGGCCACTCACCATTTTTCCTCTTCAGGCCCAAGACCTCATTCATTGTTAATGGCCACCGGGGCTGTTGTGGAGAGGTCAGTCCTTCCCAGCCTGGGGTGTTGTAGGGAGGCCAGGACAGTGGTGACCACGTGGGCCTCAGTCTGTAGTTGTGGGACCCTGGGTTGAGGGGCTGGAAGCGTGGCAGCTCTCCCAGGGCAGAGGCTCCCACAGCAGCCAGGTTCTCCCCAGGCGTTCTGGGCCCACTGGGGCTGGCATCCCCTCCTTGTTTGGAGGACTGTAGCCTGGAGGCTGAGTCCCCTCCTCTGCCTTCCTCTTGGCCCAGGGTGAATAAAAGAGGATGGTAAATCTCCTCTTAAGCAGGACTGAGTCTGGGGTGTCCATGGGTCTTTGGATCTTAACGTGGTTACATCAGTCAGGCATCTGTAGGGCACAGCCCGGCGTGTTCTTCAGGCTGAGCACCCACTGACCAAAAATTGGGTGTGCCTTCCTTGTAGAGCCCAGAGCTGACCCCACAGCAATGTGGTATGAGGCAGGGCTGGAAATTTCCACTGTAGCGTAGAGGCCTGGGGTGGTCTCAGCTCTGATGGTCGAGAGACCAGCAGCAGACTCTCGGGGAAGCTTCAGGGTGTGGGACTGAGGTGGGTCTTTGACCTGGAATCTGTGCTGCCCTGCAAGGATCTGGGCCCATCGCACCTGCTGTATAGGAATAACCATCCACTCTCGGTGTCTAGAAGTTGTGTGTAGGGGGTTTGAGCTGGAACACAGGGTGGACACCATCTCCTGGAAACATCCTATCCAGTGGGCCGAGGTGGTTATACTATGTGGTTCTGACAATCAGGTCTCAGACGCTCCCAAGGCCTGGGGCATCGCGTATGATGTAAAACTTGGTGAATATGTGTAACCGCAGTGATCCTGACCCCTGTCTCTCTCCAGTCTGCTTGCGTGTCAGGAGGCCTCAGTCTGGGCCAGAGCATCTCTGAGACCTGGTTAAGAGCAAATTGACCTGACGACACATTTAGTTGATTTGATAGGTCTATTGATGGGTGTGCTAGTGTCTCTAAGATCAATGAGGGTCTTGCTATCTATCTGGGAGAGGAATGGTGAGCTGAGGTTGAAAACGTATGTGCTTGGTCCCTTCAGTCGTGTCTGACTCTTTGTGACCCCATGCACCGTAGCCCACCAGGTTCCTCTGTCCATGGGATTCTCCAGGCAAGAATACTGGAGCGGATTGCCATGCTCTCCTCCAGGGGATTTTCCTGACCCAGGGATCGAACTCACGTCTCCTACAGCTCCTGCGTTGCAGGAGGTTTCTTTACTGCTGAGGCACCGGGGAAGCCCAAGGGTAAATGGTACTCCCCCAAATCCATATCCACCCGGACCTGTGAATGGAACATTATTTGGAGTCAGGGTCTTTGCAGATGTAGTCAAGACGAAACCATCCTGTCTGGCCTTAATCCCGATATGACTGATGTCCTTACAAGGAGAGACGATTTTGAATACTGGGAGAAGGCTATGTGATGACGGGGCAGAGAGTGTGGAGACTTGGCCACAAGCCCAGGAAGCACGCATCGCCGGCACCACCAGGAGCTGGAAGAAGCCTGGGACAGGTTCTCCCTCGGAGCCTCCAGGAAGCACTGACCCTACGCTGGTTTTGAACTTCTGGCCTCCAGATTTGTGAAAAAATTAATTGCTGTTGTTTTAAACCACTACATTTGCAATCATTCTGGCCTCCAGGTACAGATTTCTTCCCTACCCGCCCCCTGCTCTGGGCGGGCTCTCTGGCTTCATGACAGGAAGCTGTGAGATGTGTGGTTCAAGGGGTGGACGAAAGGGACCTGTGTCCTTCGGTGCCTGGCAGCATCAGCTGAGGTGTATAAGATGTGAGATTGTTGGCAGAGGCCGTGGTACTCGTCCTTGCTGGTCAACACGCATTTCACTTCCGGGACTGCTCTCCATGATGCAGTCAGACACAATTATAACTGCAGAACTCCACCCCCACCCCCAACGCCTGCCGCCCATCTTTCTTTCTGTGTGAGACTTTTCAAAACTAGAATTTTCTGAAATTCCTGTGTTTGTAGGGAGCCAAGGCACTTGTTTCACATCCCAGCAGGCCAAGCCCGTCCTGGTCCCTCATAAACGTCTTGTTCCAGCCTGGCTTGTGCTTTCATAAGAATGACATTTCTGTGTGCTCTTTTGTGGTCATCTGAAGAGGCCACCAAAGAAGAGACAGTGAAATTATGCAGCCAAAAAAAAAAAAAAAGAGTGGTCTGTAGTGTCTAAAATATTGTTACTTCCTGGATACTTTGGATGCTTTATAAAATGTGTGATTTCTTTTCTCATTCCAAATAAGCATTTGCTTCTGTCCCAGGACTTGTACTGGTGATTTTGTGTTAATTTCCTTAGAGAGCCCCTCTTGGTGTGCATGAGCTCCAGGTTGGAACGAGCTTTCCTGCCACACTCTAGGGTGAGCCTGGGGAGGAGCTGGGGGCCGGCCACATGGCCTTCAGGTCGAGTCCCCATCAGAGACCCCTCCGGATCATCCAGGATAACTCACAAGCTGCCCCTGCCCCGCTCAGAAGCTCAGGGCTGACTTTCTCACAGGAGTGTCTAGTTAGGATAACACTGGTAGCCCCGTGATCCTGCCCCTCTGCCCCACTTGCACACCAGGGAGAGGAGAAAGGAGGGCAAGAATGGGCAGGGGCAGGACCAGGAGAAAGACAAGGGGGTCCCCAGGTGGGGATGGGGGTCAGCTTCCAGATGTCCTGGTCTTCTGGTTCACTTTCTGCTGGGACCTGATTTATGTCCAAAAACTTGGAGTATCAAGTCAGTCACCCCTGCCCCCTGGGGGCTGGGTGTGGTTGTAGGGAAAGGCCCGGGGCATGTGCCCAGGTTAAGGCTGCCCGAGTGGCTCACGAAGTGATTGAGCATCGTTTCCACTTTGGCCCAGTTTCTTCATTCTTTCTGGAGCTTTTAGTAATTGCACTCTGCTTGTCCTGCTCTTGCCCAGTATCATTTTGGACACCTTCTGATCTAGGGGTGGGGTGGGGTGGGGCTCTCATCTGGTATCATATCTTTAAGCCTCTGCATACTGTTCATGGGGTTCTCATGGCAAAAATACTGGGAGGAGTTTCCATTTCCTACTGCATTGTATCAATTTTGTCAGAACCCTTCACTATATCCCATCTCTCTTGGGTGACCCCATGTGGCATGACTCACAGCTTCACTGAGTTACACAAGCCCCTTCATTACGACAGGGCTGGGATCCATGAAGGGGCTAAGAAGGTGTATGTGCCATAATCATGATGCTGGAGATTCTTAAAGGTGCTTTCTCAAACCCCTCAGCAGAGGCAGTGGTTGGTGTGCGCTCTTTTGGTGGACTTTGCTTCTTGGGATTTGGTGGCAACTCCTTTTCATTCTTTCCTGATTCTGCAGAAAGAGAAATTGTAGGAGCAAGTCCTCGGAACACTCCAGCTTCTAGAAGCACAGTCTTCAGTACCCTGGCTCGTCTTTGCCGCAGTAGAAAGGAGGTCACCATAGTGGTGACTCAGGAGTGGGCTGGGTAATCGGCCTGGTGGATGGTGGTCACACCCTAAAACACAGTCTCTTCACATCCAGGCCTTTCCAACAGGCTGAGTAATGGGGCAGAGTGACACGCTTCCCTGTGGAGGGATGGGGCCTGCCTGGGTGTGAGGAAACGTGCCTTGTGCCAGCCACCCCATGCACGGCCCTTGGTTAAAGCTGCACATTCTGCTCCTTTTCGGAAAGCAAGACTGTGGATGTTGGACTCTCAGGACATTTGGGCAAAAATGTACTCACATACTCAGACCCAGACGATGCAGGAATTCTCTGTCAATTTAAATGCCATTCTCTCAGGAATCGAAGTTTAAAAGTCATTTATATCAATGGCTTGGGGAAATTGGATTTGTGGGTCGTAGAAGATGTTTCCCCTTTTGCAACAGTCTTATAATTAGGAAGGAGAAGGCAATGGCACCCCACTCCAGTACTCTTGCCTGGAAAATCCATAGACAGAGGAGCCTGGTAGGCTGCAGTCCATGGGGTCGCTAAGAGTCGGACACGACTGAGTGACTTCACTTTCACTTTTCTCTTTCATGCATTGGAGAAGGAAATGGCAACCCACTCCAGTATTCTTGCCTGGAGAATCCCAGGGACGGCGGAGCCTGGTGGGCTGCCATCTATGTGGTCACACAGAGTTGGACATGACTGAAGCGACTTAGCATATAATTAGGAAAAGCGCTAAGAAATAAGCTATTAAACCATGTACGTGGTCTCCAATCTAAGCTGCAGGCAAATGAGACAAGGAACTCATTGCCCAGGTGTTAGGAAACCAATACCGAGAGGGCCAGAAATGCAGTGCAGGAGGTAATAGAATCACTCACTAATTAAAGCCATTGCTGTTCCCTGCCCCCAAGGCTTGGCTTCCAAGCCACTGCTGGAGGAAACAGGAGAGACAGGGTGGAAATGGCAAAAAGGGGCCAGGCTAGTTGTTGACCTGATTCTGGTCATTTGTGTTTGAAGGAGGAGGAGGAACTTGCTGCTTTTGCAGTAGGTTGCCAAGCTCCACATTTCTTCCCTGTGATCTTGACACTCCAATGTACCGTGATCCCAATGTATCCTGGTGGATCAGGGTGCATTTTTTTAGACCCCCATCCTAAGGCCTCCCTGTCTCTGGAAACCCTTCCACACCTGTGCCGTTGGCGCCCTCTGCAGGGTGGCTCAGTAACTTACAGGTTCATCACGCCCTCGCCCTGGGCGATGGCAGGAGGGGGGCGGGGGTGGGGGGTAGGGGTGAGGCGGGCGGGAGATGTGCTTTCCAGGCTCCCCTAAGGAAACTGGTCAAAGGAATGTGTCAAAATAAAACCTGGCAGGGAAAGCGCATCAGATGTCCGGTGGGTGAGTTGGAGGAGGAAAGAGAGACGAAGAAAGGTTTTGGGGTGATGGCCAGGGCAGGACGGTAGCAGCAGCCAGCCCGAGGAATGTAGGAGACCTCACGGAGACACCTCAGCCCTGACGACCCCTTTTCCCTGGCCAGCAAGTGGGGGCCCATTCCTCCAGCACTGGTTTCCTTTTGTGTGTCCTGAGGCTCTAGTGTCTTCTATCCCTCCAACCACTGGGACTCAGAACTGAAATAGAAACCCAAATCCCACTTTTCCACCATAAGGACAGGTTAACCTGAAGCCCCTCAAAGGAAACACGAATCAGAAAGTCAGAAGTCTTTAGCTCCAATGAAAGAGAAACGTGAGTCTTCTGGGCGTCTCTGGCCTTGAATCCCCAGTGCTGTGCTGTGATCTGCCTTGACTGTGTGTCCTGCAGGATGATAGAGGGAGCTCTGGCCACTGATCAGCCCTTGAAGCTAGGGGCCCCTCTCCTCTGGGCTCAAGCCACAGAGGAAGGTTTTGCCCCAGGGAGGGCTGGCCACCATGCCTGCCTGTGGAGTGGGGTTGGACCCACATGAAACAAGTCTGTGGCCACCAGGTTTGTGGGTGTGGGCCAGCGTGGGGCATGGCTCCTGGACACCTCCCCCTTTGTGGTCCAGGAGCAGCAGCAGCTGGTGAGCAGCACACAGCATCGCCGCTGTCCAGACCTGAAGAACAAAGCCACGTGTGACCAGGTGCTCCAGGGATGCACAGGCAGGGGACAGGGTCGATCACACCAGCACTGTCCTCAGATCTGATGTGGTCTCCTGTGTTTATGAGTGGTGGACTGCCCTCTGCTCTTCAGCAGTGCTTAATTCTATAATTAAATTCTGCAATTCTCCTGACAATTTTAACTCTAAACCTGTCTTGGAGCTTTATTCATTGTCTGACTCCAGGACAGCAGGGATTGCTCCCAGCCCCGTGGCTCCATGGCATGCACCATGTGAGCCTACATGAGCCCGTGTTTGTGAGAGCGCCCGGCTGTGGGTCAAGTTGAGCCCGAGGGCAGTGACCACCGTCATGGGGCAGGTGGGCTAACAGAAGTGCACGGTGAGCCCATCAGGACAGCACCGGGTGCTTTGGGGCAACCTCCAGCCACACTGAGCTCCAAGGTCAAGTAGCTCTGCAGAGTCTCAATGCTGTCTAAGTAAAGATTGAACATAAGACAAAAAAGAAAATGATACATGCAAGTTGTGTCGAAGTCTGTTTTGAGAAAAAGGTGTAGATCTGGGTTGGAAGAGACACGGGGCAAAAGTGACCCGGGCGCTCCCTTTCCTCCGTGAACTGCCCTGCAACATGACAGCGACACGTGCAGCCAGGGCAGGCCCTGTAAGGCATAGTTCAGGCCAAGGCAGAAAAAGGAAAGACGACCTCAACAGAAGTAGGTTACCTTTTTCAGGCAAGGACGGGCGACAGTCGGCCCAACGACCAGGCTGAGCTCAGAGAGGGATCAAGGAGGCCCCATATTTATAGGGAGGTTTGTGCAGGTGATAATGGAAAGTTAATCCGGCAGGATGTTTTGGGTACTTTTTAGTTGACAAGGCATTTGTAGTTGGGCAGGGGTGATAAGTCTTCTGGGCAGGTGTAGGGAGTGGAAGGTTTCTGGACAGGGGGTGATAAGTCCCAGATAGATATAACCGGCCTGGACCATCAGGGCCGGACCTAAAGTTCTGTTTTGTTTTCCCTGAAGTTAGATGATTCAGCAAGGGCCTTTGAGACTCTTGTTTTCTTTTCTTGGCCCAAAAGACTCCTTCATTCCAGACCTGAAATCATTTAAAAAATGGGAAAAAGGGTGCCGTATCTCTCTGGCTACTTCTTGCTGGATTGGGGCAACGAGTTGGGTCTGGAATGGAGGATCGTCCTAGGGCCCAGGGTCTCCTTTTTCTGAGCTTGGGGTGAGGCTCTCGAGAAGAAGAATGGTCTTGACCTGATCTCGAGAGATGGCCCGAATCCGTTCTTGGAGAAACCTTTGAAAGAGATTGAAGAAACAGGGTCCAAATAAGAGGAATAGAATGATAAGTACCAGTGGTCCCAGGAGGGAGCAACCAAGGGAACTGCTTTCGGGGACTGTAAAGGTTTTGTAACTCTTTTCTGTGGCGTTCAATTCTGTCTCTAAGTTCTTTGACTCTGCCCTGGACTATGCCCATTTCATTAACAAAATAGCAGCACACTTCTCCTAGGAAAAGGCAGGTCCCTCCCTTTTCTGCAGTGAGAAGGTCCAGGGCTCGCCTATTTTGAAGAGCCACAGAAGCTAATGAGTTAATTTGTCTTTGGAGCTAATCGAAGGACCCCACTCCCTGCTCCATGTCTTCATTAAGTTCTTGGGACAGCTTGTAGTAGAATTGGGCAGAGGTTGAGCTGCCTCAAATCTTGGTGCCTAGGGCTGCTGCTCTGCCAGTCCCAATCAGGAGGGGGCTATGACAGCTGGTCTTTTTTGTGGGAAAGTTCCCCTTGGGGGGAGACTCTTTGTTCTACCTCTTCTTCTTTGAGGAATGTTAGGCCCGGGGTCAGGAAGACCAAGATGCAAGGTCCAGGGGGGTCCAACAGGAGACACGAATATGTGCAGGTCCCGCAGAGAGTGAGGATTTCTGGATGGTGCGATTATTTGTGCTGTTCCAGAGAACCCAAATGGAACAGAAGGAGGGAGCGGAGTTTGTAAGACCAGTGTAGTTGGGACTAGAGTAGTTGATACAGGTTAGGTTTGAAGAGGCTGAGAGTAGGGCATTGTCAGAGACTGGCCCAGTGGGTTGTGCAGTTTTTTGTTGGGAAGGGGAGATGTAGTTGCCCTGTAAAGGCCAGGTTGAAGGTAAAGGAATTGTTATGACGGTGAGGGAGACAGTGACATGCATATCTAAGACTGGGATGTGTGTTGTGTGTACGGAAGAATTGGAAGGAAGAGTTGAGAAGGCGGGTAAGGTGTTGGTTGCCAGAGGGAGGTTTAAGGACAGGCCATAATTGGGAAAGGAGGTCTAGGCGTTTATAAGGCTCAGGGGTCGCCTGTAACCTGGAAGTTATGTTCTTGATGACTTGTTCTTGTTTCTTTTCCCGATTTTGATCTAGTACCCCGCCCCCATCTGAGTACCCCCAGTGGATAATGGGATAGAAACATATGTTTATTCCATTTGGCTTATGGCAGGTACTCATGAAACTCCCTCTCTTGTGTTTGTGGTGGGAAATGCTTCTATCCACCCCGAAAAGGTGTCCACAAGGACCAGGAGGTATCTGACTCTCCGGACCGGGGGCATATGCGTAAAGTCTATCTGCCAGTCCTGTGTTGGGAGGCTGCCTCGCATTTGATGGGTTGGAAAGGATGTCGGTTTAAGGTTGGAATTGGGGTTAGTACGTTGACATGTTTGACAGGAGCAGGTAAGGTTATCTAAATATTGTTGGTCAGCATTGGATATGGGGAAGTGGTTACGGAGGAACTGTCGGAGTGTCTTGGATGAGGGAGGAAAAAGTGAGTGTAGATAAGAGAGGATTTCTGTGGTGGAGGGAGGGTCGGGTGGAGTCAGAGCTAGGATGACAGGGGACTGGAGGGAAGGATGGGACAGGGCTGTCTCCTTTCCTTCTGGTCTGCAGCATTGTTGTAGCTGATACGACACTTCCCTTTTGATGCCCCTACAGTGGAGGATGGCGGCTTTGTTTGGTAAGAGTGCTGCCTCTAGGAGTTTGTGGATCAGGTCTGAATTAATAATGGGGGGTCCCTTTTGGGTTAGGAAACCTCTTTCCCTCCATATTAGGATGTTTGAGTGAAGTATGTTATAGGCATATTTGGAGTCTGTGTGGATGTTAACCCTTAGATTTTTAGCCAGAGTTAAAGCTCTGGTGGCTTCCCAGTTAAAGGCTTTCCTTTTGGCTCAGAGGATAAAGCGTCTGCCTGCAAAGCAGGACCCCGGGTTTGATCCCTGGGTTGGGAAGATCCCCTGGAGAAGGAAATGGCAACCAACTCCAGTATTCCTGCTTGGAGAATCCCATGGACAGCGGAGCCTGGCAGGCTACAGTCCACGGGGTCGCAAAGAGTCTAACACGACTGAGCGACTTCACACTCACACACTCAAAGCTCTGGTGAGAGCTATCAGTTCTGCCTGTTGGGAGGTGGTGTGAGGTGGCAGAGGTGAAGCTTCAATTGTCTGTGTTCCATGATTGTGACAAAGGTCCCCTTGGATGATGACATATTCTGCTGCAAAGGGTGGGGATTTTTGAGAGCTGCCATCAACGAACCAGTGTGGGGTGTCTGGGTCTAGGATGGGCTGATCTGTTAAATGTTGGAAGGGGTTTTGGGTAAGATCTACTGTTAGGCTGCAGCTATGTAGGAGGGAGTCTGTTGTAGAGGACGTGGGTAATAAGCTAGCGGGGTTAAGGGGAGAGCAGGGGGAGAATGAGAGCTGAGGGTCGAGGAGAAAAGTATGTAGGACCTGTACCCTGGAAGGGGGAAGGGAGAGGAAAGCCCGATGTGATAGTAAGTCTCCGAAGGTGTGTGGAGAACACACTGTTAAAGGGGCATGCCTAGAGGGTTTATTTGCTTCGGGTACGAGGGCTGCAATAGCAGCCATGGCCTGTATACAGGGAGGCCAGCCCTTGGTCACCATGTCAGCTGTTTTGATAGATAGGCTATGGGAACCCAGGTGTCTCCAGCCCGCTGACACAGAAGTGCCAGGGCCTGTGCTTGGTTGGAGTGTGCAAAGAGAAAGAATGGTCTAGTGTGATCTGGCAGGTGGAGAGTTGGCACTCGGAGGAGGCTCTGGGTGAGCTGGCGAAGAGGATTGGCCAGAGAGGAGGGGTTAAAAAGGGGCTCATCCGGACATCCTTTAGTTGCCTCATAGAGCAGTTTGCAATGAGGGGGAAGTTAGGGATCCAGATACGGAAAAAGTTGAGGAGGCCGAGGATAGACAGGAGCTCCCTTTTCGTTTTTGGAAGTGGACAGTTAATCAAGGCCTGGATTCTATCTGGGGGAATAGTTCTTTGTTGATGGGATATGGAGAGCCCCATGTAGGTGATGATGGTCTGGGCTATATGGGCCTTAGATTGGGATACCCGAAAACCCCAGGATCCCAGGGCCCCAAGGAGTTTGGCAGTATGTTGGAGGCAGAGTTTTCGGGTTGGGCTACAAAGGAGGAGGTCATCTACGTATTGCAGGAGATGACTCAGGGCTAGGTCGAGTGTCTGTAGGTCCTTTTGTAAAGCCTGTCCAAAAAAGTGGGGACTGTCTCTGAACCCCTGGGGGAGAACTGTCCATGTTAGTTGTTGGGAAACGTGAGTCTCGGGATCTTGCCAGGTGAAGGTGAAAGGGGGTTGTGAGAGGGGGTGGAGCAGGATGGTGAAAAAGGCGATCTTTGAGATCTAATACCGTGAAGTGGGTTGCAGTCGGGGGTATGGCAGAGAGAAGGGTGTAAGGGTTAGGGACTACTGGGAATGTCGATGTAAGAAAAGCCTCATTGACTTTCACAGATCCTGGTTCAGGATTCTGGACCAGATCCTGGTCACTTCCTTACTGCCAGAGTAGGGGTGTTGTGTGGTGAATGGGTAGGAATTAGGATAGAGGCTTGAAGAAGATGGTCTACGATAGGCTTAAGTCCCTTGTGGGCCTCCGGGGTGAGAGAGTACTGTTGTTGGGTGATTATAGTCAAGGGGTCTTTTAGGGTAATGTGGACTGGGGGATGATGTTTGGCTATGGATGGGTGATCAGTGTCCCAGACTTGGGGGTCTGAGGTGGGTAGATCCAAGGGAAGGTCAGGGTGAGGGATAGGGACCGTCCAGGTGCCATCTGCATGCAGAATATAGAGACTGTATCGAGAGGGGTATGGTCATAAAGACTCCCAATTTGGATAACAAACCTCTCCCTAGGAGTGCCATCGGGCACTGAGGCATTATGAGGAATGAGTGTATAAGGGTCGATTTTCCAAATTGACAGAGTAATAGAGGGCTGATTTTTGGCCTTAGGGGAACTCCAGAGACCCCCTTGACTGTGAGTTCTGAGTCTTGAGTCGGGCCAGAGTAGGAAGTTAAGAGAGAGAAAGCAGCTCTGGTGTCTACTATAAACAAGGTCTTTTTTCCAGCCACTACCCCATCTACCCTAAGTTCTGAGCTCATGTTTGGGACACAGGCCGGGGGGCTGGAACCTGGGCTCCATCATTGGAACAACTCTCGTAGGGTTGGGCTGGGGTTCTGGGGAGAAGTGGGGATTTCCCCAGAGTTGCCAGGGCGTCCCTGCAGACAGTCCATCTTCCAGTGTCCCCATTGGCCATAGGTTGGGCATGCTTTTGGGGGGGCCGTGGGTATGGGCATGCCTTTGCCCGGTGTCCTGAACTGGTTGCATCGGAAGCAGGGTCCGGGGCTGAGGGGCGGGTCTTAAATCTCGTTCTGGGATGACTTGGGCCAGGTTGATCTCTTCCCTTAATTGCTGCCACCAAAAAAGCATATTTAGCTTTTCTCTCATGTTCCTTTTCTCTCTTAGCCTCCTCCTCTCTATTATTGAACACCTTGAAGCCTACTTCTAGAAGGTCTCTTTGGGGGGTCTCAGGGCCCTTTTCTAGTTGTCGAAGCTTGCATCTGATTGTCAGGGGCGGACTGGCTGATGAATTGAATGTGAAGGTAGAGTAAGCCAGCAGGGGTGGTGATATCTAGGTTGGTATACTTCTGGACTGCCTCTGTGAGGCGGGCCGAGAATAAAGCTGGATTTTCGTCTGCCCCTTGGGAGATTTTCCTGACTTTATCATAATTGACATGGATATGAGTATTTTTCTGCATCCCTTCTAGAATGCAGGTAATCATATGATTCTCCTGATACCTGGGTCACCGGGCTGGTAAGTCCAGTGGGGATCTAACGGAGGCACCGCCTCATCAGCACCTGGGCTCTCCCAGTCTTGCTTATGTAAATGATCAGCATGGACTTTTGCAGCTTGCCAGATATGGCCTTTTTCATCAGGGGTGAGAGTGGCATTTAGGATATAATAGACGCCACTCCATGTGAGGTTATAGGCCTGGGAGAGTCTCAGGAATTCTTTCCTGGGTCTGGTAGGATTTTCAGAAAACGATCCTAACTTTTCTTCTATCTGGCTCATATCTGACAATGAAAATGGTACGTGGACTCAGGTGGGGCCCTCTGGTCCTGCCACCTCTCTCAGGGGATCATGTTGGGTACATGACCGTGTGGCAGTGGGGGAAGGAAGGGGGGAGGGGGAGTCGGGGAGATGGAGTAGCGGGGTCGAGGGGCGTCAGGAGAGGTTTCTGGGCCAGTAGGAGAGTTGGATGAAGGGGAAGGAGAGGGTTGGCGGGTGGCAGGTAGAGAAGGGGCGCGGAAAGTCGCGGTCTGCGGTTAGTTTAGGAAGAGCCCGTTTGCTTGGGAGACAAGGTGCATAGAAGGACCTCGTGGGTGGAGCAGGCCTTGCATAGGGAGGGCCTGCTCCAAAGGGCCCAAAAGCCTTGGGCATATGGGACCTCCGACCACTTGCCATTCTGTTTAAGGAAGTTGATGAGATTTTGAAGAATGTTCAAGTCAAATGTGCTGACTTCAGGCCAGCGGTCTTGATTGTCTAATTATTATTGAGGCCAAATCTGTGTACAGAGTTGTTTTAAACGGTTAGCTTTGAGTTCAGTGAGTGACAGTGGTTTGAGATTTTTGAGAACGCAGGTCAGAGGGGAATCTTTTGGGACGGATTGGCCAGACCCCATAATTGAAAGGCAAGCAGAGGCTCCTATTGAGAGCTTGAGTCCTCACCCGTAGTCGCAATAGGAGTTATGAGAAGAGAGCTCTGTGTTGAGGTGGAGCATCCCCCACCGTCACCTACAGAGTGTCCCTGGGCTGGGGGTCCCCGGGACCCGGAGAGGACTGAGTTCTAGGGCGCCTCCTGAACACCGTCCGGATCTTACCTTAATCTAGGGGCCGGCTTGAGTGGAGTGTTGCATGTAGAGCAGTCGAATGGCAGGAGTTCCCTATTCTGGAGGTCATCAGAAAGAGAGAGAGAGGGAAAGGGGGTAGAGCCGAGGCCTGGGGGTACGCAAAGCGCCAATAAAGCCTTAGGCCAAGGCTTGCACCGCTCACGAAGGCACTAGTGTCCCGGAGGGGAACTTGAGCCCTGGCAGAAAAGTGAGCTCGGAGGATGTTCGCGCTCCCGGATTCCCGGAAAAGGGAAAACATGAGACTGAGGGAGAGTGAGAGGGAGTGAGACGAGTGCCTCGCCCCTTCCAGGTTTCGGCACCAAGAACGTAAGGTATAGTTCAGGCCGAGGCAGAGAGAGGAAAGACGAGCTCAACAGAAGTAGGTTACCTTCATTCAGGCAAGGAGGGGCGACAGTCGGCCTAAGCACCAGGCTGAGAGCCAGAGGGACCAGGGAGGCTCCATATTTATAGGGAGGTTTGTGGAAGCGATAAGGGAAACGTTAATCAGGCGGGATGTTTTGGATATTCTTTAGTTGAGATGGCATTTGTAGTTGGGCAGGGGGTGATAAGTCTTCTGGGCAGGTGTAGGCGGTGGAAGGTCTCTGGACAGGGGGTGATAAGTCCCAGATAGATGCAACCGGCCTGGAGCATCAGGGCGGGACCTAAAGTTCTGTTTGTTTTCTCTGAAGTTAAATGATTCAGCAAGGGCCTTTGAGACTGTTGTTTTCTTTTCTAGGCCCAAAAGACTCCTTCAGGCCCAAGTGTGATTCTGATGATGACAGTGTCACCAGCTGGAGGGGCCTCTGGCTGCCTGGACCCCTGAATGACCGTGTGGCACAGGCCCCCTGCACAGGCTGCCAGGGTAGGTCTGCTGCTGCTGCTGCTGCTGCTAAGTCACTTCAGTTGTGTCCGAGTCTGTGCGACCCCATAGACAGCAGCCCTCCAGGCTCCCCCGTCCCTGGGATTCTCCAGGCAGGAACACAGGGTAGGGCTGGAGGCCCCTGTTTCCACGGATCCCCCACCGCAGACCATCACCAGGAGGCCCCTCTTCCAGCAGAGGGCACGGGCAGCTGAGAGGAGACCTGGTCAGGTGTATATGTGCCTGGGGGATCACCCACATATGAGTCTCCCTCACCCTGAGCAGACCCTCAGACCAGGCCCCCCAGGCATGCTGACTCACACCTGCCAACTTGGGGCCCAGTTCAGAATGGTATTCCGCCTCCCCCGACCACCCCCGATAGCAGCTGCCTAGAAGGCCTGTCCAGTTAGAGTCAGACATGAAACAACAGACTGGTTCCAAATTGGGAAAGGAGTACGTCAAGGCTGTATATTGTCACCCCGCTTATTTAACTTATATGCAGCGTACATAGTGCAAAATGCTGAGCTGGTTGAAGCACAAGCCGAAATCAAGATTGCCGGGAGAAATATCAATAATCTCAGATATGCAGATGACACCACCCTTATGGCAGAAAGCGAATGGGAACTAAAGAGCCTTTTGATGAAACTGAAAAAGAGAATGAAAAACTGGCTTAAAACACGACATACAAAAAACTAAGATCTTGCCTGCCTCCCAGACATCTCAGCTTTTTGGCAGGATAGCCCTCACGGGGATGAGGAGGCAGGAGGCTGGGCTGCTCCCTCGGCTGGGCATTCTGTCAAGGCCCCTGTCTTGTCCCTAGTCTGGTTTCTGAGACAAGATGACCTCCTGCTCCCAACAAGTGCCTTCCCACCCACCTCCCCTCCCCCTAGCAGAGTGCAAGCCAGAGACGTGCAGGAGGGATGACTATTTCAGGCCCAAGGCCACGTCATTGGTTCCGGGTCCACGTGTTCCTCTTTGTGTGTGTGTCGCTCAGTCCTGTCCAACTCTTAGTGACCCCATGGACTGTCGCCTGCCAGGCTTCTCTGCCCACAGACTTCTCCAGGCAAGAATACTGGAGTGGGTTGCCATTCCCTCTTCCAGGGGTTCTTCCCGACCCAGGGAGGGAAACTGAGTCTCCTACATTGCAGGCAGATTCTTTACCATCTGAGCCACCAGGGAATCCCATCTGCTCCTTTAGTAGCAAACAATCTCCACATTCTTTCAGCCTCTGAATGCTTTTTTGAACCCTTTATCAGCTGAGCCAGTGAAAATCCAACAAGGAAATGACAACTGGGTGGCCGATACTCCATGCGCAACAACGATGGAGTGATGCCGGGAGCCTCCACGGGAGACCCCACCCATGACAAAGGTCATGCGGAAGAGACCTGACAGGCAAAGGCGGATCGGGCCTCAAGGGACCCCCTGAACCTGCTGGAGCATCTACCCCAAAACCAGAATCTGTCTGCCTTACTATTTTGTGCCTTTCACCAACTCTTCTGACATTAACAGGAGGTCATCCCCGACCTCTTTTCTCTGGAAAAAGTCAACTTAGGGCTTTAGTTAAGAAGTCTCTTGGACACAAAAGGAATATTTCTATTTTAACCCCTCTGTTGGCGTTCTAGCTTGCCTGACAGGTTTACCATACTCTTGCAATTAACACACATGATTGTTCACAACTCCGCAACCTTGAAAGGCACGGGAAGCCAAAACATTCTAAAAGTCCTAATGAGCATAGAGTCCTTTAAGGGGTGAACAATTATTAGAATAGATA
This sequence comes from Bos indicus, assembly GCF_029378745.1. Lineage (NCBI taxonomy): Eukaryota > Metazoa > Chordata > Mammalia > Artiodactyla > Bovidae > Bos > Bos indicus. Next base: position 51,673,493 of record NC_091778.1, on the reverse strand, counting down.
GTACTGGTAAAGGGCTTCATTATCGGGCCAATGCTTGCTGCCGAGTGCCCATAACCCTTATCCACTGTGCACCTGGGAGTGATTGGTTAACGTAGTTGGAATGTAAGAAAAACAAGCAGCAGCCTTGGAATTACCCACATCAGACCTTTGAGCTAATTGGTTCTTTCTTTGTTGCGACCCACTGCACCTTTGCTCCGTGAAAATGTAACTCTGTTTAGTATTTTCTGAGGCTGGGAGAAATATAAAGAAAAAACACTTCAAGGGAAAATAAGTTTTCTGGCTGAGCAGCCTTTATCAAAAAAGGGTCATAAAATGTCCACATGCCTCCAAGGCCAGAAGATATTGTACACAACATTGTTTATGGGAAAGTTATGCAGAAAAAATCCTGGTTTTGATAAAGACAAAACAGATGTAATGTTTGGGCTGACTCTGTATGACTTTGCATCTTTCATTTCCCTTTATGTACAAGTGAAGGTATAAAAGTTCCTTTTGAAAATAAAGTTATGGGCCTCACTCACGGAAGCTTGGTCTCCCCATGTTGTTCTTTTTTTTCCTTTTCCCTCCTGTTCTCTCTGTTCTTCTTTCAGGATGACTCCTTGGAACACAGGAGCTTTATTGGCTTTCTGTGTTTATCAAGGAGAGTTCCAGAAAAACATCTATTTCTGCTTATTGACTATGCCAAAGCCTTTGACTGTGTGGATCACAATAAACTGTGGAAAATTCTGAAAGAGATGGGAATACCAGACCACCTGATCTGCCTCTTGAGAAATTTGTATGCAGGTCAGGAAGCAACAGTTAGAACTGGACATGGAACAAAAGACTGGTTCCAAATAGGAAAAGGAGTTCGTCAAGGCTGTATATTGTCACCCTGTTTATTTAACTTCTATGCAGAGTACATCATGAGAAACGCTGGACTGGAAGAAACACAAACTGGAATCCAGATTGCTGGGAGAATTATCAATAACCTCAGATATGCAAATGACACCACCCTTATGGCAGAAAGTGAAGAGGAACTCAAAAGCCTCTTGATGAAAGTGAAAGTGGAGAGTGAAAAAGTTGGCTTAAAGCTCAACATTTAGAAAACGAAGATCATGGCATCCGGTCCCACCACTTCATGGGAAATAGATGTGGAAACAGTGTCAGACTTTATTTTTCTGGGCTCCAAAATCACTACAGATGGTGACTGCACCCATGAAATTAAAAGACGCTTACTCCTTGGAAGGAAAGTTATGACCAACCTAGACAGCATATTCAAAAGCAAAGACATTACTTTGCCAACAAAGGTTCATCTAGTCAAGGCTGTGGTTTTTCCTGTGGTCATGTATGGATGTGAGAGTTGGACTGTGAAGAAGGCTGAGAGCCGAAGAATTGATGCTTTTGAACTGTGGTCTTGGAGAAGACTCTTGAGAGTCCCTTGGACTGCAAGGAGATCCAACCAGTGCATTCTGAAGGAGATCAGCCCTGGGATTTCTTTGGAGGGAATGATGCTAAAGCTGAAACTCCAGTACTTTGGCCACCTCATGCAAAGAGTTGACTCATTGGAAAAGACTCTGATGCTGGGAGGGATTGGGGGCAGGAGGAGAAGGGGATGACAGAGGATGAGATGGCTGGATGGCATCACTGACTCGATGGATGTGAGTCTGAGTGAACTCTGGGAGTTGGTGATGGACAGGGAGGCCTGGTGTTCTGTCGATTCATGGGGTCGCAAAGAGTCAGACACGACTGAGCGACTGATCTGATCTGATCTGATCTGATCTGAAGGAAGATCAAGCCCTGCTCTCCACTTTGCTATCCTTATCGCCTAGGCCGTCAATCTGAGGGTATCCCTGGATCCTGCTGGGGCTAGACCCCGACAGAGTGAAGGAGTGTGGGGACTCCATTCACATGCCACCAGTCAAGTCCCGAGATTTTGTGCCAAATGGCAACAAACGGGGTTTTGTGACTAGTGTGAATATTTTATGAAGCAGGTGGGACTCAGTGCTCTCTGAAAGCCTTACTCCCCTCCTTTATTTAGCAGTCTGCCTCCAAAAGCTTCCCAGGTGACTCAGAGATGAAGAATCTGTCTACCCAGCAAGAGAGGCAAGTTTGGTCCCTGGGTGGGGAAGACCCCTGGAGAAGGGAATGGCAACATACTCCAGGATTCTGCCTGGGAAATCTCAGGGATGGAGGAGCCTGATGGTCTACCATCCATGACATCGTAAAACAGTTGGACTCAACTCAGCAAATACATCAGAAGCAGCCACTTCCAAAGTGGGGAGGGGCTGGGGGGCCAGCTCATACATCAGAAGCAGCCACCTCCAAAGTGGGGAGGGGCTGGGGGGCCAGCTCTGTAAACACTTGTTCCTCTGTCCCAGGGACACCCATGGCTGTTGAGCAGCCTTCACAGAGAACCCACCGTGTTGCGAATGGCTGACCTTGACCCCGTGGTAGAGCAGGGACCTCGTCAGAACAAAACACCCCTGTTTACTGACCCCTCGAAGAAGGGAACTGCACGCTCTCTCCCTCCCTCCTCCCACCCCAAGGGTCCCAGCCTCAGTGTGGACAGTCCCCTGGGGTTCCCATGAAGCCTGAACAGCCGGCTGGGCTCTGCTCTCAGCCTGTGGACCTCCCCCTCAGGCTGACTCTGGCACATTCCGGAAGGTGGGGACCTGAACCCTCAGGTGTGTGCTGACCAGCTGATGCCCAGGCTTCTGGACCTGTCCCCAGGGCACCTGCCCTACCTGCTCACAGCCCTCCTCGGGGCCCCTTGTGGGAAAATACCCAATTTTAAACTTTGACCCTCAGTCATCTCAGACCTGGTGGCCTCTGGCCTGTATATTCTAGCCCTGGGCCTGGAAGCCTCTATCAAGAGAGGAGGTCAGAGTTCAAATGAGGATGCAGAGGAAGAAAGCACTGCCCCAGGGTTGGGGTGAGGAGGGGGAGGACAGGAGGGGCATCTGTGCTCCTGGAGTGTCCTGGTGCTGAGGGCCAATCTTCTTAGGCCAGGAGGACGGGAAGACCCTTGAACCTTCTCACCCCCACTCAAGGCTGAGTGAGCCTCTGAACAGGGTGGCGTTGGGGGAGTGTTCTGGGGGGATGCAGTTAACAAAAAAAAAAAAACCACACAGTGAGAGAGCTATGATGGAGTGAGAGAATCCGTCCCAAGAGATGGGGGAGGCCAGTTCGTGGGGCTTCTGGCCAGGAGTACAGGTGGGCTTTCCTGGTGCTCTAGTGGTAAAGAACCCGCCTACCAATGCAGGAACCGTAAGAGACCTGGGTTGGATCTCTGGGTTAGCAAGATCCCCTGAGGAGGGCATGGCAACCCACCCCAGAATTCTTGCCTGGAGAATCCCATGGACAGAGGAGCCTGGTGGGGTACAGGCCATAGGGTCACAGAGTCGGAGACGACTGAAATGACTTGGCACATACAGATGGTCAAGGATACATCTGGGCGAAGGTGACTCTACTGCTTGCCACAGAAAACAGATATATCACAAGTTAAGGGTGAGGGTGCTTTTCTTTGTGTGGGAAAACGCAAGCAGCTGGGGTCAGTGAAATTCTTCCTGAGTCACGCATCTAATCATCTGACAGGCTGCTTGTCCGGATACACAGAGTCCGTTAACGTCTCTAATTCCTATCTGAGCACAGAAGTGCACGGTGAGTCCCCAGCTGCAGCGGATCAACCTTTGCAGAACTGGACAGTGAGCAAGACACGCTGTGCTCCTCTTTTGTGTGCAGGGTCAAGCCCAGCAGGCTGCAGCCCTCAGCTGAGTCACTCAGGGATGGCCCCTCGGCCTTGGTGACCATCCAGGAGCCCCTGGGAGCTCTCTCTCTTCTCCAGATGGTCTTGGGATAACCTTCCACCCAGGAAAGGCAGCATGGTGGTGCCAGGGTCCCACAGCCCTCCCCTGGGAAAGGCCAGGGATGGGTCAGAAGGGGGACATGATGGCCTTCAAAGGTCCAGGGCTTTGCACTTAGAGCCCGTGGGCATTTCAGCCTGGCCCGAGCCCTTCCACCCACTGCCCCGGGGCCTTGGGGAAGCCTAAGATAGCCAAGGAGGGGTCATTCTACTGTCCCTATCATCCCATCAACCCCGCTCTCTCTAACCTAATAAAAATTGCTGTTTATTCTTAAAGAACACAGTATTCTCTGATTACTCGAGCACAGGACTGTTGTAGAAATTCTGCAGGAAAAAAAGTTGAAGAAACTGTAAAAACCTTTAGTTCCCAGACTCAGACTTACTTCCTGATGACATTCTATGTTCGTCTAGCTTTTCTGGAAGTATATATTTCTATGGATTCAAAAGGAAGGGGCTTCCCAGATGGCACTAGAACCTGCCTGCCAATTCAGGAGCTATAAGCACATGCAGGCTCGATCCCCGGATCGGGAAGATCTCCTGGAGGATTGCATGGCAACCCACTTCAGAATTCATGCCTGGGAAATCCCATTACAGAGGAGCCTGGCAGGCTGCACGCCAGTGGGTCCCAAAGAGTCAGACGCCATTGAAACGAGTTAGCATGCAGGCAGGTGTGCATTCAAAGGGAAATTGGGATGATGCTATCTGCACAGTTGGGGGTTTGGGCTGCCTGGTTCTGCTGATGCCCCGACAGTACTGTCAGACGTGCCCAGCCTCACCACAGCCCCTCAGTCCACACCAGACATGTCCACACACAGGAGCTGTGTATGGAACCTGTAACTGATGCAGCTGCGGTCACAGGAGCGCCCCAACCAGATCCTCTGCTTCCCCGAAGACCCTCAGGTGGTCCCAGGAGCACTGGCTCCTCCAGGCTCAGCGGTACTTCCAGGGCCAGGGCCCCTCTCTGCCACACGACAGACCCCCAGGGACCCTCCCCCTCAACGACCATTTCAAGCAGCCCCTGAAGAAGGTCTTTCCCAGCTCCTGCCTCCCCCAGGAACAGCTGAGGAGTCTCCCTCTGTCCCAAGCACTCTTTCTGAGATGCCTCTCGGAAACTCCCGTGGAGGGAGGGCATCTCCCGGGAACAGAAGGTGCTACATCCTGGGCCCTGGCCTGCCCTCTCTTTGGTCTGGGGTTAGAGTCTTCCCAGAGAAGCGTCCTGATTCTCGGGTAATTCTGGGAATGGAGGCAGAAAGTTGAAAGGAGAGAGCAGACTCTGTGTGTGAAGGTTCCTCCACCACCTTCTCTGGGGATCACATCGGGTGACTGGGGCAAGAGAGAGCCGGAGGCTGGGGCATGTGGGCCACTCTCAGGCTCAATGGGATGCAGGGAAGCCTCTTTGAAGGGCTCTAACTTTTATGTATGTTTTTGTAACTGCATGTCCCTCCCTGGCCTGCTGGTCCAGGGACTTCCCGGGATTGGGTCATAAGCCTCACCCTTCCTGGCACTGGTTCCCACTCAGCCCTCCACAAATGTTTGTTGAATAAACAAGAGTTGATTTGGCAAAGAATTCACATTGTTAGGGCAGAGTACTTTAAACAAATCAATAAATAACAACACAAAATCAACAAATCAACACAAAAATGGACTTATCCTGCCCCACAAAGTTCCTGTGCCAGGGATGCCTCTCACCTTACAGGTGAGGATGGTGTGGGGAGCAGGTTTGAACACCCCAAGTCATCTAGCACCCTGGCAGTTTTCGAGGATGCTCCCCCAAGGCCCAGATTAGCCAGACCAGTCCCCCAGGAAGGTCTGAGTTGGCTCAGGGACTCACATCTGGTATCCCCAGCTCCTGTGCCTGCAGCCCCACCTGTGACTTTCCTGCCACAACCCTGGGTGATGCCAGGGAGCTCGTCACTTTTGCACAGGACTTGCCTTTCAAGGTAAACACCCGACTGGGCCCCACCGGGGGCAGGACACCCACTCTGCGCTCAGAGGCATTAGAACAAGAGGGAACTTGCTCTTTGGGGACCAGGGGGAAGCTCAGGCTGGTAAGCCTGTTTGGAGGCAGGGGGACAGCAGCAGGATGGGTGCTTAACTGAGGAAAGCGGGCAGGCGGTGTCTCAGTCAGGGCCACCAAGGGATGGGGCCACCAACCCCCTCATGGCACTGTGCATCCTGTACATAAACCACAGCGCTTGTGAGCACACCAGGGGATTCCCTCTCGGGATACCATCCCCGGAGACTTACTTTCTGTTTACCTCTTATTTCACTTCTATGCAGAGTACATCATGCGAATTGCCAGGCTGGGTGAAGCACAAGCTGGAATCAAGACTGTTGGAAGAAATACCAACAACCTCATAGATGATACCACTCTAAATGGCAGAAAGTGAAGAGAAACCAAAGAGCCTCCTGATGAGGGTGAAAGAGGAGAGTGAAAAAGCTGGCTTAAAACTCAATATTTATAAAACTAAGACCATAGCATCTGATCCCATCATTTCATGGCAAAGAAAGGGAAAAAATGGAAGCAATGACAGATTTTCTGTTCTTGGACTCCAAATTCACTGTGGATGGTGACTGCAGCCATGAAATTAAAAGACACTTGCTTCTTTCAGAAGGAAGGAAAGCTATGCCCAACCTACACAGCATGTTCAAAAGCAGAGACATCACTTGCTGACAAAGTTCCATATAGTCAAAGCTATGGTTTTTTCAGTAGTCATGGACAGATGTGAGAGTTGGACCATAAAAAGCTGAGTGCTGAAGAATTGATGCTTTTGAATGGTGGTGCTGGAGAAGACTCTTGAGAGTCCCTTGGACAGCAAGGAGATCACACCAGCCAATCCTAAAGGAAATCAACCCTGAATATTCACTGGAAGGACTAATGCTGAGCTGAAGCTCTATTCTGTCGGCCACTTGATGAGAAGAGCTGACTCACTGGAAAAGATCCTGATGCTGGGCAAGATTGAAGTCAAATGAGGAGGCAGCAGAGGATGGGGTGGTTGGACAGCATCACTGACTCAATGGACACAAATCTGAGCAAACTCTGGGAGGCAGTGAAGGACAGGGGAGCCTGGCATGCTGCTGCCCATGGGGTCACAGTCAGGCACAACTTAGCAACCCAACAACAACAGCTTTTGTAAATGCTGGGCAATGAACAGGTTGTCAGGATAAGGGGGAAACAGTGCTCTAATGTTTAAATCACCTAGTGAGCCCTTCCCCTTCCAGGCAGAGCTGCCTCCCCCTGGCTACTGTGGCCACTGAATCTCCATTCCTGTTGCCCCATCAGCAAGGTGACCTAAGTTACACTGACAGGGCTCGTCCCCAGAGGGGAGAGGAGAGCGTCCAGTCGGCGGTGGCCTGCGTGCCAGGGTCTGGGCAGCCCGGAGGCATCAGGGACCCTGGAGGGAGCTGTGGGGACCACATGGCTCAGCCAGACTGGCGGAGCCCACCTCCTCCCTGACTCTGAGGGGCCACTGCAGGAGTTAGACCCTCAGGACCGAGTTACTCAATGCACAGCAGGGGCGGGGCCAGAGCCAGACCTACCTCATGATCCCTGAAGCAGCAACAGGCACCCCAGTTATAAGCACTTCCATAAGTAAAATGTTATACTATTTTGAAGAAAATAAAAGAACGTTCAGATAAAGGGAAAGGCATATCTGGCTGTTGGTTGAGGAAGGATGAATACTGAAAATGTGATTCTTTCAAAAAATGAAGTGTAAAGACAAATAATTCCCAAAAGCACTGAAGGCTGGGGCAGCTGGGGACAAAATAACCCGATGTTGGAGGAATGCAGCCATTTCATAAAGCAAACATCATGCTTCCGGGTGACTCCATCAGAAAGAGAAATACTAACGGGTCAAGAATTTTAGTCTTACATTTTAAAACTTAGAAATGTCTAAAACAAGAAAGTTCCCTGGTCTCTAGTGAAAAGGATTTGGCACTTTCCCTGCCGTGGCCTGGGTCCAATCCCTAGTTGAGGAATTGAGATCCCACAAGCCACGTGGCACGGCCAGCTTAGCTGAAAACATTCTGGACCTGAGACTGAAAAGACTGTGACATGAACGCTGACATCTGGACTGCAGGAGCCCTAGGGAGATCACTCAAAAGGAAGAGGAAGGATGTGCATTTCTTGGAGTTTAGAAAAAAGAAGAAAAGGAAATGCAAGATTTTGGTTGGAAGGGGGATATAGGCACTAGGGTGAGGAAGTAAGTAAAACACTCCCCTCCCCTAACCAAGGGCTTCCCAGGTGGCTCAGTGGTAGAGAAGCTGCCTGACAAAGCAGGAGATGCAGGAGGCACGGGCTCAATGCCTGGGTCAGGACGATCCGCTGGCCGAGGACATGGCAACCCACTCCAGTATTCCTGCCTGGAGAATCCCATGGATAGAAGAGCCTGGTGGGCTGCAGTCCACGGGGTCGCAAAACACCAGACACGACTCAGCAACTGAGCCCAGCACAGCACTCCTAACCAGAGACAAGAGGAAAAGTTTAAATCTTCCCCACAAGGATGATGTACGTAGGAATGAGCACAAGCGGATTCTTCCTCAGCTGCTCTGGAAATAAGGCGACACTGGACCAGGGCTTTCGAAATATTGAGGAAACGAGAAGCCAGGATTCTGGGGCTGTGAACCCAGCCTCAAAGCTCACAAACACAAAGCCCTGTTTAAACACACTCTTAGGCCCATGAGCCCTTGGAGGGTCTGCACTCCGAGACCTGCCCTTCAGTGGGGGTGCCGAGTGTCTGAGATGCCAGCAGACATGTGTTCATGAACGTGGCCACATGCCTCGGGGAAGCTGCTCAACCAGAATGAGAGAATACAAGTCTACACATGTCAGCATAGGATGGGTGAGGGCTGGTCCACGAGGATCCCACCCACACCAGCACTGTCTCTGCCCACCTACGGAGGATTTGCCCAGCCTGGGTCCACAGTCTATGGGACCTCTCCCCTAGTGGCCACAGATACCTCTTTGCCTACAGCAATTAGAAAAAAACGGAGCCTGGAGTCAAACAAAGAACAAAGAATCGAAACACCTCTGTCCTTCCCCGCCCTTGTGACTCTCACACATTGCCCTTATTCCCCACTTTCAGAGTCTCAAAGAGAGACTTCTATCTTAGTGATTTTTATAAGCACCGAAACCTTTTCTACATGAGAGACGTACACATCCCTGCAAGGAAACTCCTGGCTTCCAGCACTTCTGTGAGGTCAGCACCTATTGGACTCCACCCTCTGGGAATGAGGGCACTTGGGTATGCCCCAGGGACACCTGTTTTGGCCACAGAGTGTCTCTATATCCCCCTGCTAGGACTCTCCGTGGGGAGGGAGCCGGGAAGAGGGGCTCCTTCTGCTCAAGGGCTAATGAAGGACAATTTATAGTTTAAACTCTTTACCACTTGCTCCTACTCACTCTCGCTCCTTATCCCTGCCTGTGTCCCCAGCATGACTTCTATCTAGGTGGACCCAACTTGCATTTCTGAAAGATGGAATCAGGCTCTGAGGTTTCTCAATGGGCAGGGCTCGGCCCAGTGTCTGTGTGTGGGGGTGATGTACACAGCAGGGGACAGGCAGGTCCCCAGATCCACGCAGTGGGGTGGACACAACCAGCTCCCCAAAGGAGGATCTGTTCAGACAGAGCTTGAAAGGGGAGAACTCAGGAACTTGGTCTCCTGGAAAACTGCCACCTACCGTTTTCTTTAGAATGACCATCTAATGCCCTGAGCCTAATAAAAATATAATAAGGAATGCACTGTCAAGAAACTCATCTTTTCCCCTGAACTCAGGGCAGTTCCTGAAATTCAAGTTCAGTTCAGTTCAGTTCAGTCACTCAGTCGTGTCTGACTCTTTGCGACCCCATGAACCGCATTTGCCAGGCCTCCCTGTCCATCTCCAAGTCCCGGAGTCCACCCAAACCCATGTCCACTGTGTCGGTGATGCCATCCAAGCATCTCATCCTCTGTCGTCCCCTTTTCCTCCTGCCTTCAATCTTTCCCAGTATCAGGGTCTTTTCAAATGAGTCAGCTCTCCACATCAGGTGGCCAAAGTATTGGAGTTTCAGCTTCAACATCAGTCCCTCCAACGAACACCCAGGACTGGTCTCCTTTAGGATGGACTGGTTGGATCTCCTTGACGTCCAAGGAACTTTCAAGAGTCTTCTCCAACACCACAGTTCAAAAGTATCAATTCTTCTGCACTCAGCTTTCTTTATAGTCCAACTCTCCCATCCATACATGACTACTGGAAAAACCATAGCATTGACTGGTCAGAACTTTCTTGACAAAGTAATGTCTCTGCTTTTATGGGAAACTGGAGTGACTTCCCATAACTTGAGGTTTCCTTTTTGAATACAGGACCTGGGTATCAGACCTGAGGTGCATGGATTCTGAATCCTTCCTGCCTCCTCCTTTCCTGGCTCCGCCCTGGAATCATCATTCGGTTTGAATGCAGCCGCTCAGACCTGCGCACAGACAGCCTGCAGCTGCCGGCGTGGAGGAGCCGGTTACCAGGTCGCAGGTGAGAGCTGGAGGGGTGGTGGCCGGGGCTCCTGGTGTAGGATCGCACTCAAATAGGGGCTGTGTTGATGGAGATGGAGCGCTGAGCTCCCAGGCTCTGCGCTCTGCCTCTCCGCTGAAGGAGGGAAAAAGACAAAGGCTTCCTGACCTGGTGGGGAACTGCGTCTCTGAGGGGCAGCTCTAGGCTTGACTCTGCCGTTGTTGGGAGGGGCAGAAAGTTGGCGTCTTGAGCTCCAGCATCTCCACCCATCCGCACAAAACCTGCGTCCCAGACCAAACCTGGGAACACCGGGACACCTGCTGTCCCTGACCACATCTGGCGTGAAACACTTTCAGGTCCAGGCCAACACTGCGACTGTCATACTTGTGCACACACACTCACTTTCATGCACATACACACTTGTGTGCACTGACAAGGGGCACACATGCACACTCAGCCCATTCACTCACAAACACTCATTAAAACAGAGGAAACCTGGAGAGGGGCACTCCACTGACTCGTTCTATGCTCTCCTTTCATTTTTGGTTAAGCTGCAGCAGCAATCTAAATTCAATTCACCACCCACTACTGGTGAATGATCTGCAATTTGAAAGCCAATTTCCACTCCCAGTGCCTGGGGAGCCAGAGCCCCTGGGAGGCCCTCATCCCCTGGGACTAAATAGTGAAGGTGGTGGGGAGGTACAGGCCCCCACCTATCCCCGGAGGGTGCAACCAGCAGGTGCAAGGAGGGGAGGATTCTCAGAAGAAGTGCCTTGTGAAAGAGAGTGAGAAGTAGCCCAGCTGATGGGCTGGCAGGTACTGATGGCCCGTGAGAGCAGCAATGGTTTACAGACTCAGCCCCCAGGCCTGGAGGAACTTATTACTGCCCAGTAGGGATCCCTCCAGAGAAGGCAATGACAACCCAGCCCACTAATATTGCCTGGAAAATCCCATGGATGGAGGAGGCTGGTGGGCTGCAGTCCATGGGGTCACACAGAGTCTGAGATGACTGAGCGACTCACTTTCATTTTCACTTTCATGCATTGGAGACGGAAATGGCATCCTACTCCAGTGTTCTTGCCTGGAAAATCCCAGCGATGGGGGAGCCTGGTGGGCTGCCATCTATGGGGTCGCACAGAGTCGGACACGACTGAAGCAACTTAGCAGCAGCAGCAGCAGCAACCAGTGACCCTCCCTTCTGGCCATAGCAGCAGGGACAGGACACAGCAAAGGCTCCCTGGACTGGGGCATCCCTTCCTTCTGAGCCAGGGTTGGGGCTCCATTTCAGTGTCTCCTGAAGGTGGTTGGTCGTCTCCCTCCACACTGTTGGTGAAAGGCTTGCCTGGACAGCAGGGTGCTCACCATCCCATGTAAATATCCAGGTACATACACGTTACCACTGAGCCTTTGCGTTGAAAACCTGGTCCACCTTCTCCTAGGCGCTGCAGCAATGGAGATCCCTGCTGACCTAGAACCCCTGTGCCCCTGGTCAGCTGATAAGCCTCGAGCCACATACCTGCTGCCTCAGTTTCCCCAAGGTCCTGTGGCAGGACAAAGTGCTGGCAATGGCATGCACCTTCCAAGGTGTTCCACTGACTCCCAAATGTGATCATGTCCCCAGTGACAGCACAAACCCCAGCTGTGTGCCCCAGCTTAACACATGGAGATACCAGCAGCTGTGACAGTGATCTGAGAGAATGGTGAATTGTTGCCTCACTTTTCCCAACTCCAGAAACCTCAGGGCCCCTCCAGCTCTTGCCCCATCATGCAGTCTTCCTGTAGCACCCCCGACCCTCTGCCTTCTCACCCCGCTCTTCCCCTGTTGTGCCCTGGCCTCTCTCTCTCCCATTTTCCTGTCCTTTGCAGCATCAGAGACAAGAGGAGGGACTCAGGCAGAGGAGTGGAAATGCCAAACTTAAAAACCCATCTGAATTTCAGATAACGAATCACTTTGAAATGTAAACATGTGGCAAATATTGCATAAAATATACCTATATTTAAAAATAAGACAGCAGTGGAACCCCAGACTGATAAGGGCGGCAAAGGTGCCTGAGGACATGGGGAGCTCCTCCCACCCCCAGTCCAGCTCCTCCATCCCCAGTCCAGCTCGTCCATCCTTAGACCAGCCCCTCCTTCCCAGTCCAGCTCATCCATCCCCATTCCAGCTCTTTGCAGACACCGCTTCTGCACTCTATAAGGTGGAAAAGTCTGTGTCTCCGATGTACAGATTTGGTTTAGTTGAGACTGGTCTACGGTTTCGAGGGTCTACCCCAACCTGGAGTTCTTCTCAGGTCCTAGGCTGTATCATCTGACAATGAGGAGCCAGGCCAAAGGTGGTTGGAGTTTGGGGGCAGAGACTGGTGGGAAGGGACCCTGGCATCCCTGTCCGGATTCTGGAACCCTCCAGAGCCCTTCCTGGTGAGAATCTCAGGGAGCTCATGAAGTTGGACTGAGAGGTTCGTGTGTGTGAGGGCAGAGCCCCGCCATGGCCTGGGGAAGGCTAAGGAAAGACTGGAGGTTTGGGGGCAGTGGGAAGAGTGGCAGGGAGTCCCCACTGGTGCCCGTCTGGGAGCCCGCACTTTCAGCAGCCTTGGATAACATGACAGAAGATGGCCAGGGGTCACCTGTGCACAGGCCATACTCCTTCAGGAGGACTCCAAGTGGTGGTAGAAAGTCTGTGAGTGTCAGCACGGCTGCAGGGAAATATCCTTCCTTGTCTCTTCCAGCTTCTGGTGGCTCTGACATCCCTTGGCTTGTGGCCACATCCCTCCAGTCTGTGCCTCTGTCAGCTCCGGGCCTCTCCCTTGTCTGTTTCTGACAAATTTCTCTCTTCTTACAGGAAAGCCAGACACATTACATTGGGGCCCACACTTCTCTAATACAACTTCTTCTTTATTTATGGCTGCAAAGGCTCTATTTCCAAGTAAGGTCACCTTCACAGATTCTGGGTGGACATGTGTTTTGGGGCCACCTTTCACCCTTCCCTGATGGATCAGTGGTAAAGAAACTGCCTGCCAACGCAGGAGAGGTGAGTTTAATCCCTGAATCGGTAAAATCCCCTAGAGAAGGAAATGGCAACCCACTCCAATATTCTTGCAAGGGAAATCCCATGGACAGCAGAGCCTGGTGGGCTCCAGTACACGGGGTTGCAAAGAGTCAGACATGGCTTAGCGACTAAAAAGCAGCATTCAGCCTAGTACATACAGTACAGAGGGCGAGAAGAGAGAGACAGTAGTGGGCTGTCTAACCTGATTTCACGTATGTAAAATCACATACATGTGTGTGCACAGAACTCGTGTCTCTCAGGTGACGTCTTTCTTCCTCAACTACAAATGTTGTACTTATGTGAGAAAAGAAGGCTGTCCTTCTGACGGTAAATTAGGAATAGAAGCAAGTTTAGAAAATCAAGGGAAGCCAGAGACAGGAGCACCAGTCACAGGGGTCTGGGGGCTGAGACTGTCCCTCGCCATGTCATTCTCCTTGTTTGACCCAGAGTCTCCTGGAGTCAGGACTGGGGCTGGTCACCAACGGCCCTCAGCTCCTGGAAGCGATTACATCCACACTTTCCTTTGCTCCTGGCCCTTCTGCCCAGTACCCAGCAAAGTGGAAAAGGAAAATCAGACACTGAATTCAAAACCAAAGGGTACCAACTCCATGGCATTCTGGAAAAGGCAAAACTCTGGACACAGTAAAAAGATCGATGGTTGTCAGGAGTTGGGGGAAGGATGGATGAATGGATGGAACACAGAGGATTTTTCGGGCAGTGAAGCTACTTTTTGTTGTTGTTCAGTCACTAAGTCATATCCCATTCTTTGTAACTCCATGGATTGTAAACCGCCAGGCTCCTCTGTCCTCCACTGTATCCTGAGTTTGCTCAAATTCATGTCCATTGAGTTGGTGATACTATCTAACCATCTCATCCTCTGTGTAGTACCTAATGGTAGCTACATGTCATTATGAAAAGTGAAAGTGTTAGTCGCTCAGTCATGTCTGAGTCTGTCCATGGAATTTGCCAGGAAAGGCTACTGGAGTTGGTTGCCATTTCCTACTCCAGAGGATCTCCCTGATCCAGGGATTGAACCCTCATCTCTTGTGTCTCCTGCATCGGCAGGCAGATTCTTCACCATTGTGCCATCTGGGAAGCCCAAACGTCAGTTTTACTGGATGCCAAAGCCCGAGATGAGCATTTGTTTCAAAGGAAGTGAAAGTTCAGCTTTCCGGGCAGTAACTAAGGAGTTCCACAGGAAGACTCTTGTTGTTGATAAAAGCAAATCTGGAGAGTGAACCAAATATCCGCAAATGCCAATCCTCAGAATGCAAGAGTGCAAGAGGGGTAGGGAGCATCCAAGGTGGTCCTAGGCTGGTGTCAGGTTCAAGCGGCCACACGAGATTCTGTGTGTCATGACCGTCTCTACAGGACACATGGCTTAAGCAGTTTTGCATGTTTTATGTAAAATTCAAGATAACCCCAGCAATATAAATGGACTTTTGTGCCAGGGACTTTTTTCCTGTCTCATTTGTTTCTCATCTGTCTGACAGTGGTCCCACTGCAGACATTATAAAGGTGTCAAGAAGGGTCATGACACAGTTGGGTCAGGGAGGAGGTTGGGGACCCTCACCCACCCTGGACAGGCTGCAGCCCCTCTCACTGGCTTCCCAAGGAGCCTAAGGGAACTCTGACTCATCAGCTTTCTGTCCTCCAGGGAGTGTCCCAAAAACCAGTAAGGAGGACGAGGAACCCCTTAAAACTCATCCATGTCCTGCTGGCCATGCTGACCTCAGCATCCACTCTCCTCGCTCCCAGGATGTTCTGGGTCCTCTTGTTGTTGGCCACCTTGAGGAGTGCTCAGAGTGGAAGTAAGTTGCATGGTCCCAACTCTGCCTGTGGGGTCGGGGTGGGGGAGGGGGGAGGGGGAAGGGGAGGGGAATGCATCAGGGGCAAGATGGGTGTGGGAGGAGAGACCTAGATCAGGCCAGGAGGGGCCCAGGCTCCAGGTAGTGCCAGTGACCCCAGGAAGGGCAGTCACTGGATGGCCTGAGGTCCAGCCATGACCCACACGTGTGACTTTCCCCGCACAGTCTGGGACAACCCCAACTGCACCAAGGGTGTGGTTTCTGTGTTGAGGGGCAAGCCAGCCACGATGAGCTGCAGCATCTCCAATGCCTTCTCCCACATCAACATCTCCCTGAAAGTGAACCCCACGGCACCCTGGAAGCTCATCTGCAATGTAAAGCCCCCAGGAGACTTCTGTCACGATGGATGGGAGCTCTGGATTTGGGATGGTGAGGCGTACCTAGTAACTGATAAAGCCCAGGACACCCAGGCAGGGCAGTACAAGTGGAGTCTGAAGGGACGCCAGATAAATACCGAAATCACCACACTGACCGTCGTAGGTGAGCAGGGCGGGTAGGGGGGGTATTGACCCCAAGAGCTTCTCTTTTTGGTGGGCAAGAGTGCGGAGCAACTAGGGAGGAGTGACTCCTGCCCACCTGAGGTGCCCAGAGTCACGGAGATGAGGCCTGAAGAGGACTTCCACCCTGCCCCACCCATGCCGAGGCTGTGCCCTCTCTGAGCTTCTCAGGGCAGCCCTGGCACGTGTGCCTGCTCACTGTCCCCTGTGGTCAGGGAGCTGGCACCTCCCTCCCTAAACACCGCCTATCCCCCCACCCCCACCCCTTGCTGTGCTGCAAACTCCCCAAGTCACCATCGCTCCGTCCCCGCCCTCGCCTGTTCATACGCAGTCAGAGTCACTCTGAGCGCTGGGGACAGGAAGCAGGGATCCAGCTTTGCCCCGAACAAGGAACAGTGGGAGGGGCTGAGAAGGCACCCCTCAGCCTAGCCGGGCTCTGTGCGGGGAACCCAGTGAGGCCTTCATGATCTCCTGTATCCAGGGCTCATCTGACACCTGGGGCGGAGGGGATGTGTCAGGGCAGGCCCTGGGCAGGCCCCCGCCAACCTGCCCTGTGTCTCTTCGGCAGACCCGCATTACCTGCCTCTAGCACCTCCGACAGGTAGGTGTTCCTATCTTCATCCTGGGCTACAGGAGGGGAGCCCCAGAAAGCCCCCTCGGGTCTTCCCTCCGCAGACACCCTCACCCTCTGTGCCTGGAGCCCTGCCCATCCCATGCACCCATCCCCCTGCCATTCTCCCACCCATGGGCTTCCCAACCACAGGCGATGTCCCACTCAAGGGTGCCCCCAAGGTGGTGGGGGCTCCTGCACAGGTGAACAAAGGAGGGAGGGCCCACCCGCCCATTTACCGTAGGTTGGCAGATGAGCACACCCCGTTCTGATCATAATCCTGAACACACTGAGCGAGATGCTGGTAATCTTCCCCATCCTTGCCTCGTCGTCCTCCTCAGCCTGCTGATCTGCACACTGGCCTAGTGCCGAAGGTGTGGCTCCCTGAACTTCAAGCTCCAGAAGGTATTGGCCGCTGAGCCCCATCTGTGGGCTGGGGAGGGTTAGGGTCATCCCAGACCCGGTATAGACACTCTGCCCCATGGTCTCACACTCACCGAGACCAGTGAGAGAGTGGGGAGCATTTGAGGTCCCAGAGAGCCAGAACCCCTGCCCAAGAGGACCCCAGGCAGCAAATTCAGTCCTAGTCCCAGAACGCAGATGCCCCACCACAGACAGGCCATGGAGTCCACACCACCCCTAGGACCCCCTAGGGGATGGCATGGGGGCTTCCTGCTTCTTCCAGGAGACCTAGATGTGTGGGTGGGGGATGTTCCCACAGGACGCACTTGTAGGCAAAGTTGTCTTGCGAGGCTCTCACCCCTCCCACTCTCCCCACTTCCCCAAGTAAGGAGGCTCTGAACCTGGGGTGGGGAGCTGAGTGCACCGTGCCCACTGGACTCTGCAGAGGGGACGTGCAGGGAAGAGCAGGCTGAGGACTAGGAAGCTTGGCAACTTCCTGGCGTCTTCCTGATGGACATGCCAGGGAGGGCTCCTTAGCAGGTTCTGGGGCCCAAAGTGCAAAAATCTCATGTTCCATAGCACTTGACCTAACAGGACCCTCCCCTCCTCCACCCCACTCAGGCCTGGGCTCTTCCCGAGGGCAGGAATGCCACGCTGTGGTCACCTGGGAGATGCCCCAGTCTGGGGTCCTCAGCTGATCATGGACACCCTCTTGTCTTTAGAACATGAAAAAGAACCAGTTTGAGGGACCTTCCAGGAAGCACCTGTGGAACCAAAATGAGGATATCGGTGGCCTGAGATGATGCATGGGGCATCCTCCACCACCCCCACAGGGTAGAGCAGCCCCTCTGGATGGGAGGCCGGACAGGTGGCTGCTGGTGGAATCTCTGTCCAACCTCCCTGGTCTTCCCCAGCCCTAGGACTCCCCTCTCTGCCACCTACCCCAACGTGCAGCCCCTTCCTGTTCCCAAACCACATCCCAAACCATATATGCCAGATGTCTTTACAAGCAAAGCTGTGCAACCTCTGTTGTTCTCTTATGATATGATGAATTTCGTGATGCACTTGAATTCCTTTTTCTTTTGTGTGTGTACATCTATGATAATAGACTTTCGGTTTGTTGTGACCATGAGATTTTGATACAGCAGTCTACATATACATGCATGATTGTTTTAAGTTGCTGATCTCTTCCTTTCCAGTGCATTTCAAATATCCTGCGTGCGTCCACTCCTCCTCTCGTGATTACTGGTTTTGACCTCTTGTTTGTGTGCGTGGATGGTGTCCTACTTCTACTGTCTGTTTGCCTTTACTGGTGAGCCCTCTTATTTCATCCTTTTCCTGTTTCTCGTTGTGGCCTTTTCTTTTCAGCGTAGAGAAGTTCCTTTAAAGATAGAGCTGGTTGGTGATTCCTTGAATATTTCGTAAAAAGTACATATAATGTGATAAAAAGAAGGTTTTTCTAGGAGTGCTACCTTCCATGGTTTGCAAAATGTCCACATTGCTAATCCTCAAGATGACTACACTAAACCTAGAAGCGTAGCATCGAATGAGCTGAGAATAACATCCTTAAGTGAAGAAAATAAAAATCTGAAAGAAACTCTGTGAGTCTTACAAGCTGAAAAGCCCAACGAGGACTTCCCTGGTGGTCGAGTGGTTAATAATTTGCCTTGCAATGCAGGGGAAGTGGATTCCATCCCTAGGGAGGGAATTAAGATTCCAAGCGCTGTGGGGCAGCTAAGCCTACATGCCACAACTAGAGAGCCCATGAGACCCAACACAGCCAAATAAATATATTAAAAAATATATATTTAAAAAAAAAAAAAAGGAATCCAAATACATGCAGAAGACCAGATATCTGGGAGTCCTCACTCACCTTGAAGAATCTCAGATTGGATCAAGGCACGGTGCCTGGCGACTGTCCTCACAGGAGGGTAACGATCCCAGAACAGCTTCGCTGGCACCGAGTCCAGGTCTAGAACTGACTGCATTTGCATCTCCCAGGTTAAAGAGAGGTTCGTGCCAGAAATGCTGGGTTTGTTCCACCCCCTGGGCCAGGCCCCTCAGACACAGTGGGCACGGCACGTGGGACTGCCATGCTTTGGGGGCCAAGGAAATCTGTTCCATTTTGCCTAAAACACACCAAAGGTGTTGATGCTTTGAAAGTCATTCAAAGGTCATTTTAATATTGCTATTACGGTGGGATGGGCTCACATTAAGTCATTCAGCCCCTGCACACCCAAGGCAGGAAGCCTAGAAAGAAATACTGTGTCTGGGTCTTTGACTAATTTTAATTTTCGACTTGTTACTTATCTGTACGTTCAAGGATTTCTCTAAAGGAAGTTTAGCTCTGAGTGCTTGCAGTGCCCTAAAGACCCTTCGCCCCAGGCCCCCCTTGCTCATCCTCAGCCACACTGGCCCTCTTGCAGGCCCTCAGAAACTCCAGGCATTCTCTGGCCCTGGGGACCATGCGTGTGCTGATGCCTCTGCTTGGAACCCTGTTCCCAGATATGCCACCTGACCCTCTCTCACCTCCTGTCCTTTACTCCTGTGGCCCCTGAGGTTCGGCACCCCTCTCCCAACAGGTGCTGTGTGTCCTGCCGCAGGTCTGCTCGTGCTTCCCTGGAGTTGTCTCCAGGCCACGGGCCTCTCGTTCGTCTCACTCTCTGCCCTTGGCACTGGCCCTGGCACACGTGGGCGCCCAGGGAGTGCTGGTGATTAACAAAGGCAGGATGGGGTGTGTTTGACAAGCCTGATGCTTTTATTGGTTCCTGCCAACAGTTTTGCTAGGATTTTCTGTACCTTTGGCAAGATTCTGCCCCTGAAATAGATACCCCCTCACGCAAGAAGTGTCTGTAGGTAGGTGGACAGCCCCGGCCAGGGGCGCTCACCCAGCAAACCTAATCCGCTCCAAATCCCACCCAGGACCCCGAACCATCAGCACAGGAGCATTCAGTCAGAGAAGGGGGTCTCTAGGGAGGAAATCTCTTAGGGCTGTCTGGCCACACTTGGTCCATGCGTGAACGACACATACACACCCGGCACACACACATGTGGCTTTAGGCCAACACTGGAAGCTTGGCCCTCTAGCCCAAGGCTGCCAGGACAGAAACATCTTCCTGTTCCTGGTTGCCACAGTCTGTCTCCTCTTCAAGCACCTCTGAGCCCTTGGAGTCAGGGTCCAGGCATGGGTGTCCCTCTGCCCTGAGGGCTGCTCACCAGGGCCCTGGTGCACCAACATACTGGATGGTAGCCCAGCTGGGTGGTCTCCAGCCCTTGCACCCACAGGAAAGAGAATCGTGAGCCACTCGGGCAGCCACAACCTGGGCACATGCCCCGGGCCTTTCCCTACGACCACACCCAGCCCCCAGGGGGCAGTGGTGACTGACTTGATACTCCAAGTTTCTGGACATAAATCAAGTCCCAGCAGAAAGTGAACCAGAAGACCGGGGCATCTGGAAGCTGACCCCCATCCCCACCTGGGGACCCCCTTGTCTTTCTCCTGGTCCTGCCCCTGCCCATTCTTGCCCTCCTTTCTCCTCTCCCTGGTGTGCAAGTGGGGCAGAGGGGCAGGATCACGGGGCTACCAGTGTTATCCTAACTAGACACTCCTGTGAGAAAGTCAGCCCTGAGCTTCTGAGCGGGGCAGGGGCAGCTTGTGAGTTATCCTGGATGATCTGGAGGGGTCTCTGACGGGGACTCAACCTGAAGGCCATGTGGCTGGCCCCCAGCTCCTCCCCAGGCTCGCCCTAGAGTGTGGCAGGAAGGCTCTCTCCAACCTGGAGCTCATGCACACCAAGAGGGGCTCTGTAAGGAAATTAACACAAAATCACCAGTACAAGTCCTGGGACGGAAGCAAATGCTTATTTGGAATGAGAAAAGAAATCACACATTTTATAAAGCATCCAAAATATCCAGGAAGTAACAATATTTAAAATTAACTGATACCGCAGACCATTCTTTTTTTTTTTTTTTGGGCTGCATAATTTCACTGCCTCTTCTTTGGCGGCCTCTTCAGATGACCACAAAAGAGCACAGAGAAATGTCATTCATATGAAAGCACAGCCTGGCTGGAACAAGACGTTTATGATGGAGCAGGATGGGCTTGGCCTGCTGGGGTGTGAAACAAGTGCCTTGGCTCCCTACAAACACAGGAATTTCAGAAAATTCTAGTTTTCAAAGTCTCACACAGAAAGAAAGATGGGCAGCAGTGGGTGGGGGTGGGGGTGGAGTTGATGCAGGTATAATTGTGTCTGACTGCATCGTGGAGAGCACTCCCGGAAGTGAAATGTGTGTTGACCAGCATGGACAAGTACCACGGCCTCTGCCAACAATCTCACATCTTATACACCTCAGCTGACGCTGCCAGGCACCGAAGGACACGGGTCCCTTTCGTCCACCCCTTGAACCACACATCTCACAGCTTCCTGTCATGAAGCCAGAGAGCCCGCCCAGAGCAGGGGGCGGGTAGGGAAGAAATCTGTACCTGGAGGCCAGAATGATTGCAAATGTAGTGGTTTAAAACAACAGCAGTTAATTTTTCCACAATTCTGGAGGCCAGAAGTTCAAAACCAGCGTAGGGTTGGTGCTTCCTGGAGGCTCCAAGGGAAAACCTGCCCCAGGCTTCTTCCAGCTCCTGGTGGTGCCGGCGATGCGTGCTTCCTGGGCTTGTGGCAACGTCTCTACACTCTGCCCTGTCAAGGCATGGCCTTCTCCCAGTATCCAAAATGGTCTCTCCTTATAAGAACATCAGTTGTATCGGGATTAAGGCCAGACAGGATGGTTTGGTCTTGACTACATCTGCAAAGACCCTGACTCCAAATAAGGTTCCATTCACAGGTCCAGGTGGATGAATTAGGGGGAGTACCGTTCACCCTTGGGCTTCCCCAGTCCCTCAGCAGTAAAGAACCCTCCTGCAACGCAGGAGCTGTAGGAGACGTGAGTTCGATCCCTGGGTCAGGAAAATCCCCTAGAGGAGAGCATGGCAACCCGCTCCAGTATTCTTGCCTGGAGAATCCCCAGGACAGAAACCTGGTGGGCTATGGTCCACGGGGTCACAAAGAGTCAGACACGACTGAAGTGACTAAGCACATACGTTTTCAACCTCAGCTCACGATTCCTCTCCAGATAGATAGCAAGACCTTCATCGATCTTAGAGACACTGGCACACCTATCAGTAGACCTATCATATCAACTAAATGTGTCATCAGGTCAATTAGCTCTTAACCAGGCCTCAGAGATGCTCTGGGCAGACTGAGGCCGCCTGACACGCAAGCAGACTGGAGAGAGACAGGGGTCCAGATCACTGCGGTTGCACATCTTCACCAAGTTTTACATCATATGCGATGCCCCAGGCCTTGGGAGCATCTGAGACCTGATTGTCAGAACCACATAGTATAACCACCTCGGCCCACTGGATAAGATGTTTCCAGGAGATGGTGTCCACCCTGTGTTCCAGCTCAAACCCCCTACACACAACTTCTAGACAACGAGAGTGGGTGATTATTCCTATACAGCAGGTGCGATGGGCCCAGATCCTTGCAGGGCAGCACAGATCCCAGGTCAAAGACCCACCTCAGCCCCACACCCTGAAGCTTCCCCGAGAGTCTGCTGCGGGTCTCTCGACCATCAGAGCTGAGACCACTCCAGGCCTCTACCCCACAGTGGAACTTTCCAGCCCTGCCTCATACCACATTGCTGTGGGGTCAGCTCTGGGCTCTACAAGGAGGGCACACCCAATTCAGGGTCAGTGGGTGCTCAGCCTGAAGAACACGCCGGGCTGTGCCCTGCAGATGCCTGACTGATGTAACCACGTTAAGATCGAAAGACCCATGGACACCCCAGACTCAGTCCTGCTTAAGAGGAGATTTACCATCCTCTTTTATTCGCCCTGGGCCAAGAGGAAGGCAGAGGAGGGGACTCAGCCTCCAGGCCACAGTCCTCCAAACAAGGAGGGGATGCCAGCCCCAGTGGGCCCAGAACACCTGGGGAGAACCTGGCTGCTGTGGGAGCCTCCGCCCTGGGAGAGCTGCCACACTTCCAGCCCCTCAACCCAGGGTCCCACAACTACAGACTGAGGCCCACGTGGTCACCACTGTCCTGGCCTCCCTACAACACCACAGGCTGGAAAGGACTGACCTCTCCACAACAGCCCCGGTAGCCATTAACAATGAATGAGGTCTTGGGCCTGGAGAGGAACAATGGTGAGTGGCTGGGAGACTGAGACATGGGGCCCACTGCAGCATCAGGAGAAAGGGACACAAATACCTATAAGTGGGAGGGAAGTTCTCTGTCAGATGGATTTTTTCCCATCTGAGCCTCCAGGGAAGCCACAGAGTGACCCTTGAACATGCCTTTGCATCTGGCTGACCCTCCTCCAGTGTTTGGGGTTCCCAGCCACATCTCATGGCCACGCAGACCAACTGGGTTTAACACATTCCTTTCTCTGGAATGTAGTAAATTGTTTTTCTTCATAAAGTCTATGTGGGCAGCTAGCGGCTGAAACCAGAGATATCAAAATGTCCATCTCCCCATCATGGCTGAACGCCACCTATTCTTGCAAAGGGTTCTGGTTTCAGACCACCTGCCCTCCCAGTTCATGCTGAGCGTGCCCATCTCCCCATGTAGGAAGAGAGGCTGTGGGGTCACGCCCCTTGTCTCACGGGTGCCTCAGGCAGGCAGGGTCACTGCAGGCTGGGTGGGGGGTGGCAAGTGAGGGGGCAGAAGGGGCTGGATGCCTGTCAGCACTGTCACTGAGAGTTGTTTGCCATCGATGGCTCCCTGCTCCCACCACTGGCAGAAAGCTCAGTCTTGTCACTTCAGCAAGAGTCAGGCCGTGACCTCTGCCAGCAGCCCAGTGTGCCATGGGCGTGGCCCTGTCGGTGCTCCCCGCCCTGCTGCCTAGAGACATGTGGAAGTCGGGGTGCCTGTGGAGTTGGGGCCACAGGCTCCCCTGCTGGAAGGTTCCCAGGGAGGGAAGGCAGCAGCACACCTCTCTTCAGATTCCCGATGACTCGCGCCCGCTGCCTCCCCAGTGGGCAGGCGGGGGGAGGCACACCTTCCACCCTGGCTTTCAGGTGGCCATGCGTCCCCCTGCCACCACCTGCAGGAACGGATGCTGCCCTGTGAGCCAGGCTGGGGTTCCCCTGGTTCCTGTGAGGCAGAGAGAGGGCCTGAGCCCTGTGACCTGGGCCCAGCTCCCGGCCCCTGCCTACCAGGCCACTTGAGGGAACTTAGGATTCATGCTTCTGGGGTGCATGGGTTAAGGAAAGTGTCTGATCCTAAAGGCCTGAGTGATGCTGATCTGGTGAAACCTCCCACTCTGGCCCCACCTGAGAAACGGAGATGGGGCCCCATGAATTTGGAATCCATTAGCCACAGACCTTTGCTTAAATACACCAAACACCAAAGACGTAAACCTGGATGCTTCTGGGAGACTTTCTTTTTTTCTCTCACCACCTGTAAAAAGAGCATCTCCTTCAAAACACACATTCCAGGAAGCTAATAGAAAAGGCTGAGTATTAAACATTCTGGGCAAACCATAGCAATGCGGCCTCAGTGACTGCCGGCCTGCCCTCATGGAGACCGGGCTCGTCACTGGCTGTCATCTGAGTGAATGGCTGAGGCGCTTGATGAATAACACGTGTTTTCAGTTTAAAACCATTTCTAAGGTTTATTTCAGTTTATTTGTTTTGAAGTCAGAGAAAACCCCAACTCGTATGGAGAATGAGCTGGGAGGTTCAGACATTCGACACAGGCACAGGTCACACTCACTCAGCCTGCGCTCCGTGACTGTCCTGCCCACAGGCTGTAGACGGGCCTGCACTGGAGAAACCGCAGGACGTATGTGGGCAGCTCTCGTCGCCGCCACGGACCCCACTGCTGGACACGGTGCGGGATGCCATGAGGGGACATCCTGAAGGGAATCACAAGGGGACCCAAAGAGGAGACACTATGAAGGGATAATCATGAGAGGATGCCACAAGGAGACACCATGAGGGAAACATCATGAGGGGATGTCATGAGAGGACACCATGAGGGCAGCCGTGAAGGGAACATCATGAGGAGCCGCCATGGGGAAACCGTTGGGTACACTATGAGGGGAACAGGATCAGGGACGCCACGGGGGGATAGTAAGGAGGAGACCCCGCGAGGAAAGAAACATCATCCGGGGAAGCCAGGAGGGAACAACCTGAGGAGATGCCATGAGGAGAATTTCAAGGGGACAGTCATGTGGGGAACTTGAGGGGAACTGTGAGAGGATTCTCTGAGGGGATATCAGGGGAGTGTGCCATGAGGGGACATTGACAGGTACACAAACGGCCCCACGGAGGCATAGCCACGCCTCCTACTTTATGCCCCTGTTCCTGCTGTGCGTTGCACTTTTGTTTAAAGACCCACGACTAGACAAAACCAGCATGTAAACACAAAACTGAATCACACCCATAAATCTTTGGGTGGTGGGAGGATTATGGAAACTGAGGGCTTCCAGGAACCCTTGGCCGGCCCCACTGGCCTGTGGCAGGCCCCTCAAGTTCCTGGGGATCCCAAAGACACGGAGGAGCAGCCCTGGGGCGGCAGCATCTGCTCCCAGGCCTGGGACTCTGGTGCTGACTTACTGTTTGCCAATGGCATCCCCTGGTGGTGATTTCAGGCTGCATGGACTGGTGTGTCCCCACCCCAAACCGCAGCCTCCAGAAAGGAGCCCCAGCCCAATGCCGGCCTGGCTCTCATCAGAACCAAAACTAAGAGCCTGTCCTTGGAAACGCTGAGAACTCCCGACTCTGATCTGTCAGGCCTCTGTTTTCTGATCTGTGGAATCAGGATGCTGCATCCTCAGCGTCCATTGTTCTCTCCCGGCAGAGCCCTTTCTGGTGGGTTGGGAACATGAGGAAGCCATCCCCAGGCCAGCTCTGCTGCATCAGCAGCCCCACAGACCTGCTGTGAGTGTGCAGGTGTGTCACGTCTGTGAGTGCGGGTGTGCAGTGTCTGTGCATGCATGTGCCCCCGGTGTTAGGTGTGTTTCCAGGGCCCTTGGAGCAGATACCATGGTTCCTGGATCCCTCGTGCCTCGGCCAGGTCTAGTGACTGCAAGTCAATAGAAGACCTGATTAATAACCACAGGACCTTGAGATGCAGAGGGCTGGACCCCAAAGGCAGGAACCACACACTTAGAGGACTGAGAACCCGATGTTGGCCAAGGCCACATTTGGGAAGGATTTTCTGCTTATCTGTGTTTTCCTAGGCTTCCAAAATGAACATGAAATCTGTGGAAATAAGAAAACACACCACGGTAACATTCTCACCCAGTCTGTAGCCTATGTCCACAGTCTGGGTGAAGCAGAGACACGGAGAAGCATCAAGAAGGGCAAAGGGGCAACCCATCCAGCCTTCCCCTGCAGATGGAAACCCCAGGCCATGCAGAAGCCTGTGAGTGGGGTGTGGGTGTGTGGATGCTGTGTCTCTGTGCTGGGTTCGACAGCAAAGGGGCGGGGGGCGGTGTTAGTAAAATTACAATGGAGGAAGTCTTGTTCAGGTTTCAGAGGCTGGAGAGAAGGCCTCTGACTGACTTCTGATCTTGCCTGGACTATGTGCCTGCTTGCAAACACACAAATTGTTACCAGCAAGTCAAGGGGCACTTTGGATAAGAAAGGGAATGCGGCTTGGATTTTCTTGAGCCCCTGGAGTTCTGGCCAACTCCCTGGGATCTGGAAAATCTCCTGACTCACAAGGTGCAACAAACAACAATGTAAAAGGTGAAGGAAAACCAGAGCCGCATTGTTGCACACCCACGGATGATGGTGTCAGCTGCACCCTGGGATTCCAAGCGGGAGCCTCCAAAACCGCAACTTGAAGTCTCACCCGCGAGATGCGGACCTTTTCCCAACTGGGACTCCATATGCTGTTACCAAGGGACCTTCCAGCTCTGTTTACGTCTGGATGTGAGTCGGCCCCATGTGGTGATGTATGTGCTGTTACTTTTCTCTATTGTTTCTAATTTCTCTTTTTTTAAGGACTGTATATTGAAATTAAGCCAAATACTCTTCTAGTAAATACTGAAATTGTTTATTGTGTGACAAGTGGTTTCTTTTGTTGATGAATCCTTCGAACCAAAAACAAAAATTTCAGCAAAATGGTGAGGTGGGGTGGCTCCGAGGTCACCCAAACAGATGTGATGCGGCACCATCCTTGAGGACTGTTTTACCTCTTTCTGTGACAACTGAGATTCTCTGCAATCTCAACAGACTGAGCTGGCAGCATGGTGCCCACGAACACTCCCTGCGATGCCGGGAAAAGTGATACTGCGACAGGGGATGGTTTCCAAACTGGGTCCTGGAGCTCATCTATGTACTAAGACTCCAGGAACAGTCATGCTTGTCAGGGGTTCATCCCGTGCCCAGGCCGCATAGGACATGTGTGTGCTTACCACAGGGCATCCAACCCCGAGACACTGCGAGGCCAGTGCCTAGAAACTTCAAAACAGCCGAGTTCATGCCAGACTGCTGGGGCTCAAGGCCCCCACAACTGGGTGTGTCCTCTCATGGACTCCAGCCTGGGTCAGGCCCCCTGAGAACTGGAGAAACAGAAGGTGCCGTGTCAGAGTCCAAGGCCCCGAATCCTCAGCCAAAGGTCACTCTCATGTGGAGAAACCTCTACAGCCTGTTCAGGGTCTGGTGTTGACTGGTTCACACCCTGGGCATCTTGCCCTGAAAAAGACACTCTCTGCCCTAGCTTTCCAGTCACCACCAGAAACATCCACGACTGAGCGTCATTTCTGTTTGGCCCAGTCTCTTCATTCTTTCTGGAGCTGTTAGTAATTGCCCTCTGCTCGTCCTGCTCTTGCCCAGTATCATGTTGGACACATTCTGATCTGGGGCTGGGGTGCGGTGGGGCGCTCATGGGATATCATATCTTTTTGCCTTTGCATACTGTTCATGGGGTTCTCATGGCAAGAATACTGGGAGGAGTTTCCATTTCCTCCTCCAGTGGATCAATTTTGTCAGAACCCTTCACTATGTCCTCTCTCTCTTGGGTGGCCCCATGTGGCATGACTCACAGCTTCACTGAGTTACACAAGCCCCTTCACCACAACAGGGCTGGGATCTATGAAGGGGTTAAAGGTGTATGTGCCATAATCATGATGCTGGAGATTCTTAAAGGTGCTTTCTCAAACCCCTCAGCAGAGGCAGTGGCTGGTGTGCGCTCTTTTGGTGGACTTTGCTTCTTGGGATTTAGTGGCAATTCCTTTTCATTCTTTCCTGAATCTGCAGAAAGAGAAATTGTAGGAGCAAGTCCTTGGAACACTCCAGCTTCTAGAAGCACAGTCTTCAGTACCCCGGCTTGTCTTTGCCGCAGTTGAAAGGAGGTCACCATAGCAGTGACTCGGGAGTGGGCTGGGTAATCGGCCTGGTAGATGGAGGTCACACCCTAAAACACAATCTCTTCCCATCCAAGCCTTTCGAACAGACTGAGTAATGGGGCAGAGTGACACGCTTCCCTGTGGAGGGATGGGGCCTGCCTGGGGAGGAGGAAATGTGCCTTTTGCCAGCCACCCCCTGCACGGCCCTTGGTTAAAGCTGCACATTCTGCTCCTTTTTGGAAAGCAAGACTGTGGATGTTGGACTCTCAGGACATTTGGGCTAAAATGTACTCACATACTCAGACCCAGACGATGCAGGAATTCTCTGTCAATTTAAATGCCATTCTCTCAGGAATCGAAGTTTAAAAGTCATTTATATCAATAACTTAGGGAAATAGGATTTGTGGGTCGTCAAAGATGTTCCCCTTTTGCAACAGTCTTATAATTAGGAAAAGCGCTAAGAAGAAGCTATTAAACCATGTACGTGGTTTCCAATCTAAGCTGCAGGCAAACAAGACAAGGAAGCTCATTGCCCAGGTGTTAGGAAACCAATACCGAGAGGGCCAGGAATGCGGTGCAGGAGGTAATAGAATCACTCACTAATTAAAGCCATTGCTGCCCCCTGCCCTCCAGGCTTGGCTTCCAAGCCACTGCTGGAGGAAACAGGAGAGACAGGGTGGAAATGGTAAAAAGGGGCCAAGCTAGCTGCTACCCTGATTCTGGTCACTTGTGTTTGAAGGAGGAGGAGGAACTTGCTGCTTTTGCAATAGATTGCCAAGCTCCACATTTCTTCCCTGTGATCTTGACACTCCAATGTATCCTGATCCCAATGTATAGTGGATCACGATGGATTTTTTTAGACCCTCATCCTAAAGCCTCCCTGTCTCTGGAAACCCTTCCACACCTGTGCCGGTGGCGCCCTCTGTAGGGTGGCTCAGCGACTTACAGGTTCATCATGCCCTCGCCCCGGGGGACAGGTGTGCTTTCCAGCCTCCCCTAAGGAAACTGGTCAAAGGAATGTCTCAAAATAAAACCTGGCAGGGAAAGTGCATCAGATGTTGGGTGGGTGAGTTGGAGCAGGAGAGAGAGACGAAGAAAGGTTATGGGGTGATGGCCAAGGCAGGACGGTGGCAGCAGCCAGCCTGAGGAATCGCAGGAGACCTTATGGAGGAGCCTCAGCCTTGATGACACCTTTTCCCTGGCCAGCAGGTGGGGGCCCATTCCTCCAGCTCTGGTTTCCTTTTTGTGTGTCCTGAGGCTCTAGTGTCTTCCATCCCTCCAACCACTGGGACTCAGAACTGAAATAGAAACCCAAATCTCACTTTTCCACAATGAGGACAGGTTAACCTGAAGCCCCTCAAAGGAAACACAAATCAGAAAGTCAGAAGGCTTTAACTCTAATGAAAGAGAAACGTTGAGTCCTCTGGGCGTCTCTGGCCTTGATTTCCGAGTGCTGTGCTGTGATCTGCCTTGACTGTGTGTCCTGCAGGATGATAGAGAGAGCTCTGGCCACTGATCAGCCCTTGAAGCCGGGGGCCCCTCTCCTTCTGGGCTCCAGCCACAGGGGAAGGTTTTGCCTCTCGGAGGGCCGGCCACAGTGCCTGCCTGTGGAACAGGGTTGGATCCATCTGAAACAAGTCTGTGGCCACCAGGTTTGTGAGGTGTGGGCCAGCATGGGGCATGGCTCCTGGACACCTCCCCCGGTGTGGTCCAGGAGCAGCAGCAGCTGGTGAGCAGCACACAGCATCGCCGCTGTCCAGGCCTGAAGAACAAAGCCACATGTGACCAGGTGCACCAGGGATGCACAGGCAGGAGACAGGTTGATCACAGCAGGCACAGTCCTGAGATCTGATGTGGTCTCCTGTGTGTTTATGAGCGGTGGACTGCCCTCTCCTCTTCAGCAGTGCTTAATTCTAAAATTAAATTCTACAATTCTCCTGACAATTTTAACCCCAAACCTGTCTTGGAGCTTTATTCTTTGTCTGACTCCAGCAGCAGAGATCGCTCCCAGCCCCGTGGCTCCATGGCATACACCATGTGAGCCTACGTGAGCCCGTGTCTGTGAGAGCACCCGGCTGTGGGTCAAGTCGAGCCCGAGGGCAGTGGCCACCGTCATGGGCCAGGTGGGCTAACGGAAGTGCACGGTAAGCCCGGCAGGACACCTCCTGTGGCATGAGGGGCTGCAGTCACACTGAGCTCCAAGGTCAAGTCGCTCTGCAGAGTCTCAATGCTGTCTAAGTAAAGATTGAACATAAGACAAAAAAGAAAAAGATACACGCAAGTTGTGGCGAAGTCTGTTTTGAGAAAAAGGTGTAGATCTGGGTTGGAAGAGACACGGGGCAAACGTGACCCAGGGCGCTCCCTATCTTCCGTGACCTGCCCTGCAACACTGACAGCGACACACCCAGCCGGGGCAGGCCCACGTGCGATGCTGACGACGACAGTGTCACCAGCTGGGGGGGCCTCTGGCTGCCTGGACCCCTGAATGACCGTGTGGCACCGGCCCCCTGCACAGGCTCCCAGGGTAGGGCTGCTGCTGCTAAGTCGCTTCAGTTGTGTCCGACTCTGTGTAACCCCATAGACAGCAGCCCACCATGCTCCCGCGTCCCTGGGATTCTCCAGGCAGGAACACAGGATAGGGCTGGCGGCCCCTGTTTCCACAGATCCCCCACTGCAGACCGTCACCAGGAGGCCACTCTTCCAACAGAGGGCACGGGCAGCCACGGGGAGACCAGGTCAGGTGCATATGTGCGCAGGGGATCACCCACACATGACTCTCCCTCACCGTGAGCAGACCCTCAGACCAGGCCCCCCAGGCGTGCTGACTCAGACCTGCCAACAAGGGGCCAAGTTCAGAATCGTATTCCACCCCTCCTCCACCCAACAGCAGCTTCCTTCAAGGCCTGTCCAGTTAGAGCCAGACATGACACAACGGACTGGTTCCTTATTGGGAAAGGAGTATGTCAAGGCTGCATATTGTCACCTGCTTATTTAACTTATATGCAGAGTACATTGTGCAAAATGCTGGGCTGGTTGAAGCACAAGCCAGAATCAAGATTGCTAGGATTAACATCCATAATCTCAGCTATGCAGATGACACCACCGTTATGGCACAAAGCGAACGGGAACTAAAGAGCCTCTTGATGAAAGTGAAAGAAGAGAGTGAAAAAGCTGGCTTAAAACATGACATTCAAAAGACTAAGATCATGGCATCCGGAACCATCAGTCCAGTTCAGTTCAGTTGCTCAGTCGTGTCTGGCTCTTTGCGACCCCATGGACAGCAGCATTCCAGGACTTCCTGTCATTCACCAACTCCCAGAGTTAACTCAAACTCATGTCATTTGAGTCGGTAATGCCATCCAACCATCTCATCCTCTGTCATCGCCTTCTCCTCCTGCCTTCAATCTTTCCCAGGTTGAGGGTCTTTCAAATGAGTCAGCTCTTTGCATCAGGTGGCCAAAGTATTGGACTTTCAGCTTCCACATCAGTCCTCCCAATGAATAGTCAGGACTGATTTCCTTTAGGATGGTCTGGTTGGATCTGCTTACAGTCCAAGGGACTTTCAAGAGTCTTCTCCAACACCACAGTTCAAAAGCATCAATTCTTCTGCACTCAGCTTTCTTTATAATCCAACTTTCACATCCATACATGACCACAGGAAAAACCATAGCCTTGACTAGATGGACCTTTGTTGGCAAAGTAGTGTCTCTGCTTTTTCATATGCTGTCTAGCTTAGTCATAACTTTTCTTCCAAGGAGTAAACATCTTTTAATTTCCAGGCTGCAGTCACTGGTCCCATCACTCATGGCAAATCGATGGGGAAACAATGGAAACGGTGACAGACTTTATTTTCTTGGGCTCTACAATCACTGTAGATGGTGACTGCAGCTGTGAAATTAAAAGACATTTGCTCCTTGAAAGAAAAGCTATGACCAACCTAGACAGCATATGAAAAAGCAGAGACATTACTTTGCCAACAAAGGTCCATCTAGTCA
This sequence comes from Bos indicus, assembly GCF_029378745.1. NCBI lineage: Eukaryota > Metazoa > Chordata > Mammalia > Artiodactyla > Bovidae > Bos > Bos indicus. The sequence goes on along the minus strand of NC_091778.1, from coordinate 51,641,398 downwards.
AAGCTATGGTTTTTCTAGCAGTCATGTATGGATGTGAGAGTCGGATCATAAAGAAAGCTGAGCACCAAAGAATTCATGCTTTTGAAGTGTGATGATGAGAAGACTCTTGAGAGTCCCTTGAACTGCAAGGACATCCAACCAGTCCATCCTAAAGGAAATCAGTCCTGAATATTCATTGGAATAACTGATTCTGAGGTTGAAGCTCCAACACTTTAGCCCCTTGATGCTAAGAGTTAGTTCTTTTCTGGGAAAGATTGAAGTCAGGAGGAGAAAGAGACAACAGAGGATGAGATAGTTGGATGGCATCACCGACTCCATGGAAATGAGTTTGAGCAAGCTCTGGGATTTGGTGATGGACAGGGAAGCCTGGCACACTGCAGTCCGTGGGGTCACAAAGAGTCAGACACGACTGAGTGACTGATCTGGTCCTGAGAAGGCCTGCCTGGGTGGTAGGGGCCTCCTCCAGTGAACCTGGTCCCCATCTGGGCTCACAGCCTGAACACCCAGCACCTGCATCCTCGAGCAGGTGCCCACATTTCCAGCTTCTTCTGATTTTAGGCGTGAGGACACAGACAGCCTGTCAGACGAGAACTGTTTCCCAGAACAGTGGGCACAGTTCAGGGCAGCATGGTGAGCCTGGGGGAGGCAGGAAGAGGCTGTCCGGCTGACTCAGCTCTTCTGTGCAGATGCTGCTGAGGCTCGGCTCTACAAGGAAACATGGACCAGTTGTAAACAGTGAGGGAGGAACTCACCAGCACCCCACCCTGACAGATCTCCTCACCTGCCTCCCAGTCGTCTCAGCTTTCTGGCAGGATAGCCCTCACGGGCACACGGAGACAGGAGGCTGGGCTGCTCCGCAGGCTGGCCGTTCTGTCAAGGCCTCTGCCTAGTCCCTAGTCTGGCTTCTGAGACAGGATGACCTCCTGCTCCCGACAAGTGCCTTCCCCACCCACCTCCCCTCCCCCTCAGATCAGATCATATCAGATCAGTCACTCAGTCGTGTCCGACTCTTTGCGACCCCATGAATTGCAGCATGGCCTCCCTGTCCATCACCAACTCCCAGAGTTCACTCAGACTCACGTCCATCAAGTCAGTGATGCCATCCAGCCATCTCATCCTCTGTCTTCCCCTTCTCCTCTTGCCCCCAATCCCTCCCAGCATCAGAGTCTTTTCCAATGAGTCAACTCTTCCCATGAGATGGCCAAAGTACTGGAGTTTCAGCTTTAGCATCATTCCTTCCAAAGAAATCCCAGGGCTGATCTCCTTCAGAATGGACTAGTTGGATCTCCTTGCAGTCCAAGGGACTCTCAAGAGTCTTCTCCAAGACCACAGTTCAAAAGCATCAATTCTTCGGCTCTCAGCCTTCTTCACAGTCCAACTCTCACATCCATACATGACCACAGGAAATACAGAATGAAGCAGGGCAAAGACTAATAGAGTTTTGCCAAGAAAATGCACTGGTCATAACAAACACCCTCTTCCAACAACACAAGAGAAGACTCTATACATGGACATCACCAGATGGTCAACACCAAAATCAGATTGATTATATTCTTTGCAGCCAAAGATGGAGAAGTTCTATACAGTCAGCAAAAACAAGACCAGGAGCTGACTGTGGCTCAGACCATTAACTCCTTATTGCCAAATTCAGACTTAAATTGAAGAAAGTAGGGAAAACCACTAGGCCATTCAGGTATGACTTAAATCAAATCCCTTATGATTATACAGTGGAAGTGAGAAATAGATTTAAGGGACTAGATCTGATAGATAGAGTGCCTGATGAACTATGGAATGAGGTTCATGACATTGTACAGGAGACAGGGATCAAGACCATTCCCTCCCCCTAGCAGAGTGCAAGCCAGAGTCCTGCAGGAGTGATGAGTATTCCAGGCCCAAGGCCACGTCATTGGTTCCAGGTCCACATGTTCCTCTGTGTGTGTGTGAGTCGCTCAGTCATGTACAACTCTTAGTGACCCCATGAAATATCGCCCACCAGGCTTCTCTGCCTACGGAGTCCTCCAGGCAAGAATACTGGAGTGGGTTGCCATTCCCTCTTCCAGGGGTTCTTCCCGACCCAGGGATGGAAACTGGGTCTCCTACATTGCAGGCAGATTCTTTACCATCTGAGCCACCAGGGAATCCCATCTGCTCCTTTAGTAGCAAACAATCCCCACATTTTTTTAGCTTCTGAATGCTTTTTTGAACCCTTTATCAGCTGAGCCAGTGAAAATCAAACAGCAAAATGGCAGCAGGGTGGCCGATACTCCATGCGCGAAAATGATGGAGTGAAGGAGTGTGGGGCCTCCATTCACATGCCACCAGTCAAGTCCCGAGATTTTGTGCCAAATGGCAACAAACCGGGATTTGTGACTAGTGTGCATATTTTATGAAGCAGGTGGGACTCAGTGCTCTTCGAAAACCATACTCACCTCCTTAATTTAGCAGTCTGCCTCCAAAAGCTTCCCAGGTGACTCAGAGATAAAGAATCTGTCTACCCAGCAGGAGAGGCAAGTTTGGTCCCTGGGTGGAGAAGAACCCTGGAGAAGGGAATGGCAACATACTCCAGGATTCTGCCTGGGAAATCTCAGGGATGGAGGAGCCTGATGGTCTACCGTCCATGACATCGTAAAACAGTTGGACTCAACTCAGCAAATAAAAGAGCAGCAGCCACCTCCAAAGTGGGGAGGGGCTGGGGAGCCGGCTCTGTAAACACTTGTTCCTCTGTCTCAGGGACACCCATGGCTGTTGAGCAACATTTACGGAGAACCCACTGTGTTAGGAATGGTTGGCCTTCACACCATGGAAGAGCAGGGACCTCGTCAGAACAAAACACCCTTGTTTACTGACCCCTCGAAGAAGGGAACTGCACGCTCTCTCCCTCCCTCACCCCCACCCCAGGGGGCCCAGCCTCAGTGTCGACAGTCCCCTGGGGTTCCCATGAAGCCTGAGTAGCTGGCTGGGCTCTGTTCTCAGCCTGTGGACTCCCCCTCAGGCTGACTCTGGCACATTCCGGAAGGTGGGGACCTGAACCCTCAGGTGTGTGCTGACCAGCTGACGCCCAGGCTTCTGGACCTGTCCCCTGGGCACCTGCCCTCAGCCTCCTGCTCACAGCCCTCCTCGGGGTCCCTTGTGGGAAAACACCCAATTTTAAACTTTGACCCTCAGTCACTCTCAGACCTGGTGGCCTCTGGCCTGTATTCTAGCCCTGGGCCTGGAAGCCTCTACCAGGAGAGGAGGTCAGAGTTCAGATGAGGATGCAGAGGAAGAAAGCACTGCCCCAGGGTTGGGGTGAGGAGGGGGAGGACAGGAGGGGCATCTGTGCTTCTGGAGTGTCCTGGTGCTGGGGGCCAATCTTCTCAGGCCAGGAGGATGGGAAGACCCTTGAACCTTCTGACCCCTACTCAAGGCTGAGTGAGCCATTGAACAGGGTGGCGTTGGAGGAGTGTTCTGGGGGGATGCAGTTGACTAAAAGAAAACCACACAGTGAGAGAGCTATGATGGAGTGAGAGAATCCGTCCCAAGACACGGGGGAGGCCAGTTCGTGGGGCTTCTGGCCAGGAGTACAGGTGGGCTTTCCTGGTGCTCTAGTGGTAAAGAACCCGCCTACCAATGCAGGAACCGTAAGAGATCTGGGTTCCATCTCTGGGTTAGGAAGATGCCCTGGAGGAGGGCATGGCAACCCACCCCAGTATTCTTGCCTGGAGAATCCCATGGACAGAGGAGCCTGGCGGGGTACAGGCCATAGGGTCACAGAGTCGGAGACGACTGAAATGACTTGGCACATACAGATGGTCAAGGATACATCTGGGCGAAGGTACTCTACTGCTTGCCACAGAGAACAGATATATCACAAGTTAAGGGTGAGGGTGCTTTTCTTTTTGTGGGAAATGCAAGCAGGTGGGGTCAGTGAAATTCTTCCTGAGTCACGCACCTAATCATCTGACAGGCTGCTTGTCTGGATACACAGAGTCCGTTAACGTCTCTAATTCCTGTCTGAGCACAGAAGTACACGGTGAGTCCTCGGCTGCAGCAGATCAACCTTTGCAGAACAGGACAGTGAGCAAGACACTCTGTGCTCCTCTTTTGTGTGCAGGGTCAAGCCCAGCAGGCTGCAGCCCTCAGCTGAGTCACTCAGGGATGGCCCCTCGGCTTTGGTGACCATCCAGGAGCCCCTGGGAGCTCCCTCTCTTCTCCAGATGGTCTTTAGATAACCTTCCACCCAGGAAAGGCAGCATGGTGGTGCCAGGGTTCCACAGCCCCTCCCTTGCGAAAGGCCAGGGTTGGGTCCGAAGGGGGAGATGATGGCCTTCAAAGGACCCAGGGTTTTGCACTTAGAGCCCGTGGGCATTTCAGCCTGGTCCCAGCCCTTCCACCCACCACCTCGGGGCCTTGGGGAAGCCGGAGATAGCCAAGGAGGGGTCATTCTACTGTCCCTTCTCCTCCCATCAACTCTGCTCTCTCTAACCCAATAAAAATTGCTGTTTATTCTTAAAGAACACGATATTCTCTGATTACTTGAGCACAGGACTTTTGTAGAAATTCTGGAGGAAAAAAAGTTGAAGAAACTGTAAAAACCTTTAGTTCCCAGACTCAGACTTACTTCCTGATGACATTCTATGTTCGTCTAGCTTTTCTGGAAGTATATGTTTCTATGGATTCAAAAGGAAGGGGCTTCCCAGGTGGCACTAGAACCTGCTGCCAATTCAGGAGCTATAAGCATATGCAGGCTCGATCCCCGGATCGGGAAGATCTCCTGGAGGATCGCATGGCAACCCACTTCAGAATTCATGCCTGGGAAATCCCATTGACAGAGGAGCCTGGCAGGCTACACGCCAGTGGATCCCAAAGAGTCAGACACCATTGAAACGAGTTAGCATGCAGGCAGGTACGCATTCAAAGGGAAATTGGGACGATGCTGTCTGCACAGTTGGGGGTTTAACCTGCCTGGTTCTGCTGATGCCCCGACTACTGTCAGGCATGCCCAGCCTCACCACAGCCCCTCAGTCCACACCAGACACGTCCACACACAGGAGCTGTGTATGGAACCTGTAACTGATGCAGCTGCAGTCACAGGAGCACCCCAACCAGATCCTCTGCTTCCCTGCAGACCCTCAGGTGATCCCAGGAGCACTGGCTCCTCCAGGCTCAGCGGCACTTCCAGGACCAGGGCCCCTCTCTGCCACACGACAGACCCCAGGGGCCCTCCCCCTCGATGACCATTTCAAGCAGCCCCTGAAGAAGGTCTTTCCCAGCTCCTGCCTCCCCCAGGAACAGCTGAGAAGTCCCCGTCTGTCCCAAGCGCTCTTTCTGAGGTGTCTCTTGGAAACTCCCGTGGAGGAAAGGTGTCTCTGGGGATCAGAAGGAGCCGCATCGTGGGCCCTGGCCTGCCCTCTCTTTGGTCTGGGGTTAGAGTCTTCCCAGAGAAGGGTCTGGATTCTCGGCTAATTCTGGGAATGGAGGCAGAAAGTTGAAAGGAGAGAGCAGACTCTGTGTGTGAAGGTTCCTCCACCACCTTCTCTGGGGGTCACATGGGGTGACTGGGCCAAGAGAGACCCAGAAGTTGGGGCATGTGGGCCACTCTCAGGCTCAGTGGGATGAAGGGAAGCCTCTTTGAAGGGCTCTAACTTTTATGTATGTTTTTGTAACTGCATGTCCCTCTCGGGCCTGCTGGTCCAGGGACTTCCCAGGATTGGGGCATTAGCCTTACCCTTCCGGGCACTGGTTCCCACTCAGGCCTCCACAAATGTTTGTTGAATAAACAAGAGTTGATTTGGGAAAGAATTCACATTGTTAGAACAGAGTACTGTAAACAAATCAATAAATAACAACACAAAATGAACCAACCAACACAAAAATGGACTTATCCTACGCCCAAAATTCCCTTGCTAGGGATGCCTCTCACCTTACAGGTGAGGATGGTGTGGGGAGCAGGTGTGAACACCCCAAGTCATCTGGCACCCTGGCAGTTTTCGAGGATGCTCCCCCAGGGCCCAGAGTAGCCAGGCCAGTCCTCCAGGAAGGTGTGAGTCAGCTCAGGGACTCACGTCCGGTATCCCCAGCTCCTGTGCCTGCAGCCCCACCGGTGACCTTCCTGCCACAACCCTGGGTGATGCCAGGGAGCTCGTCACGCTTGCACAGGACTTGCCTTTCAAGGTAAACACCCGACTGGGCCCCACCGGGGGAAGGACACCCACTCTGCGCTCAGAGGCACTAGAACAAGGGGGAACTTGCTCTTTGGGGACCAGGGGGAAGCGCAGGCTGGTAAGCCTGTTTGGAGGCAGGGGGACAGCAGCAGGATGGGTGCTTAACTGAGGAAAGCGGGCAGGCGGTGCCTCAGTCAGGGACAGATGTGAGAGCTGGACCATAAAAAGCTGAGTGCTGAAGAATTGATGCTTTTGAATGGTGGTGCTGGAGAAGACTCTTGAGAGTCCCTTGGACAGCAAGGAGATCAAACCAGCCAATCCTAAAGGAAATCAACCCTGAATATTCACTGGAAGGACTAATGCTGAGCTGAAGCTCTATTATATCAGCCACTTGATGAGAAGAGCTGACTCACTGGAAAAGACCCTGATGCTGGGAAAGATTGAAGTCAAAAGGAGGAGGCAGCAGAGGATGGGGTGGTTGGACAGCATCACTGACTCAATGGACACAAATCTGAGCAAACTCTGGGAGACAGTGAAGGACAGGGGAGCCTGGCATGCTGCTGCCCACGGGGTCACAGTCAGGCACAACTTAGCAACCCAACAACAACAGCTTTTGTAAATGCTGGGCAATGAACAGGTTGTCAGGATAAGGGGGAAACAGTGCTCTAATGTTTAAATCACCTAGTGAGCCCTTCCCCTTCCAGGCAGAGCTGCCTCCCCCTGGCTACTGTGGCCACTGAATCTCCATTCCTGTTGCCCCATCAGCAAGGTGACCTAAGGTACACTGACAGGGCTCGTCCCCAGAGGGGAGAGGAGAGCGTCCAGTCGGCGGTGGCCTGCATGCCAGGGTCTGGGCAGCCCGGAAGCATCAGGGACCCTGGAGGGAGCTGTGGGGACCACGTGGCTCAGCCAGACTGGCGGAGCCCACCTCCTCCCTGACTCTGAGGGGCCACTGCAGGAGTTAGACCCTCAGGACCGAGTTACTCAATGCAGGGCGGGGTTGGGTACCCAGACCAACCTCCCGTTCCCTGAAGCAGCAACAAGCACCCCAGTTATAAGCACTTCCATAAGTAAAATGTTATACTATGTTGAAGAAAATAAAAGAACGTTCAGATAAAGGGAAAGGCATATCTGGGTGTTGGTTGAGGAAGGATGAATACTGAAAATGTGATTCTTTCAAAAAATGAAATGTAAAGACAAATAATTCCCAAGAGCACTGAAGGCTGGGGCAGCTGGGGACAAAATAACCTGATGTTGGAGGAATGCAGCCATTTCAGAAAGCAAACATCATGCTTCCGGGTGACTCCATCAGAAAGAGAAATACTAACGGGTCAAGAATTTTAGTCTTACATTTTAAAACTTAGAAATGTCTAAAACAAGAAAGTTCCCTGGTCTCTAGTGATAAGGATTTGACACTTTCCCTGCCGTGGCCTGGGTCCAATCGCTACTTGAGGAACTGAGATCCCACAAGCCACGTGGCACGGCCAGCTTAGCTGAAAACATTCTGGACCTGAGACTGAAAAGACTGTGACGTGAATGCTGACATCTGGACTGCAGGAGCCATAGGGAGATCACTCAAAAGGAAGAGGAAGGATGTGCATTTCTTGGAGTTTAGAAAAAAGAAGAAAAGGAAATGCAAGATTTTGGTTGGAAGGGGGATATAGGCACTAGGGTGAGGAAGTAAGTAAAACACTCCCCTCCCCTAACCAAGGGCTTCCCAGGTGGCTCAGTGGTAGAGAAGCTGCCTGACAAAGCAGGAGATGCAGGAGGCATGGGCTCAATGCCTGGGTCAGGACGATCCGCTGGCCGAGGACATGGCAACCCACTCCAGTATTCCTGCCTGGAGAATCCCATGGATAGAAGAGCCTGGTGGGCTGCAGTCCACGGGGTCGCAAAACACCAGACACGACTCAGCAACTGAGCCCAGCACAGCACTCCTAACCAGAGACAAGAGGAAAAGTTTAAATCTTCCCCACAAGGATGATGTACGTAGGAATGAGCACAAGCGGATTCTTCCTCAGCTGCTCTGGAAATAAGGCGACACTGGACCAGGGCTTTCGAAATATCGAGGAAACGAGAAGCCAGGATTCTGGGGCTGTGAACCCAGCCTCAAAGCTCACAAACACAAAGCCCTGTTTAAACACACCCTTAGGCCCATGAGCCCTTGGAGGGTCTGCACTCCGAGACCTGCCCTTCAGTGGGGGTGCCGAGTGTCTGAGATGCCAGCAGACATGTGTTCATGAACGTGGCCACATGCCTCGGGGAAGCTGCTCAACCAGAAAGAGGGAATACAAGTCTACACATGTCAGCATAGGATGGGTGAGGGCTGGTCCACAAGGATCCCACCCACACCAGCACTGTCTCTGCCCACCTGCCGAGGATTTGCCCAGCCTGGGTCCACAGCCTATGGGACCTCTCCCCTAGTGGCCACAGATACCTCTTTGCCCCTTACTCTGCTCTACACCTTGCCAGCAGGTCACTTTAGGTTCTAGTGGTAGGGGACAGTCCACATGGCACTCAGTTGGCACTATGGACCTCTGGGCTTCCTTACCCCACCTCCAAACCACTGATATCCGTGGGGTCTCCCTTCTCCATACACCTTCGAGGCTTCTGCTCCCTCATGGAAGGACCTTCAGATGTACTGCCCCCACCCCACTCCTGCCTTCCAGGGGGCTTTATTGGAAGTGCAGGTCTGATGAGGGACGTCCTACACTGAACAGAAACAAACTCTTTCTCCTGCCCCCAACCCCTGCCACAGCATCCCTGCTGGGTCTCTCTCTCCAAGCCTCTCTTCTCCAGGGAATGGGAACAGAGCCAGGCCCAGGCCTGCATGTGCCCCTTTGTCTCTGGTCACCCTTGACTCATGACTCGCTCCCCCTGGTGTGAGCTCCCAGGACACATGCTGCCCACAGCTGAGGCTGCACACCTGGCCCTCTGCCACAAGGAAAATGGAGCTGGGAGGGTGTACGCAGGCAGGCTAGGCAGCGGGATGATGACAGCAGCCTTCCTCTGGGTCTGCAGGAAATTTGGGTGCTGCTGGCGAGAGCCTGGAAGCTAGCGAGGCTGGACAGGGACCAAGGACTCTGGGTTCAACTCAACAACAGCCGCTTGCCTCCAGCAATTTGAAAAAAACGGAGCCTGGAGTCAAACAAAGAACAAAGAGTCGAAACACCTCTGTCCTTCCCCGCCCTTGTGACTCTCACACATTGCCCTTATTCCCCACTTTCAGAGTCTCAAAGAGAGACTTCTACCTTAGTGATTTTTATAAGCACCAAAACCATTTGTACAAGAGAAACATACATACCCCTGCAAGGGCACTCCCGGGTTCCAGCACTTCTCTGAGGTCAGCATCTATTGGACTCCACCCTCTGGGAATGAGGGCACTCAGGTATGCCCCAGTTTTGGCCACAGAGTGTCTCTATACCCAGCCTGCTAGGACCCTCCATGGAGAGGGAGCCGGGAAGAGGGGCTCCTTCTGCTCAAGGCCTAATGAAGGACAATTTATAGTTTAAACTCTTTACCACTTGCTCCTACTTACTCTCGCTCCTTATCCCTGCCTGTGTCCCCAGCATGACTTCTATCTAGGTGGACCCAACTTGCATTTCTGAAAGCTGGAATCAGGCTCTGAGGATTCTCAATGGGCAGAGCTCGGCCCAGTGTCTGTGTGGGGGTGATGCACACAGCAGGGGACTGGCAGGTTCCCAGATCCACACAACGGGGTGAACACACCCGGCTCCCCAAAGGAGGATCTGTTCAGACGTAGCTTGAAAGGGGAGAACTCAGGCACTGGCTCTCCTGGAAAACTGCCACCTACCGTTTTCTTTACAACGATCATCTAATGCCCTGAGCCTAATAAAAATATAATAAGGAATGCACTGTCAAGAAACTCATCTTTTCCCCTGAACTCAGGGCAGTTTCTGAAATTCAAGTTCAGTTCAGTTCAGTTCACTCACTCAGTCGTGTCCGACTCTTTGCCACCCCATGAACCGCATTTGCCAGGCCTCCGTGTCCATAACCAAGTCCCAGAGTCCACCCAAACCCATGTGCACTGTGTCGGTGATGCCATCCAAGCATCTCATCCTCTGTCGTCCCCTTTTCCTCCTGCCTTCAATCTATCCCAGTATCAGGGTCTTTTCAAATGAGTCAGCTCTCTACATCAGGTGGCCAAAGTATTGGAGTTTCAGCTTCAACATCAGTCCCTCCAATGAACACCCAGGAATGATCTCCTTTAGGATGGACTGGTTGTATTTCCTTGACATCCAAGGGACTTTCAAGAGTCTTCTCCAACACCACAGTTCAAAAGTATCAATTCTTCTGCACTCAGCTTTCTTTATAGTCCAACTCTCACATCCATACATGACTACTGGAAAAACCATAGCGTTGACTAGTCAGACCTTTCTTGACAAAGTAATGTCTCTGCTTTTATGCGAAACTCGAGTGACTTCCCATAACTTGAGGTTTCTTTCCTGAATACAGGACCTGGGTATCAGAACTGAGGTGCATGGATTCTGAATCCTCCCCGCTTCCTCCTTTCCTGGCTCCGCCCTGGAATCATCATTAGGGTTTAATACAGGAGCTCGGACCTGTACACAGACAGCCTGCAGCTTCAGGCGTGGAGGAGCCGATTACCCGGTCCAGGTGAGAGCTGGAGGGGTGGTGGCCGGGGCTCCTGGTGTAGGATCGCACTCAAATAGGGGCTGGGTTGATGCAGATGGAGCGCTGAGCTCCCAGGCTCTGTGCTCTGCCTTTCCACTGAAGGAGGGAAAAAGACAAAGTCTTCCTGACCTGGTGGGGAACTGCGTCTCTGAGGGGCAGCTCCAGGCTTGACTCTGCCCTTGTCAGGAGGGGCAGAGAGTTGGCTTCTTGAGCTCCCGGATGTCCACCCATCTGCACAAAACCTACGTCCCGGACCACACCTGGGAACACCGGGACACCTGCTGTCCCTGACCACATCTGGCGTGAAACACTTTCATGTCCAGGCCAATGCTGCCACTCTCATACTTGCGCACACACACTCACTTTCATGCACATACACACTTGTGTGCACTGACAAGGGGCACACATGCACACTCAGCCCATTCTCTCATAAACACTCATTAAAACAGAGGAAACCTGGAGAGGGGCACTCCACTGACTCGTTCTATGCTCTCCTTTCATTTTTGGTTAAGCTGCAGCAGCAATCTAAATTCAATTCACCATCCACTACTGGTGAATAATCTGCAATTTGAAAGCCAATTTCCACTCCCAGTGCCTGGGGAGCCAGAGCCCCTGGGAGGCCCTCATCCCCTGGAACTAAATAGTGAAGGTGGTGGGGAGGTACAGGCCCCCACCTGCCCGCGGAGGGTGCCACCAGCTGGTGCTTTTCAGAGGAAGTGCCTTGTGAAAGAGAGTGAGAAGTAGCCCAGCTGATGGGCTGGCAGGTACTGATGGCCCGAGGGAGCCGCAATGGTTTACAGAGTCAGCCCTCAGGCCTGCAGGAACTTATTACTGCCCAGTAGGGATCCCTCCAGAGAAGGCAATGACAACCCAGTCCAGTAATCTTGCCTGGAAAATCCCATGGACGGAGGAGGCTGGTGGGCTGCAGTCTATGGGGTCGCACAGAGTCGGACACGACTGAAGTGACTTAGCAGCAGGGGCAGCAGCAGCACCAGGGACACTCCCTTCTGGCCATAGCAGCAGGGACAGGACACAGCAAAGCCTCCCTGGACTGGGGCATCCCTTCCCTCTGAGCCAGGGTTGGGGCTCCGTTTCAGTGTCTCCTGAAGGTGGTTGGTCGCCTCCCTGCACACTGTTGGTCAAAGGCCTGCCTGGACAGCAGGGTGCTCACCCTCCCATGTAAATATCCAGGTACATACACGTTACCACTGAGCCTTTACGTGGGAAACCTGGTCCAGCTTCTCCTGGTGCTGCAGGAATGGAGATCCCTGCTGACCGAGAACTCCTGTGCCCCTGGTCAGCTGATAAGCCTCAAAGCCACATACCTGCTGCTTCAGTTTCCCCAAGGTCCTGTGGCAGGACAAAGTGCTGGCAATGGCATGCACTTTCCAAGGTGTTCCACTGACTCCCAAATGTGATCATGTCCCCAGTGACAGCACAAATCCCAGCTGTGTGCCCCAGCTTAATACATGGAGATACCAGCAGCTGTGACAGTGATATGAGAGAATGGCGAATTGTTGCCTCACTTTTCCCAACTCCAGAAACCTCAGGGCCCCTCCAGCTCTTGCCCCATCATGCAGTCTTCCTGTACCACTCCCGACCCTCTGCCTTCTCATCCCTCTCTTCCCCTGTTCTGCCCTGGCCTCTCTCTCTCCCATTTTCCTGTCCTTTGCAGCATGAGAGAAAAGAGGAGGGACTCAGGCAGAGGAGTGGAAATGCCAAACTTAAAAACCCATCTGAATTTCAGATAACGAATCACTTTGAAATGTAAATATGTGGCAAATACTGCACAAAATACGCCTAAATTTAAAAATAAGACAGCAGTGGAACCCCAGACTGATAAGGCCGGCCAAGGTGCCTGAGGACAAGGGGAGCTCCTCCCATCCCCAGTCCAGCTGCTCCAGCCCAGACCAGCTCCCACATGCCCATTCCAGCTCATCCATGCTCAGACCAGCCCTTCTGCACTCAATAAGGTGGAAAAGTCTGTGTCTCCGATGTACAGATTTGGTTTAGTTGAGACTGGTCTATGGTTTCAAGGATCTACCCCAACCTGGAGTTCTTCCCAGCTCCTAGGCTGTATCATCTGACAATGAGGAGCCAGGCCCAGGGTGGTTGGAGTTTGGGGGCAGAGACTGGTGGGAAGGGACCCTGGCATCCCTGTCCAGATTCTAGAACCCTCCAGAGCCCTTCCTGGTGAGAACCTCAGTGAGCTCATGAAGTTGGACTGAGAGGTTCGTGTCGTGTGTGTGAGGGCAGAGCCCCGCCATGGCCTGGGGAAGGCTAAGGAAAGACTGGAGGTTTGGGGGCAGCGGGAAGAGTGGCAGGGAGTCCCCACCAGTGCCCGTCTGGGAGCCCACACTTTCAGCAACCTTGGATAACATGACAAAAGATGGCCAGGGGTCACCTGTGCACAGGCCATACTCCCTCAGGAGGACTCCAAGTGGTGGTAGAAAGTCTGTGAGTCTCAGCACTGCTACAGGGAAATATCCTTCCTTATCTCTTCCAGCTTCTGGCGGCTCTGGCATCCCTTGGCTTGTGGCTACATCCCTTCAGTCTGTGCCTCTGTCAGTTCCGGGCCTCTCCCTTGTCTGTTTCTGAAAATTTTCTCTCTTCTTACAAGAAAGCCTGACACATTACACTGGGGCCCACACTGCTCTAATACAACTTCCTCTTTATTTATGGCTGCAAAGGCTCTATTTCCAAGTAAGGTCACCTTCACAGATTCTGGGTGGACATGTGTTTTGGGGCCACCTTTCACCCTTCCCTGATGGATCAGTGGTAAAGAAAGTGCCTGCCAACAACGGAGAGGTGAGTTTGATCCCTGAGTCGGGAAGATCCCCTAGAGAAGGAAACGGCAACCCACTCCAATATTCTTGCAAGGGAATTCCCATGGACAGCAGAGCCTGGTGGGCTCCAGTACATGGGGTGGCAAAGAGTCAGACACGGCTTAGTGACTAAAGAGTAGCATTCAGCCTAGTACATACAGTACAGAGGGTGAGAAGAGAGAGACAGTAGTGGGCTGTCTAACCTGATTCCACGTATGTAAAATCACATACATGTGTGTGCACAGAACACATGTCTCTCACGTGACGTCTTTCTTCCTCAACTACAAATGTTGTACTTATGTGAGAAAAGAAGGCTGTCCTTCTGACCGTAAATTAGGAATAGAAGCAAGTTTAGAAAATCAAGGGAAGCCAGAGACAGCAGCACTGTCACAGGGGTCTGGGGGCTGAGACTGTCCTTCGTCATGTCATTCTCCTTGTTTGACCCAGAGTCTCCTGGAGTCAGGACTGGGGCTGGTCACCAATGGCCCTCAGCTCCTGGAAGCGATTACATCCACACTTTCCTTTGCTCCTGGCCCTTCTGCCCAGTACCCCACAAAGTGGAAAAGGAAAATCAGACACTGAATTCAAAACCAGAGGGTACCAAGTCCATGGCATTCTGGAAAAGGCAAAACTCTGGACACAGTAAAAAGATCAATGATTGTCAGGAGTTGGGGGGAAGGATGGATGAATGGATGGAACACAGAGGATTTTCCAGCAGTGAAGCAACTTTTTGTTGTTGAGTCGCTAAGTCACATCCCATTCTTTGTAACTCCATGGATTGTAACCTGCCAGGCTCCTCTGTCCTCCACTATCTCCTGAGTTTGCTCAAATTCATGTCCATTTAGTTGGTGATACTATCTAACCATCTCATCCTCTGTGTAGTACCTAATGGTAGCTACATGTCATTATGAAAAGTGAAAGTGTTAGTCACTCAGTCGTGTCTGAGTCTGTCCATGGAATTTGCCAGGAAAGGCTACTGGAGTTGGTTGCCATTTCCTACTCCAGAGGATCTCCCTGACCCAGGATTGAACCCTCATCTCTTGTGTCTCCTGCATCGGCAGGCAGATTCTTTACCACTGTGCCGTCTGGGAAGCGCAAATATCAGTTTTACTGGATGCCAAAGCCTGAGATGAGCATTTGTTTCAGAGGAAGTGAAAGTTCAGCTTTTTGGACTGTAACTCACGAGTTTCACAACACTCTTGTTGTTGATACAAGCAAATCTGGAGAGTAGACCAAATGTCCCCAAATGCCAATCCTCAGAATGCAAGAGCCGAAGAGGGGCAAGGAGCATCCAAGGTGGTCTTAGGCTGGTGTCAGGTTCAAGTGGCCACACGAGATTCTGTGTGTCACAACCCGTCTCTACAGGACACGTGCTCAGGGAGTTTTGCATGTTTTATATAAAATTCAAGATAACCCCAGCAATATAAATGGACTTTTCTCCCAGGGACTTGTTTCCTGTCTCATCTGTCTTTCTCATCCGTCTGACAGTGGTCCCACTGCAGACATTATAAAGGTGTCGAGAAGGGTCATGACACAGTTGGGTCAGGGGAGGAGCTTGGGGACCCTCACCCACCCTGGCCAGGCTGCAGCCCCTCTCACTGGCTTCCCAAGGAGCCTAAGGGAACTCTGACTCATCAGCTTTCCTTCTTCCAGGGAGTGTCCCAGAAACCAGTAAGGAGGACGAGGGACCCCTTAAAACTCATCCACGTCCTGCTGGCCATGCTGACGTCGGCATCCACTCTCCTCGCTCCCAGGATGTTCTGGGTCCTCTTGTTGTTGGCGGCCTTCAGGAGTGCTCAGAGTGGAAGTAAGTGGCATGGTCCCAACTCTGCCTTCGGGGGAAGGGGGTGGGGGGAGGGGGCGGGGAATGCAGCAGGGGCAAGATGGGTGTGGGAGGAGAGACCTAGATCAGGCCAGGAGGGGCCCAGGCTCCAGGTAGTGCCAGTGACCCCACGAAGGGCAGCCACTGGATGTCCTGAGGTCCAGCCATGACCCACACGTGTGACTTTCCCCCCACAGCCTGGGACAACCCCAAGTGCACCAGGGGTGTGGTTTCTGTGCCGAGGGGCAAGCCAGCCACGATGAGCTGCGGCATCTCCAATGCCTTCTCCCACA
The DNA here is from genome assembly GCF_029378745.1 of Bos indicus. Lineage (NCBI taxonomy): Eukaryota > Metazoa > Chordata > Mammalia > Artiodactyla > Bovidae > Bos > Bos indicus. The sequence continues at coordinate 51,625,659 of NC_091778.1, read as the reverse complement.
TCAACGTCTCCGTGAAAGTGAACCACACAGCACCCTGGAAGCTCATCTGCAGTGTAAAGCCGCCAGGAGACTTCTGCCAGGATGGATGGGATCTCTGGATTTGGGAGGGCCAGGCATACCTAGTAACTGATAAAGCCCGGGACACCCAGGCAGGGCAGTACAAGTGGACTCTGCAGGGACGCCAGATAAATACCGAAATCACCACACTGACCGTCGTAGGTGAGCAGGGCGGGGTGGGGGGTATTGACCCCAAGAGCTTCTCTTTTTGGCGGGCAGGAGTGCGGAGCAACTAGGGAGGAGTGACTCCTGCCCACCTGAGGTGGCCAGAGCCACGGAGATGAGGCCTGAAGAGGACTTCCACCCTGCCCCACGCACGCCACGGCTATGCCCTCTCTGAGCTTCTCAGGCCAGCCCCGGCACATGTGCCTGCTTACTGTCCCCGTGTGCTCAGGGAGCTGGCACCCCCTCCCTAAACACTGCCTATCCCCCCACCTCCACCCCTTGCTGTGCTGCAAACTCCCCAAGTCACCGTCGCTCCCTCCCTGCCCTCGCCTGTTCATACACAGTCAGAGTCACCCTGAGCACTGGGGACAGGAAGCAGGGCTCCAGCTTTGCCCCAGACAAGGAACAGTGGGAGGGGCTGAGAGGCACCCCTCAGCCTAGCCGGGCCCTGGGCGGGGAACTCAGTGGGGCCTTTTTGAGCTGCTGTATCAAGGGCTCATCTGATACCTGGGGCGGACGGGCTGTGTCAGGGCAGGCCCTGGGCAGCCCCCCGCCAACCTGCCCTGTGTCTCTTTGGCAGACTCGCATTGCCTGCCTCTCACACCTTCCGCAGGTAGGTGTTCCTATCTTCATCCTGGGCTACAGGAGGGGAGCCCCCAGAAAGCCCCCTTGGGTCTTCCGTCCACAGACACCCTCACCCTCTGTGCCTGGAGCCCTGCCCATCCCATGCACCCGTGCCCCTGTCATTCTCCCACCCATGGGCTTCCCAACCACAGGTGATGTCCCCCTCGAGGGTGCCCCCAAGGTGATGGGGGCTCCTGCACAGGTGAACAAAGGAGGGAGGGTCCGATCACCCATTTTTCGCAGGTTGGCAGGTGAACATACCCCATTCGGATCTTAATCTTGAATACACTGAGCCAGATCCGGTTAATCTTCCCGATCCTTGCCCTGGGTGTCCTCCTCAGCCTGCTGATCTGCACACTGGCGTGGTGCCAAAGGCCTGGCTCCCTGAACTTCAAGCTCCAGAAGGTATTGGCCGCTGAGCCTAGTCTGTGGGCTGGGGAGAGGCGGGGTCATCTCGGACATGGCATAGACACTCTGCCCCATGGTCTCATACCCACCGAGACCAGTGAGAGAGTGGGGGGAATCTGAGGTCCCAGAGAGCCAGAACACCTGCCCCAGAGGACCCCAGCCAGCAAATGCAGTCCTAGTCCCAGAACGCAGATGCCCCACCGCAGACAGGCCACAGAGTCCACACCACCCCTAGGACCCCCTAGGGGATGGCATGGGGGCTTTCTGCTTCTTCCAGGAGACCTAAGATGTGTGGGTGGGGGATGTTCCCAAAGGACGCACTTGTAGGCAAAGGTGTCTTGCATGGCTCTCATCCCCCCCATCCTCCCCACTTCCCCAAGTAAGGAGGCTCTGAGCCTGGGGTGGGGAGCTGAGTGCACCGTGCACACTGGACTCTGCAGAGGGGACATGCAGCGAAGAGCAGGCTGAAGACTAGGAAGCTTGGCCACTTCCTGGCGTCTTCCTGATGGACATGCCAGGGAGGGCTCCTTAGCAGGTTCTGGGGCCCAAAGTGCAAAAATCTCACGTTCCATAACACTTGACCTAACGGGACCCTCCCCTTCTCCACCCCACCCAGGCCTGGGCTCCTCCCCAGGGCAGGAGTGCCATGCTGTGGTCACCTGGGAGATGCCCCAGTCTGGGGTCCTCAGCTGATCGTGGACACCCTCTTGTCTTTAGAACATGAATAAGAACCAGTTTGAGGGACCTTCAGAGAAGCACTTGAGGAACCAAAATGAGGAAATCAGTGGCCTGAGATGATGCATGAAGCCTCCTCCACCACCGCCACAGGGTAGAGCAGCCCCTCTGGATGGGAGACTGGACAGGTGGCTGCTGGTGGAATCTCTGTCCAACCTCCCTGGTCTCCCCCAGCCCTGGGGCTCCCCGCTCTGCCACCTGCCCCACGTGCTGCCCCTTCCTGTTCCCAAACCACATCCCAAACCATATATGCCAGATGTCTTTACAAGCAAAGCTGTGCAACCCCACTGAGTGTATTCTTTGTCGTTTTTTTGGAGGTGGGCTGGCACGTCTTTTTCTCTTCCTTTCCTCTTTTGTTCCCTTATGATTTGATGACTTTCGTGATGCACTTGAACTGCTTTCTCTTTTGTGTGTGTATACCTATGATAATAGACTTCCGGTTTGTGGTGACCATGAGATTTCGATACAGCAGTCTACATATACGTGCATGAGTGTTTTCAGTTGCTGATCTCTTCTTTCCAGTGCATTCCGAATGTCCTGCGTGCGTCCTCTCCTCCTCTGCTGATTCCTGGTTTTGACCTCCTGTTTGTGTGCGTGGATGGTGTCCTACTTCTACTGCGTGTTTGCCTTTACTGGTGAGCCCTCTTATTTCATCCTTTTCCTGTTTCTTGTTGTGGCCTTTTCTTTTCAGCATAGAGAAGTTCCTTTAAAGATGGAGCTGGTTGGTGGTTCATTGAATATGTTCCTAAAAGGTACATATAATGTGATAAAAAGAAGGTTTTTCTAGAAGTGCTACCTTCTGTGCTTTTCAAAACATCCACATTGCTAATCCTCAAGATGACTACACTAAACCTAGTTAGCGAATCATCGAATGAGCTGAGAAATATATCCTTAAGTGAAGAAAATAAAAATCTGAAAGAAGCTGCTGTGAGTCTTACAAGCAGAAAAGCCCAACGAGGGCTTCCCTGGTGGTCCAGTGGTTAAGAATTCGCCTTGCAATGCAGGGGACGCGGGTTCGATCCCTGGTGAGGGAATTAGGATCCCAAGTGCTGTGTGGCAGCTAAGCCTACATGCCACAACTACAGAGCCCATGAGACCCGACACAGCCAAATAAATATATATTAAAAAAAAAAAAAAGTAGTCCAAGTACATGCAGAAGGCCAGATATCTGGGAGTCCTCACTCACCATGAAGAATCTCAGATTGGATCAATGCACGGTGCCTGGCGACTGTCCTCACAGGAGGGTAACGATCCCAGAACAGCTTCGCTGGCACCCAGAGTCCAGGTCTAGAACTGACTGCATTTGCATCTCCAGGTTAAAGAAAGGTTCGTGCCAGAAATGCTGGGTTTCTTCCACCCCCTGGGCCAGGCCCCTCAGACACAGTGGGCACGGCACGTGGGACCGCCAGGCTTTGGGGGCCGTGGAAATCTGTTCCGTTTTGCCTAAAACACACCAAAGGTGTTGATGCTTTGAAAGTCATTCAAAGGTCATTTTAATATTGCTATTACGGTGGGACGGGCTCACTTTAGGTCATTCAGCCCCTGCACACCCAAGGCAGGAAACCTAGAAAGAAATACTGTGTCTAGGTCTTTGACTAATTTTAATTTTCTACTTGTTGCTTATCTGTACGTTCAAGGATTTCTCTAAAGGAAGTTTAGCTCTGAGTCCTTGCACTGCCCTAGAGACCCTTCCCCCCAGACCCCCCTTGCTCATCCTCAGCCACACTGGCCCTCTTGCAGGCCCTCAGAAACCCCAGGCATTCTCTGGCCCTGGGGACCATGCGTGTGCTGATGCCTCTGCTTGGAACCCTGTTCCCAGATATGCCACCTGACCCTCTCTCACCTCCTGTCCTTTACTCCTGTGGCCCCTGAGGTTCGGCACCCCTCTCCCAACAGGTGCTGTGTGTCCTGCCGCAGGTCTGCTCGTCCTTCCCTGGAGTCGTCCCCAGTCCCCGGACCTCTCGTTCATCTCACCCTCTGCCCTTGGCACTGGCGCTGGCACACGCGGGCGCCCAGGGAGTGCTGGTGATGAACAAAGGCAGGATGAGGTTAGAATGGGGTGAGTTTGACAAGCCTGATGTTTTATTGGTTCCTGCCAACAGTTTTGTTAGGATCCTCTGGGCCTTTGGCAAGATCTGCCCCTGAAATAGATACACCCTCACTCAAGAAGTGTCTGTAGGTAGGTGGACAGCCCCTGCCAGGGGCAGGCACCCAGCAAACCTAATCTGCCCCCACCCCAAACCCCACCCAGGACCCTGAACTATCAGCAGAGGAGCGTCCAGTCAGAGGAGGGGGTTTCTAGGGAGGAAATCTCTTAGGGCTGTCTGGCCACACTTGGTCCACGCGTGAACCACACGCACACGGCCGGCACACCCACATGTGGCTTTGGGCCAACACTGGAAGCTTGGCCCTCTAGCCCAAGGCTGCCAGGACAGAGAAATGTCTTCCTGTTCCTGGTTGCCCAGAGTCTGTCTCCTCTTCAAGCACCGCTGAGCCCTTGGGGTCAGGGTCCAGGCATGGGTGTCCCTCTGCCCTGAGGGCTGCTCACCAGGACCCTGGTGCACCAACATACTGGATGGTAGCCCAGCTGAGCAGTTCCAGCCCTCGCACCCACAGGAAAGAGAATTGTGAGCCACTCGGGCAGCCACAACCTGGGCACATGCCCCGGGCCTTTCCCCCAATGAAAGGGTGACTGACTTGATACTCCAAGTTTCTGGACATAAATCGGGTCCCAGCAGAAAGTGAACCAGAAGACCCGGGCATCTGGAAGCGGACCCCCATCCCCACCTGGGGACCCCCTTGTCCTTCTCCTGGTCCTGCCCCTGCCCATTCTTGCCCTCCTTTCTCCTCTCCCTGGTGTCCAAGTGGGACAGAGTGGCAGGATCACGGGGCTACCAGTGTTATCTTAACTAGACACTCCTGTGAGAAAGTCAGCCCTGAGCTTCTGAGGGGGGCAGGGGCAGCTTGTGAGTTACCCTGGATGATCTGGAGGGGTCTCTGACGGGGACTCGACCTGAAGGCCATGTGGCTGGCCCCCAGCTCCTCCCCAGGCTCGCCCTAGAGTGTGGCAGGAAGGCTCACTCCAACCTGGAGCTCATCCACACCAAGAGGGGCTCTCTAAGGAAATTAACACAAAATCACCAGTACAAGTCCTGGGACAGAAGCAAATGCTTATTTGGAATGAGAAAAGAAATCACACATTTTATAAAGCATCCAAAATATCCAGGAAGTAACAATATTTTAAAATTAACTGACACCACAGACCATTCTTTTTTTTTTTTTTTTGGCTGCATAATTTCACTGTCTCCTCTTTGGTGGCCTCTTCAGACGACCACAAAAGAGCACAGAGAAATGTCATTCTTATGAAAGCACAAGTCTGGCCGGAACAAGACGTTTATGATGGAGCAGGATGGGCTTGGCCTGCTGGGGTGTGAAACAAGTGCCTTGGCGCCCTACAAACACAGGAATTTCAGGAAATTCTAGTTTTCAAAGTCTCACACAGAAAGAAAGATGGGCAGCAGAGGGTGGGGGTGGGGGTGGAGTTGGTGCAGTTATAATTGTGTCTGACTGCATTGTGGAGAGCACTCCCGAAAGTGAAATGTGTGTTGACCAGCATGGGCGAGTACCACAGCCTCTGCCAACAATCTCACATCTTATACACCTCACCTGACGCTGCCAGGACATGGATGCGAAGGACACGGATCCCTTTTGTCCACCCCTTGAACCACACATCTCACACCTTCCTGTCATGAAGCCAGAGAGCCTGCCCAGAGCAGGGGGCGTGTAGGGAAGAAATCTGTACCTGGAGGCCAGAATGATTGCAAATGTAGTGGTTTAAAACAACAGCAATTAATTTTTTCACAATTCTGGAGGCCAGAAGTTCAAAACCAGCGTAGGGTCAGTGCTTCCTGGAGGCTCCGAGGGAGAACCTGCCCCAGGCTTCTTCCAGCTCCTGGTGGTGCCAGCGATGCGTGCTTCCTGGGCTTGTGGCCACGTCTCCACACTCTCTGCCCCGTCACCGCATGACCTTCTCCCAGTATCCAAAATCGTCTCTCCTTGTAAGCACATCAGTCGTATCAGGATTAAGGCCAGACAGGATGGTTTTGTCTTGACTACATCTGCAAAGACCCTGACTCCAAATAAGGTGCCGTTCACAGGTCCGGGTGGATGAATTTGGGGGAGTACCATTCACCCTTGGCCTTTCCTGGTCCCTTAGCAGTAAAGAACCCTCCTGCAACGCAGGAGCCGTAGGAGACATGAGTTCGATCCCTGGGTCAGGAAAATCCCCTGAAGGAGAGCATGGCAACCCGCTCCAGTATTCTTGCCTGGAGAATCCCACGGACAGAGGAACCTGGTGGGCTACGGTCCATGGGGTCACAAAGAGTCAGACACGACTGAAGTGACTAAGCACATACGTTTTCAACCTCAGCTCACCATTCCTCTCCCAGATAGATAGCAAAACCTTCATTGATCTTAGAGACACTGGCACACCCATCAATAGACCTATCAAATCAACCAAATGTATTGTCAGGTCAATTTGCTCTTAACCCAGTCTCAGAGATGCTCTGGGCCAGACTGAGGCCTCCTGACACGCAAGCAGACTGGAGAGAGACAGGGGTCCGGATCACTGCGGTTACACATCTTCACCAAGTTTTACATCATATGCGATGCCCCAGGCCTTGGGAGCCTCTGAGGCCTGATTGTCAGAACCACATAGTAAAACCGCCTTGGCCCACTGGATAGGATGTTTCCAGGAGATGGTGTCCACCCTGTGTTCCAGCTCAAACCCCCTACACACAACTTCTAGACACCGAGAGTGGATGGTTATTCCTATACAGCAGGTGTGATGGGGCCCAGTTCCTTGCAGGGCAGCACAGATCCCAGGTCAAAGACCCACCTCAGCCCCACACCCTGAAGCTTCTCTGAGAGTCTGCTGCGGGTCTCTCAACCATCAGAGCTGAGACCACCCCAGGCCTCTACCCCACAGTGGATCTTTCCAGCCCTACCTCATACCACATTGCTGTGGGGTCAGCTCTGGGCTCTACAAGGAGGGCATGCCCAGTTCAGGGTCAGTGGGTGCTCAGCCTGAAGAACACATCAGGCAGTGCCCTACAGATGCCTGACTGATGTAACCACATTAAGATCAAAAGACCCATGGACACCCCAGACTCAGTCCTGCTTAAGAGGAGATTTACCATCCTCTTTTATCCACCCTGGGCCAAGAGGAAGGCAGAGGAGGGGACTCAGCCTCCAGGCCACAGTCCTCCAAACAAGGAGGGGATGCCAGCCCCAGTGGGCCCAGAACGCCTGGGGAGAACCTGGCTGCTGTGGGAGCCTCGGCCCTGGGACAGCTGCCACGCTTCCAGCCCCTCAACCCAGGGTCCCACAACTACAGACTGAGGCCCATGTGGTCACCATTGTCCTGGCCTCCCTACAACACCGCAGGCTGGGAAGCACTGACCTCTCCACAACAGCCCCGGTAGCCATTAACAATGAATGAGGCCTTGGGCCTGGAGAGGAACAATGGTGAGTGGCTGGGAGACTGAGACATGGGGCCCACTGCAGCATCAGGAGAAAGGGACACAAATACCTATAAGTGAGAGGGAAGTTCTCTGTCAGATGGATTTTTTCCCATCTGAGCCTCCAGGGAAGCCATAGAGTGACCCTCAAACATGCCTTTGCATCTGGCTGACCCTCCTCCAGTGTCTGGGTTTCCCAGCCACATCCCATGGCCACACAGACCAACTGGGTTTAACCCATTCATTTCCCTGGAATGTAGCAATTTTTTTTTCTTTCATAAAGTCTATGTGGGCAGCTATCAGCTGAAACCAGATATAGCAAAATGTCCATCTTCCCATCACGGCTGAAAGCCACCTATTCTTTCAAAGGGTTCTGGTTTCAGACCACCTGCCCTCCCAGTTCATGCTGAGTGTGCCCATCTCCCTATGTAGGAAGAGAGAGGCTGTGGGGTCACGCCCCTTGTCTCACGGGTGCCTCAGGCAGGCAGGGTCACTGCAGGCTGGGTGGGGGGTGGCAAGTGAGGGGGCAGAAGGGACTGGGCGCCTGTCAGCACTGTCACTGAGAGTTGTTTGCCATCGATGGCTCCCTGCTCCCACCACTGGCAGAAAGCTCAGTCTTGTCACTTCAGCAAGAGTCAGGCCCTGACCTCTGCCAGCAGCCCAGTGTGCCCCTGGGCGTGGCCCTGTCGGTGCTCCCCGCCCTGCTGCCTAGAGACATGTGGAAGTCGGGGTGCCTCTGGAGTTGGGGCCACAGGCTCCCCTGCTGGAAGGTTCCCAGGGAGGGAAGGCAGCAGCACGCCTCTGCTTAGATTCCCTCTGACTCACGCCCGCTGCCTCCCCAGTGCGCAGGTTGGGGGAGGCACACCTTCCACCCTGGCTTTCAGGTCTCCGCAGGTCCCCCTGCCACCACCTGCAGGAACGGATGCTGCCCTGTGAGCCAGACTGGGGTTCCCCTGGTTCCCGTGAGGCACAGAGAGGGCCTGAGCCCTGTGACCTGGGCCCAGCTCCCCACCCCTGCCTACCAGGCCACCAAGGGGACTTAGGATTCATGCTTCTGGGGTGAATGGATTAAGGAAATCTCTGATCCTAAAGGCCTGAGTGATGCTGATCTGGTGAAACCTCCAACTCTGGCCCCACCTGAGAAACAGAGAGGTGGCCCCGCGGATATGGAATCCATTAGCCACAGACCTTCGCTTAAATACACCAAACACCAAAGACGTAAACCTGGGGTGCTTCTGGTAGACTTTCTTTTCTTCTCTCACCACCTGTAAAAAGAGCATCTCCTTCAAAACACACATTCCAGGAAGCTAATAGAAAAGGCTGAGGATTAAACATTCTGGGCAAACCATAGCAATGCGGCCTCAGTGACTGGCGGCCTGCCCTCACGGAGACCGGGCTCGTCACTGGCTGTCATCTGAGTGAACGGCTGAGGCGCTTGATGAATAACACGTGTTTTCAGTTTAAAACCATTTCTAAGGTTTATTTCAGTTTGTTTTGAAGTCAGAGAAAACCCCAACTCATACGGAGAATGACCTGGGAGGTTCAGACATTTGACACAGGCACAGGTCACACTCACTCAGCTTGTGCTCCGTGACGGTCCTGCCCACAGGCTGTAGACGGGCCTGCACTGGAGAAACTGCAGGACGTATGTGGGCAGCTCTCGTCGCCGCCACGGACCCCGCTGTGGACACGGTGCGGGATGCCATGAGGGGACATCCTGAAGGGAATCACGAGGGGCCCAAATAAGAGACACTACGAAGGGATAATCATGAGAGGATGCCACGAGGAGACACCATGAGGGAAACATCATGAGGGGATGTCATGAGAGGACACCATGAGGGCAGCCGTGAAGGGAACATCATGAGGAGCCGCCATGGGGAAACCGTTGGGCACACTATGAGGGGAACAGGATCCGGGACGCCACGAGGGGATAATAAGGAGGAGACCCCGCGAGGAAAGAAACATCATCCGGGGAAGCCAGGAGGAAACAACCTGAGGAGATGCCATGAGGAGAATATTAAGGGGAACAGCCATGTGGGGAACTTGAGGGGAACTGTGAGAGGATTCTCTGAGGGGATATCAGCGGAGTGTGCCATGAGGGGACATTGACAGATACACAAACGGCCCCACGGAGGCATAGCCACGCCTCCTACTTTATGCCCCTGTTCCTGCTGTGCGTTGCACTTTTGTTTAAAGACCCACGACTAGACAAAACCAGCATGTAAACACAAGACTGAATCACACCCATACATCTTTGGGTGGTGGGAGGATTATGGAAACTGAGGGCTTCCAGGAACCCTTGACCTGCCCCACTGGCCTGTGGCAGGCCCCTCAAGTTCCTGGGGATCCCAATGACATGGAGGAGCAGCCCTGGGGCTGCAACATCCGCTCCCAGGCCTGGGACTCTGGTACTGACTTACTGTTTGCCAATGGCATCCCCTGCTGGTGACTTCAGGCTGCATGGATGGGTGTGTCCCCACCCCAAACCACAGCCTCCAGAAAGGAGCCCCAGCCCAATGCCAGCCTGGCTCTCATCAAAACCGAAACTAAGAGCCTGTCCTTGGAAACGCTGAGAACTCCCGACTCTTATCTGTGTGGCCTCTGTTTTCTGATCTGTGGAATCAGGATGCTGCGTCCTCAGCGTCCATTGTTCTCTCCCGGCAGAGCCCTGTCTGGTGGGTTGGGAACATGTGGAAGCCATCCCCAGGCCAGCTCTGCTGCATCAGCAGCCCCACAGACCTGCTGTGAGTGTGCAGGTGTGTCACGTCTGTGAGTGCGGGTGTGCAGTGTCTAAGTGTGCATGCATGGGCCCCTGGTGTTAGGTGTGTTCCCAGGGCCCTTGGAGCAGGTACCAGGGTTCCTGGATCCCTCGTGCCTCGGCCAGGTCTAGTGACTGCAAGTCAATAGAAGACCTGATTAATAACCATAGGACCTTGAGATGCAGAGGGCTGGACCCCAAAGGCAGGAACCACACACTTACAGGACTGAGAACCAGATGTTGGCTGAGGCCACTTTTGGGAAGGATTTTCTGCTTATCTGCGATTTCCAAGGCTTCTAAAATGAACATGAACTTCTGTGGAAATAAGAAAACACACAACTGTAACATTCTCAGCCAGTCTGTAGCCTATGTCCACAGTCTGGGTGAAGCAGAGACACGGAGAAGCCTCAAGAAGGGCAAAGGGGCGACCCATCCAGCCTTCCCCTGCAGATGGAAACCCCAGGCGGTGCAGAAGCCTGTGAGTGGGGTGCGGGTGTGTGGGTGCTATGTCACTGTTCTGGTTCGACAGCAAAGGGGCGGGAGGCGGTGTTAGGGAAATGACAATGGAGGAAGGCTTGTTCAGGTTTCAGAGGCTGGAGAACGGGCCTCTGACTGACTTCTGATCTTGCCTGGGCTATGTGCCTGCTGGCAAACACACAAATTGTTACCAGTAAGTAAGGGGCACTTTGGATAAGAAAGGGAACGGGGCTTGGATTTTCTTGAGCCCCTGGAGTTCTGGCCAACTCCCTGGGGTCTGGGAAATCTCGTGACTCACAAGGTGCAACAAACAACAATGTAAAAGGTGAAGGAAAACCAGAGCCGCATTGTTGCACACCCACGGATGATGGTGTCAGCTGCACCCTGGGATTCCAAGCGGGAGCCTCCAAAACCGCAATTTGAAGTCTCCCCTGTGTGATGCGGACCTTTTCCCAACTGGGACTCCATATGCTGTTACCAAGGGACCTTCCAGCTCTGTTTACATCTGGATGTTGGTTGGCCCCATGTGGTGATGTATGTGCTGTTACTTTTCTCTATTGTTTCTATTTCTCTTCTTTTAAGGGCAGTATATTGAAATTAAGCCAAATATTCTTCTAGTAAATATTGAAAATGTTTATTGTGTGAAATGTGGTTTCTTTTGTTGATGAATCCTTCGAACCAAAAACAAAAGTAAATCAGCAAAATGGTGAGGGGCGGGGATGGCTCCAAGGTCACCCAGCCAGATGTGATGCAGCACCATCCTTGAGGACTGTTTTACCTCTCTGTGACAATTGAGATTCTCTGCAATCTCAACAGACTGTCCTGGCAGAATTGGTGCCCATGAACACTCCCTATGATGCCGAAAAAAGTGATACTGCGGCAGGAGATGGTTTCCAAATTGGGTCCTGGAGCTCATCTTTGTACTAAGACTCCAGGAACAGTCATGCTTGTCTGGGGTTCATCCCGTGCCAGGCCGCATAGGACATGTGTGTGCTTACCACAGGGCATCCAACCCCGAGACAGTGTGAGGCCAGTGCTGAGAAACTTCAAAACAGCCGAGTTCATGCCAGACTGCTGGGGCTCAGGGCCCCCACAACTGGGTGTGGCCTCTCAGTGGACTCCAGCCTGGGTCAGGCCCCCTGAGAACTGGAGAAACAGAAGGTGCCGTGTCAGAGTCCAAGGCCCTGAATCCTCAGCCAAAGGTCACTCTCATGTGGAGAAACCTCTGCAGCCTGTTCAGGGTCTGGCGTTGACTGGTTCACACCCTGGGCATCTTGCCCTGAAAATGACACTCTCTGCTCTAGCTTTCCGGTCGCCACCAGAAACATCCACGACTGAGCATCGTTTCTGCTTTGGCTCAGTCTCTTCATTCTTTCTGGAGCTGTTAGTAATTACCCTCTGCTCGCCCTGCTCTTGCCCAGTATCATATTGGACACATTCTGATCTGGGGCTGGGGTGCGGTGGGGCGCTCATCGGGTATCATACTTTTTGCCTTTGCATACTGTTCATGGGGTCCTCATGGCAAGAATACTGGGAGGAGTTTCCATTTCCTCCTCCAGTGGACCAATTTTGTCAGAACCCTTCACTATGTCCTGTCTCTCTTGGGTGGCCCCATGTGGCATGACTCACAGCTTCACCGAGTTACACAAGCCCCTTCACCACGACAGGGCTGGGATCCATGAAGGGGTTAAGAAGATGTATGTGCCATAATCACGATGCTGGAGATTCTTAAAGGTGGTTTCTCAAACCCCTCAGCAGAGGCAGTGGCTGGGGTGTGCTCTTTTGGTGGAGTATGCTTCTTGGGATTAGGTGGCAATTCCTTTTCATTCTTTCCTGATTCTGCAGAAAGAGAAATTGTAGGAGCAAGTCCTCGGAACACTCCAGCTTTTAGAAACACAGTCTTCAGTACCCCGGCTCGTTTTTGCTGCCGTAGAAAGGAGGTCACTATAGCAGTGACTGGGGAGTGGGCTGTGTAATTGGCCTGGTGGATGGAGGTCACACCCTAAAACACAATCTCTTCACATCCAAGCCTCTCAAACAGACCGAGTAATGGGGCAGAGTGACACGCTTCCCTGTGGAGGGATGGGGCCTGCCTGGGGAGGAGGAAACGTGCCTTGTGCCAGCCACCCCACGCACGGCCCTTGCTTAAAGCTGCACATTCTGCCTCTTTTTGGAAAGCAAGACTGTGGATGTTGGACTCTCAGGACATTTGGGCTAAAATGTACTCACACACTCAGACCCAGACGACGCAGGAATTCTCTGTCAATTTAAATGCCATTTCTCAAGAATCGAAGTTTAAAAGTCATTTATATCAATGGCTTAGGGAAATAGGATTTGTGGGTTGTAGAAGATGTTTCCCCTTTTGCAACAGTCTTATAATTAGGAAGGAGAAGGCAATGGCACCCCTCTCCAGTACTCTTGCCTGGAAAATCCATGGACAGAGGAGCCTGGTAGGCTGCAGTCCATGTGGTCGATAAGAGTCGGACACGACTGAGCGACTTCACTTTCACTTTTCTCTTTCATGCATTGGAGAAGGAAATGGCAACCCACTCCATTATTCTTGCCTGGTTAATCCCAGGGACGGCGGAGCCTGGTGGGCTGCTGCCTATGGGGTCACACAGAGTCGGACACAACTGAAGTGACTTAGCATAAAATTAGGAAAAACGCTAAGAAAGAAGCTATTAAACCATGTACGTGGTCTCCAATCTAAGCTACAGGCAAATGAGACAAGGAAGCTCATTGCTCAGGTGTTAGGAAACCAATACCGAGAGGACCAGGAATGCGGTGCAGGAGGTAATAGAATCACTCACTAATTAAAGCCATTGCTGCCCCCCACCCCCCAGGCTTGGCTTCCAAGCCACTGCTGGAGGAAACAGGAGAGACAGGGTGGAAATGGCAAAAAGGGGCCAGGCTAGTTGCTGCCCTGATTCTGGTCACTTGTGTTTGAAGGAGGAGGAGGAACTTGCTGCTTTCGCAATATGTTGCCAAGCTCCACATTTCTTCCCTGTGATCTTGACACTCCAATGTATCCTGATCCCAATGTATCACGGTGGATCACTGTGGATTTTTTTAGACACTCATCCTAAGGCCTCCCTGTCTCTGGAAACCCTTCCACACCTGTGCCATAGGCGCCCTCTGCAGGGTGACTTACAGGTTCATCATGCCCTCGCCCCGGGGGACAGGTGTGCTTTCCAGGCTCCCCTAAGGAAACTGGTCAAAGGAGTGTCCCAAAATAAAACCTGGCAGGGAAAGTGCATCAGATGTCGGGTGGGTGAGCTGTAGAAGGAGAGAGAGATGAAGAAAGTTTGTGAGTTGATGGCCAGGGCAGGACGGTGGCAGCAGCCAGCCCGAGGAATCACAGGAGACCTCACAGAGGGGCCTCAGCCCTGACGACCCCTTTTCCCTGGCCAGCAGGTGGGGGCCCATTCCTCCAGCTCTGGTTTCCTTTTGTGTTTGCTGAGGCTCCAGTATCTTCCATCCCTCCAACCACTGGGACTCAGAACTGAAATAGAAACCCAAATCTCACTTTTCCACCATGAGGACAGGTTAACCTGAAGCCCCTCAAAGGAAACACAAATCAGAAAGTCAGAATGCTTTAGCTCTAATGAAAGAAAAATGTGAGTCCTCTGGGCGTCTCTGGCCTTGATACCCCAGTGCTGTGCTGTGATCTGCCCTGACTGTGTGTCCTGCAGGGTGATAGAGAGAGCTCTGGCCACTGATCAGCCCTTGAAGCTGGGGGCCCCTCTCCCTCTGGGCTCCAGCCACAGGGGAAGGTTTTGCCCCTGGGAGGGCCGGCCACAGTGCCTGCCTGTGGAACAGGGTTGGATCCATCTGAAACAAGTCTGTGGCCACCAGGTTTGTGAGGTGTGGGCCAGCATGGGGCATGGCTCCTGGACACCTCCCCCGGTGTGGTCCAGGAGCAGCAGCAGCTGGTGAGCAGCACACAGCATCGCCGCTGTCCAGACCTGAAGAACAAAGCCACGTGTGACCAGGTGCTCCAGGGATGCACAGGCAGGAGACAGGTTGATCACAGCAGGCACGGTCCTGAGATCTGATGTGGTCTCCTGTGTGTTTATGAGCGGTGGACTGCCCTCTCTTCTGCAGCAGTGCTTAATTCTAAAATAAATTCTAAAGTTCTCCTGACAATTTTAACTCTAAACCTGTCATGGAGCTTTATTCATTGTCTGACTCCAGGATAGCAGGGATTGCTCCCAGCCCTGTGGCTCCATGGCATACACCATGTGAGCCTACGTGAGCCCGTGTTTGTGAGAGCGCCCGGCTGTGGGTCAAGTCGAGCCGAGGGCAGTGGCCACCGTCATGGGCCAGGTGGGCTAACGGAAGTGCACGGTGAGCCCAGCAGGACAGCACCGGGTGCTTTGGGGCAGCCTCCAGCCACACTGAGCTCCAAGGTCTAGTCACTCTGCAGAGCCTCAAAGCTATCTAAGTAAAGACTAAAGAAAAGACAAAAAAGAAAAAGATACATGCAAGTTGTGTTGAAGTCTGTTTTGAGAAAAAGGTGTAGATCTGGGTTGGAAGGAGACACAGGGCAAAAGTGACCCAGGCACTCCCTATCCTCCATGAACTGCCCTGCAACACGACAGCGACACGTGCAGCCAGGGCAAGCCCTGTAAGGTATAGTTCAGGCCAAGGCAGAAAAAGGAAAGACGACCTCAACAGACATTCAGTTCAGGTCAGTTCAGTCGCTCAGTCGTGTCCAACTCTCTGCGACCCCATGAATCGCAGCACGCCAGGCCTCCCTGTCCATCACCAACTCCCGGAGTTCACTGAGAGTCAGGTCCATTGAGTCAGTGATGCCATCCAGCCATCTCATCCTCTGTCGTCCCTTTCTCCTCCTGCCCCCAATCTCTCCTAGCATCAATCTTTTCCAATGAGTCAGCTCTTCACATGAGGTGGCCAAAGTACTGGAGTTTCAGCTTCAGCATCATTCCCTTCAAAGAAATCCCAGGGCTGGTCTCCTTCAGAATGCACTGGTTGGATCTCCTTGCAGTCCAAGGGACTCTCAAGAGTCTTCTCCAACACCACAGTTCAAAAGCATCAATTCTTCGGTGCTCAGTCTTCTTCACAGTCCAACTCTCACATCCATACATGACCACAGGAAAAACCATAGCCTTGACTAGATGGACTTTGTTGGCAAAGTAATGTCTCTGCTTTTGAATATGTTATCTAGGTTGGTCATAACTTTCCTTCCAAGGAGTAAGCGTCTTTTAATTTCATGGCTGCAGTCACCATCTGTAGTGATTTTGGAGCCCAGAAAAATAAAGTCTGACACTGTTTCCACTGTTTCCACATCTATTTCCCATGAAGTGATGGGACCGGATGCCATGATCTTCGTTTTCTGAATGTTGAGCTTTAAGCCAACTTTTTCACTCTCCACTTTCACTTTCATCAAGAGGCTTTTTAGTTCCTCTTCACTTTCTGTCATAAGGGTGGTGTCATCTGCATATCTGAGGTTATTGATAATTCTCCCGGCAATCTTGTTTCCAGCTTGTGTTTCTTCCAGTGCAGTGTTTCTCATGATGTACTCTGCATGTAAGTTAAATAAGCAGGGTGACAATATACAGCCTTGACGTACTCCTTTTCCTATTTGAAACCAGTCTGTTGTTCCGTATCCAGTTCTAACTGCTGTTTCCTGACCTGCATACAGATTTCTCAAGAGGCAGGTCAGGTGGTCTGGTATTCCCATCTCTTTCAGAATTTTCCACAGCCTATTGTGATCCACACAGTCAAAGGCTTTGGCATAGTCAATAAAGCAGAAATAGATGTTTTTCTGGAACTCTCTTGCTTTTTCCATGATCCAGCAGATGTTGGCAATTTGATCTCTGGTTCCTCTGCCTTTTCTAAAACCAGCTTGAATATCAGGAAGTTCACAGTTCACATATTGCTAAAGCCAGGCTTGGAGAATTTTGAGCATTCCTGATGAGTGCAATTGTGCAGTAGTTTGAGCATTCTTTGGCATTGCCTTTCTTTGGGATTGGAATGAAAACTGACCTTTTCCAGTCCTGTGGCCACTGCTGAGTTTTCCAAATTTGCTGGCAGATTGAGTGCAGCACTTTCACAGCATCAGGTTACCTTTATTCAGGCAAGGAGGGGCGAAGTCGGCCTAACAACCAGGTTGAGCTTGGAGAGGGATCAGGGAGGCTCCGTATTTATAGGGAGGTTTGTGGAGGTGATAAGGGAAACGGTAATCAGGCGGGATGTTTTGGGTAGTTTTTAGTTGAGATGGCATTGTAGTTGGGCAGGGGGTGCTAAGTCTTCTGGGCAGGTGTAGGGGGTGGAAGGTTTCTGGACAGGGGGTGATAAGTCCCAGATAGATGCAACCAGCCCGGAGCATCAGGGCGGGACCTAAAGTTCTGTTTTGTTTTCTCTGAAGTTAGATGATTCAGCAAGGGCCTTTGAGACTCTTGTTTTCTTTTCTTGGCCCAAAAGACTCCTTCATTCCAGACCTGAAATCATTTAAAAAAATGGGAAAAAGGGTGCCGTATCTCTCTGGCTACTTCTTGCTGGATTGGGGCAACGAGTTGGGTCTGGAATGGAGGATCGTCCTAGGGCCCAGGGTCTCCTTTTTCTGAGCTTGGGGTGAGGCTCTCGAGAAGAAAAATGGTGTTGACCTGATCTCGAGAGATGGCCCGAATCCGTTCTTGGAGAAACCTTTGAAAGAGATTGAAGAAACAGGGTCCAAATAAGAGGAATAGAATGATAAGTACCAGTGGTCCCAGGAGGGAGCAACCAAGGGAACTGCTTTCGGGGACTGTAAAGGTTTTGTAACTCTTTTCTGCGGCGTTCAATTCTGTCTCTAAGTTCTTTGACTCTGCCCTGGACTACGCCCGTTTCATTAACAAAATAGCAGCACACTTCTCCTAGGAAAAGGCAGGTCCCTCCCTTTTCTGTGGTGAGAAGGTCCAGGGCTCGCCTATTTTGGAGGGCCACAGAAGCTAATGAGTTAATTTGTCTTTGGATTGAAAGGAAGGACTCCACTCCCTGCTCCATGTCTTCATTAAGTTCTTGGGACAGCTTGTAGTAGAATTGGGCAGAGGTTGAGCTGCCTCCAATCCCGGTGCCTAGGGCTGCTGCTCTGCCAGTCCCAATCAGGAGGGAGGCTATGACGGCTCGTCTTTTCCTGTGGGAAAGTTCCCCTTATGGGGAAACTCTTGTTCTACCTCTTCTTCTTTGAGGAATGTTAGGCCCGGGGTCAGGAAGACCAAGATGCAAGGTCCAGGGGGTCCAACGGGAGACACGAATATGTGCAGGTCCCGCAGAGAGTGAGGATTCCTGGATTGGTGCAATTATTTGTGCTGTTCCAGAGAACCCAAGTGGAACAGAAGGAGGGAGCGGAGTTTCTAAGACCATTGTAGTTGGGACTAGAGTAGTTGATACAGGTTAGGTTTGAAGAGGCTGAGAGAAGGACATTGTCAGAGACTGGCCCAATGAGTTGTGTAGTTTTTTGTTGGGAAGGGGAGGTGTAGTTGCCCTGTAAAGGCCAGGTTGAAGGTAAAGGAATTGTTATGACGGTGAGGGAAACAGTGACATGCATATCTAAGACTGGGATGTGTGTTGTGTGTACTGGAAGAATTGGAAGGAAGAGTTGAGAAGGCGGGTGAAGTGTTGGTTGCCAGAGGGAGGTTTAGGACAGGCCGTAATTGGGAAAGGAGGTCTAGGCATTTATAAGGCTCAGGAGTCGCCTGTACCTGGGAAATTATGTTCTTGATGACTTGTTCTTGTTTCTTTTCCCGATTTTGATCTAGTACCCCGCCCCCGTCTGAGTACCCCCAAGGGGTAATGGGATAGAAACATATGTTTCTTCCATTTGGCTTATGGCAGGTACTCACGAAATTCCCTCTCTGTTGTACTTGAACAGTGAGTAGGAATTTGGACTTCCCGCGCCTGAGGTTCATGGTGCATGGTTTTGGAACTGTATTATAACATGAGGAATGTACATAGGAATAAATGTCAGAGCAGGGGCAGGGAGTAGCCAGAAGGCTGGGGAGTGCAGCAAGGATGAGGAACAGAGGAGTCATGGGCTGTTAGTTAGGCAGTGCAGAGGAAATAGCACCCTGGGAGTAGAACACAGCTAGCAACGTAGGCGATACCCACGGAAAAACGAAGGGTAGGAGGCCAGTCCTGAGGGAGACAGTTACCTGGCCTACAGCAAGGATTAAGCTTAAGAGTGCTGTTATAGTGAGAGACAGGGAGAGGCCAGTGAGGGCAAGGAGGAAAGGCCCCAAGTTGGTGGTGGTTTGAGTCTGAGGAGTAACAGTGTTTTTTAGGATGTAGAATGATGTAGAGAATAAGAGTAAAGAAATCAATTTCGTCTGGAGTCAGGTTGTAGGAGGATCCCTGGAGCCACAGTTGAGACACCAGTGTAGTCAGGTCTTTGGAAGAGGTTCCTGTCGGGGCGCTGGTCCAGAGCTCTTGTAGTAATTTGGGTCAGGAACAGTTGCAGGCTGAGAGTCCAGGTCATTCAGTGTCTTCTTCGATGGTGGACAGAGGTTGTCGCCAGGTGAATTTTAAGGAGGTGGGTCCTGTGAGGGAGACCCGATAGGTGTCATTTAAGGAGGGCAGCGCAGGATCGGAGGTGACCCGTTTTAGGCGAGACGGGTGTACCCAGGAGGTGACCTTCTCGAGTTTATCTGCAGTTGGGGTGAGGAGGATGATTTTGAATGGTCCCTGCCAGTTTGGGGTTAGGTCACCCTGGGGATTATCAGACAGATAGACCATGTCCCCAATTTGTAAAGGAGGCAGGGAGGCTTGGGGGTCAGGGGCAGGAAAGTTGTGGTTGACGTATTTCCAGAGGGCATTGCGGAGTTCCGCCAGCAGAGGGGCGTGTAGGAAGCTTGGTATGGGAGGAGGTTCAGGGCTGCGTCCAGAAGGGAGCATGGGCCTCCACACATCTCCTCAAAGGGGCTCAGCCCCAGGGGCTTTCTGGACAAAGCCCGTATTCAGAGGAAAACAATTGGCACAAGTTTAGTCCAATCCACATGTACTTCGAGGGTTAGTTTGGTAAGGATTTCTTTGATTTTTCTATTCATCCTTTCTACCTTTCCTGAGGACTGGGGACTGTATGGAATGTGAAATTTCCAGGGTATCTGTAAGAATTGGACCAGTTGTTGGGTGACCTCGGACGTAAATTCCGGGCCGTTATCAGACTGTAGGGATGAAGGCAGGCCACACCTGGGATAATTTTTGTGAGGACGATTTGGGTCCCGGTGTGGGCTCTTGTGTTTGTGGTGGAAAATGCTTCTACCCACCCCGAAAAGGTGTCCACAAGGACCAGGAGGTATCTAACTCTGGACCGGGGGCATATGAGTAAAGTCTATCTGCCATTCCTGTGTTGGGAGGCTGCCTTGCATTTGATGGGTTGGAAAGGATGTTGGTTTAAGGTTGGAATTGGGGTTAGTACATTGACATGTTTGACAGGAGCAGGTAAGGTTATCTAAATATTATTGGTCAGCATTGGATATGGGGAAGTGGTTACGGAGGAACTGTCGGAGTGTCTTGGATGAGGGAGGAAAAAGTGAGTGTAGATAAGAGAGGATTTCTGTGGTGGTGAGACAAAAAAAGAAAGTCTCCCAGAAGCACCCAGGTTTACGTCTTTGGTGTTTGGAGTATTTAAGCGAAGGTCTGTGGCTAATGGATTCCATATCCGCGGGGCCCCGTCTCCGTTTCTCAGGTGGGACCAGAGTGGGAGGTTTCACCAGATCAGCATCCCTCAGGTCTTTAGGATCAGAGACATTCCTTAACCCATGCAGCCCAGAAGCATGAACCCTAAGTCCCCGTCGGTGGCCTGGTAGGCAGGGGCGGGGAGCTGGGCCCAGGTCACAGGGCTCAGGCCCTCTCTGTGCCTCATGGGAACCAGGGGAACCCCAGCCTGGCTCACAGGGCAGCATCCGTTCCTGCAGGTGGTGGCAGGGGGACGCGCAGCCTCCTGAAAGCCAGGGTGGAAGGTGTGCCTCCCCCCGCGTGCGCACTGGGGAGGCAGCGGGCGCGATTCAGTGGGAATCTGAGCAGAGGTGTGCTGCTGCCTTCCCTCCCTGGGAACCTTCCAGCAGGGGAGTCTGTGGCCCCAACTCCACAGGCACCCGGACTTCCACATGTCTCTAGGCAGCAGGGCGGGGAGCACCGACAGGGCCACGCCCAGGGGCACACTGGGCTGCTGGCAGAGGTCACGGCCTGACTCTTGCTGAAGTGACAAGACTGAGCTTTCTGCCAGTGGTGGGAGCAGGGAGCCATCGATGGCAAACAACTCTCAGTGACAGTGCTGACAGGCGCCCAGTCCCTTCTGCCCCCTCACTTGCCACCCCCCACCCAGCCTGCAGTGACCCTGCCTGCCTGAGGCACCCGTGAGACAAGGGGTGTGACCCCACAGCCACTCTCTTCCTACATGGGGAGATGGGCACACTCAGCATGAACTGGGAGGGCAGGTGGTCTGAAACCAGAACCCTTTGCAAGAATATGTGGCTTTCAGCCGTGAAGGGTAGATGGACATTTTGATATATCTGGCTTTAGCCGCTAGCTGCCAACATAGACTTTATGAAAGAAAAACAAATTGCTACATTCCAGACAAATGAATGCGTTAAACCCAGTTGGTCTGTGTGGCCATAGGATGTGGCTGGGAACCCCAAACACTGGAGGAGGGTCAGCCAGATGCAAAGGCATGTTCGAGGGTCACTCTGTGGCTTCCCTGGAGGCTCAGATGGGAAAAAATCCATCTGACAGAGAACTTCCCTCCCACTTACAGGTATTTGTGTCCCTTCCTCCTGATGCTGCAGTGGGCCCCATGTCTCAGTCTCTGGGCCACTCACCATTGTTCCTCTCCAGGCCCAAGTCCTCATTCATTGTTAATGGCTACCGGGGCTGTTGTGGAGAGGTCAGTCCTTCCCAGCCTGGGGTGTTGTAGGGAGGCCAGGACAGTGGTGACCACGTGGGCCTCAGTCTGTAGTTGTGGGACCCTGGGTTGAGGGGCTGGAAGCGTGGCAGCTGTCCCAGGGCCGAGGCTCCCACAGCAGCCAGGTTCTCCCCAGGCGTTCTGGGCTCACTGGGGCTGGCATCCCCTCCTTGTTTGGAGGACTGTGGCCTGGAGGCTGAGTCCCCTCCTCTGCCTTCCTCTTGGCCCAGGGTGGATAAAAGAGGATGGTAAATCTCCTCTTAAGCCTGGACCCTGACCCTGAGGGCTCAGAGGTGCTTGAAGAGGAGACAGATTCTGGGCAACCAGAAAGAGGAAGACGTTTCTCTGTCCTGGCAGCCTTGGGCTAGAGGGCCAAGCTTCCAGTGTTGGCCCAAAGCCACATGCGTGTGTGCCGGGTGTGTGCGTGTGGTTCACGCGTGGACCAAGTGCGGCCAGACAGCCCAAAGAGATTTCTTCCCTGGAGACCCCCTCCTCTGACTGGACACTCCTGTGCTGATGGTTCAGGGTCCTGGGTGGGGTTTTGGGTTGGGGTGGATTAGGTTTGCTGGGTGACCGCCCCTGGGCTGTCCACCTACCTACAGACACTTCTTGCATGAGGGTGTATCTATTTCAAGAGCAGAATCTTGCCAAAGGCCCAGAGGATCCTAGCAAAATTGTTGGCAGGAACCAATAAAAGCGTCTGACTTGTCAAACACACCCCATTCCAACCTCGTCCTGCCTTTGTTCATCACCAGCACTCCCTGGGCGCCCGCGTGTGCCAGCGCCAGTGCCAAGGGCAGAGGGTGAGATGAACGAGAGCCCTAGGGAATGGAGACGACTCCAGGGAAGGACGAGCAGACCTGCGGCAGGACACACAGCACCTGTTGGGAGAGGGGTGCCGAACCTCAGGGGCCACAGGAGTAAAGGACAGGAGGTGAGAGAGGGTCAGGTGGCATATCTGGGAACAGGGTTCCAAGCAGAGGCATCAGCACACACATGGTCCCCAGGGCCAGAGAATGCCTGGGGTTTCTGAGGGCCTGAAAGAGGGCCAGTGTGGCTGAGGAGGAGCAAGGAGGGCCTGGGGGGAAGGGTCTTTAGGGCACTGCAAGGACTCAGAGCTAAACTTCCTTTAGAGAAATCCTTGAACGTACAGATAAGCAACAAGTTGAAAATTAAAATTAGTCAAAGACCCAGACACAGTATTTCTTTCTAGGCTTCCTGCCTTGGGTGTGCAGGGGCTGAATGACTTAATGTGAGCCCGTCCCACCGTAATAGCAATATTAAAATGACCTTTGAATGACTTTCAAAGCATCAACACCTTTGGTTTGTTTTAGGCAAAATGGAACAGATTTCCTTGGCCCCCAAAGCATGGCAGTCCCACGTGCCGTGCCCACTGTGTCTGAGGGGCCTGGCCCAGGGGGTGGAAGAAACCCAGCATTTCTGGCACGAACCTTTCTTTAACCTGGGAGATGCAAATGCAGTCAGTTCTAGATCTGGACTCTGGGTGCCAGCGAAGCTGTTCTGGGATCGTTACCCTCCTGTGAGGACACAGTCGCCAGGCACCGTGCATTGATCCAACCTGAGATTCTTCATGGTGAGTGAGGACTCCCAGATATCTGGCCTTCTGCATGTATTTGGACTCCTATTTTTTTTTTTAGTATTTATTTTTTGGCTGTGTCGGGTCTCATGGGCTCTCTAGTTGTGGCATGTAGACTTAGCTGCCACACAGCACTTGGGATCTTAATTCCTTCACCAGGGATCAAACCCGCATCCCCTGCATTGCAAGACAGATTCTTAACCACTGGACCACCAGGGAAGCCCTCGTTGGACTTTTTAGGTTATGAAACTCACAGCAGCTTCTTTCAGATTTTTATTTTCTTCACTTAAGGATATATTTCTCAGCTCATTTGATGATTCGCTACTAGGTTTAGTGTAGTCATCTTGAGGATTAGCAATGTGGACGTTTTGCAAAGCACGGAAGGTAGCGCTTCTAGAAAAACCTTCTTTTTTCCCATTATATGTACCTTTTAGGAAAGTTATGACCCACCTAGATAGCATATTCAAAGGCAGAGACACTACTTTGCCATCAAAGGTTTGTCTAGTCAAGGCTATGGTTTTTCCTGTGGTCATGTATGGATGTGAGAGTTGGACTGTGAAGAAGGCTGAGCACCAAAGAATTGATGCTTTTGAACTGTGGTGTTGGAGAAGACTCTTGAGAGTCCCTTGGACTGCAAGGAGATCCAACCAGTCCATTCTGAAGGAGATCAGCCCTGGGTGTTCTTTGGAAGGAATGATGCTAAAGCTGAAACTCCAGTACTTTGGCCACCTCATGCGAAGAGTTGACTCATTGGAAAAGACTCTGATGCTGGGAGGGATTGGGGGCAAGAGGAGAAGGGGACGACAGAGGATGAGATGGCTGGATGGCATCATTGACTTGATGGACGTGAGCCTGAGTGAACTCCGGGAGTTGGTGATAGACAGGGAGGCCTGGCGTGCTGCGATTCATGGGGTCGCAAAGAGTCGGACATGACTGAGCGACTGATCTGATGTGATCTGATCTGAGGAACATATTCTGTGAACCACCAACCAGCTCTATCTTTAAAGGAACTTCTCTATGCTGAAAAGAAAAGGCCACAACGAGAAACAGGAAAAGGATGAAATAAGAGGGCTCACCAGTAAATGCAAACATGCAGTAGAAGTAGGACACCATCCACGCACACAAACAAGAGGTCAAAACCAGTAATCACGAGAGGAGGAGAGGACGCACACGAGACATTCGGAATGCACTGGAAAGAAGAGATCAGCAACTAAAAACACTCATGCACGTATATGTAGACTGCTGTATCGAAATCTCATGGTCACCACAAACCGAAAGTCTATTATCATAGGTATACACACACAAAAGAGAAAGCAGTTCAAGTACATCACGAAAGTCATCAAATCATAAGGGAACAAAAGAGGAAAGGAAGAGAAAAAGACGTGCCAGCCCACCTCCAAAAAAACGACAAAGAATACACTCAGTGGGGTTGCACAGCTTTGCTTGTAGACACATCTGGCATATATGGTTTGGGATGCGGTTTGGGAACAGGAAGGGGCAGCACGTGGGGCAGGTGGCAGAGCGGGGAGCCCCAGGGCTGGGGGAGACCAGGGAGGTTGGACAGAGATTCCACCAGCAGCCACCTGTCCAGCCTCCCATCCAGAGGGGCTGCTCTACCCTGTGGCGGTGGTGGAGGAGGCTTCATGCATCATCTCAGGCCACTGATATCCTCATTTTGGTTCCACAGGTGCTTCCTGGAACGTCCCTCAAACTGGTTCTTATTCATGTTCTAAAGACAAGAGGGTGTCCATGATCAGCTGAGGACCCCAGACTGGGGCATCTCCCAGGTGACCGAAGCGTGGCACTCCTGCCTGGGGAGGAGCCCAGGCCTGGGTGGGGTGGAGGAGGGGAGGGTCCCATTAGGTCAAGTGCTATGGAACGTGAGATTTTTGCACTTTGGGCCCCAGAACCTGCTAAGGAGCCCTCCCTGGCATGTCCATCAGGAAGACGCCAGGAAGTGGCCAAGCTTCCTA
This sequence comes from Bos indicus, assembly GCF_029378745.1. Taxonomy (NCBI): domain Eukaryota; kingdom Metazoa; phylum Chordata; class Mammalia; order Artiodactyla; family Bovidae; genus Bos; species Bos indicus. Next base: position 51,600,443 of record NC_091778.1, on the reverse strand, counting down.
GTCCTCAGCTGCTCTTCCCCGCACGTCCCCTCTGCAGAGTCCAGTGTGCACGGTGCACTCAGCTCCCAACCCCAGGCTCAGAGCCTCCTTACTTGGGGAAGTGGGGAGGATGGGGGGGTGAGAACCACACAAGACACCTTTGCCTACAAGTCATCCTGTGGGAACATCCCCCACCCACACATCTAGGTCTCCTGGAAGAAGCAGGAAGCCCCCATGCCATCCCCTAGGGGGTCCTAGGGGTGGTGTGGACTCCGTGGCCTGTCTCTGGTGGGGCATCTGCGTTCTGGGACTAGGACTGCATTTGCTGGCTGGGGTCCTCTTGGGCAGGGATTCTGGCTGTCTGGGACCTCAAATGCTCCCCACTGTCTCACTAGTCTCAGTGGGTACGAGACCATGGGTAGAGTGTCTATGCCTGGTCCGAGATGACCCCAACCTTCCCCAGCCAACAGACCAGGCTCAGCGGCCAATACCTTCTGGAGCTTGAAGTTCAGGGAGCCACAACTTCGGCACTAGGCCAGTGTGCAGATCAGCAGGCTGAGGAGGACGACGAGGCAAGGATGGGGAAGATTACCAGCATCTCGCTCAGTGTGTTCAGGATTATGATCGGAACGGGGTGTGCTCCTCTGCTGACCTGCGATAAAGGGTGGGCAGGCCCTCCCTCCTTTGTTCACCTGTGCAGGAGCCCCCACCACCTTGGGGGCACCCTGGAGGGGGACATCGCCTGTGATTGGGAAGCCCATGGGTGGGAGAATGGCAGGGGGATGGGTGCGTGGGATGGGCAGGGCTCCAGGCACAGAGGGTGAGGGTGTCTGCGGAGGGAAGACCCGAGGGGGCTTTCTGGGGACTCCCTTCCTGTAGCCCAGGATGAAGATAGGAACACCTACCTGTGGGAGGTGTGAGAGGCAGGTAATGCGGGTCTGCCAAAGAGAAACAGGGCAGGTTGGTGGGGGCCTGACCAGGGCCTGCCCTGACACAGCCCCTCCACCCCAGGTGTCAGATGAGCCCTGGATACAGGAGTTCATGAAGGCCTCACTGGGTTCCCCGCACAGGGCCCGGCTAGGCTGAGGGGTGCCTCTCAGCCCCTCCCACTGTTCCTTGTTCGGGGCAAAGCTGGATCCCTGCTTCCTGTCCCCAGCGCTCAGGGTGACTCTGACTGCGTATGAACAGTCGAAGAGGGAGAGGGAGCGACAGTGACTTGGGGAGTTTGCAGCACAGCAAGGGGTGGGGGTGGGGGGATAGGCGGTGTTTAGGGAGGGAGGTGCCAGCTCCCTGAGCACAGGGGGACAGTGAGCAGGCACATGTGCCAGGCTGCCCAGAGAAGCTCAGAGAGGGCACAGCCACGGCGTGGGTGGGGCAGGGTGGAAGTCCTCTTCAGGCCTCATCTCCGTGGCTCTGGGCACCTCAGGTGGGCAGGAGTCACTCCTCCCTAGCTGCTCTGCACTCCTGCCCACCAAAAAGAGAAGCTCTTGGGGTCAATACCCCGCCCCCCCGCCCTGCTCACCTACGATGGTCAGTGTGGTGATTTTGGTATTTATCTGGCGTCCCTGCAGAGTCCACTTGTACAGCCCTGACTGGGTGTCCTGGGCTTTATCAGTTATTAGGTACGCCTCGCTCTGCCAAACCCAGAGACCCCATCCATCCTGGCAGAAGTCTCCTGGGGGCTTTACACTGCAGATGAGCTTCCAGGGTGCCCTGGGGTTCACTTTCAGGGAGACGTTGATCTGGGAGAAGGCATTGGAGATGCGGCAGCTCATCATGGCTGGCTTGCCCCTCAACACAGAAACCTCACCCTTGGTGCAGTTGGGGTTGTCCCAGGCTGTGGGGGGAAAGTCACACATGTGGGTCATGGCTGGACCTCAGGCCATCCAGTGACTGCCCTTCCTGGGGTCACTGGCACTACCTGGAGCCTGGGCCCCTCCTGGCCTGATCTAGGTCTCTCCTCCCACACCCATCTTGCCCCTGCTGCATTCCCCGCCCCCTCTCCCCCTCCCTTCCTTCCCCTGCAGGCACATTTGGGACCATGCCACTTACTTCCACTCTGAGCACTCCTGAAGGCCGCCAACAAGAGGACCCAGAACATCCTGGGAGTGAGGAGAGTGGATGCTGACGTCAGCATGGCCAGCAGGACGTGGATGAGTTTTAAGGGGTCCCTCGTCCTCCTTACTGGTTTCTGGAACACTCCCTGAAGGACGGAAAGCTGATGAGTCAGAGTTCCCTTAGGCTCCTTGGGAAGCCAGTGAGAGGGGCTGCACCCTGTCCAGGGTGGGTGAGGGTCCCCAAGCTCCTCCCTGACCCAACTGTGTCATGACCCTTCTCGACACCTTTATAATCTCTGCAGTGGGACCACTGTCAGACAGTGACCAATGTCAGACAGATGAGAAACACAGATAAGACAGGAAACAAGTCCCTGGCACACAAGTCCCTTTATATTGCTGGGGTTATCTTGAATTTTATATAAAACATGCAAAACTCCCTGAGCCATGTGTTCTGTAGAGACGGTCGTGACACACAGAATCTCGTGTGGCCACTTGAACCTGACACCAGCCTAGGACCACCTTGGATGCTCCCAGCCCCTCTTCCACTCTTGCATTCTGAGGACTGGCATTTGGGGACATTTGGTCCACTCTCCAGATTTGCTTTTATCAACAACAAGAGTCTTCCTGTGGAACTCGTGAGTTACAGTCCGGAAAGCTGAACTTTCACATCCTCTGAAACAAATGCTCATCTCGGGCTTTGGTATCCAGTAAAACTGACATTTGGGCTTCCCAGACGGCACAGTGGTAAAGAATCTGCCTGCCGATGCAGGAGACACAAGAGATGAGGGTTCAATCCTGGGTCAGGGAAATCCTCTGAAGTAGGAAATGGCAACCAACTCCAGTAGCCTTTCCTGGGGAATTCCATGGACAGACTCAGACACGACTGAGTGACTAACACTTTCACTTTTCATAATGACAGGTAGCTACCATTAGGTACTACACAGAGGATGAGATGGTTAGATAGTATCATCAACTCCATGGACATGAATTTGAGCAAAGTCAGGAGATAGTGGAGGACAGAGGAGCCTGGCGGGTTACAATCCATGGAGTTACAAAGAATGGGATGTGACTTAGCGACTGAACAACAACAAAAAGTTGCTTCACTGCCCGAAAATCCTCTGTGTTCTATCCATTCATCCATCCTTCCTCCCAACTCCTGACAACCATCGATCTTTTTACTGTGTCCAGAGTTTTGCCTTTTCCAGAATGTCATGGACTTGGTACCCTTTGGTTTTGAATTCAGTGTCTGATTTTCCTTTTCCACTTTGCTGGGTACTGGGCAGAAGGGCTAGGAGCAAAGGAAAGTGTGGATGTAATCGCTTCCAGGAGCTGAGGCCTTTTGGTGACCAGCCCCAGTCCTGACTCCAGGAGACTCTGGGTCAAACAAGGAGAATGACATGGTGAGGGACAGTCTCAGCCCCCAGACCCCTGTGACAGTGCTGCTGTCTCTGGCTTCCCTTGATTTTCTAAACTTGCTTCTATTCCTAATTTACCGTCAGAAGGACAGCCTTCTTTTCTCACATAAGTACATTTGTAGTTGAGGAAGAAAGACGTCACCTGAGTGACACGAGTTCTGTGCACACACATGTATGTGATTTTACATACGTGGAATCAGGTTAGACAGCCCACTACTGTCTCTCTCTTCTCGCCCTCTGTACTGTATGTACAAGGGTGAATGCTGCTCTTTAGTCACTAAGCCGTGTCTGACTCTTTGCAACCCCATGTACTGGAGCCCACCAGGCTCTGCTGTCCATGGGAATTCCCTTGCAAGAATATTGGAGTAGGTTGCCATTTCCGTCTCTAGGGGATCTTCCCAACTCAGGGATCAAACTCACCTCTACCGCATTGGCAGGCACTTTCTTTACCACTGATCCATCAGGGAAGGGTGAAAGGTGGCCCCAAAACACATGCCCACCCAGAATCTGTGAAGGTGATCTTACTTGGAAATAGAGCCTTTGCAGCCATAAATAAAGAGGAAGTTGTATTAGAGCAGTGTGGGCCCCAATGTAATGTGTCTGGCTTTCTTGTAAAAAGAGAGAAATTTGTCAGAAACAGACAAGGGAGAGGCCCGGAGCTGACAGAGGCACAGACTGGAGGGATGTGGCCACAAGCCAAGGGACACCAGAGCCGCCAGAAGCTGGAAGAAACAAGGAAGGATATTTCCCTGCAGCTGTGCTAACACTCACAGACTTTCTACCACCACTTGGACTCCTTCAGAGGGAGTATGGCCTGTGCACAGGTGACCGCTGGCCATCTTCTGTCATGTTATCCAAGGTTGCTGAAAGTGTGGGCTCCCAGACGGGCACCCGTGGGGACTCCCTGCTGTTCTTTCTGCTGCCCCCAAACCTCCAGTCTTCCCTGAGCCTTCCCCTGGCCATGGCGGGGCTCTGCCCTCACACACGAACCTCTCAGTCCAACTTCATGAGCTCCCTGAGATTCTTACCGGGAAGGGCTCTGGAGGGTTCCAGAATCTGGACAAGGATGCCAGGGTCCCTTCCCACCAGTCTCTGCCCCCAAACTCCAACCACCTTGGGCCTGGCTCCTCATTGTCAGATGATACAGCCTAGGATCTGGGAAGAACTCCAGGTTGGGGTAGACCCTTGAAACCATAGACCAGTCTCAACTAAACCAAATCTGTACAATGGAGACACAGGCTTTTCCACCTTATAGAGTGCAGAAGCGGTGTCTGCAAAGAGCTGGACCGGGGATGGATGAACTGGACTGGGAAGGAGCTTCTGGTCTGAGGGTCGAGGAGTTGGACTAGGATGGAGGGGCTGGTCTGAGGATGGATGAGCTGGAATGGGGATGGGGGGAGCTGGTCTGGGCTGGAGGAGCTGGACTGGGGATGGGAGGAGCTCCCCGTGTCCTCAGGCACCTTGGCTGGCCTTATCAGTCTGGGGTTCCACTGCTGTCTTATTTTTAAATATAGGTATATTTTATGCAATATTTGCCACATATTTACATTTCAAAGTGATTCGTTATCTGAAATTCAGATGGGTTTTTACGTTTGGCATTTCCACTCCTCTGCCTGAGTCCCTCCTCTTGTCTCTGATGCTGCAAAGGACAGGAAAAAGGGAGAGAGAGAGGCCAGGGCAGAACAGGGGAAGAGAGGGATGAGAAGGCAGAGGGTCAGGGGTGGTACAGGAAAACTGCATGCATGGGGCAAGAGCTGGAGGGGCCCTGAGGTTTCTGGAGTTGGGAAAGTGAGGCAACAATTCATCATTCTCTCAGATGACTGTCACAGCTGCTGGTATCTCCATGTATTAAGCTGGGGCACACAGCTGGGGTTTGTGCTGTCACTGGGGACCTGATCACATTTGGGAGTCAGTGGAACACCTTGGAAAGTGCATGCCATTGCCAGCACTTTGTCCTGCCACAGGACCTTGGGGAAACTGAGGCAGCAGGTATGTGGCTCCAGGCTTATCAGCTGACCAGGGGCACAGGGGTTCTCAGTCAGCAGGGATCTCCATTCCTGCAGCACCTAGGAGAAGCTGGACCAGGTTTTCCACGCAAAGGGTCAGTGGTAACGTGTATGTACCTGGATATTTACATGGAAGGGTGAGCACCCTGCTGTCCAGGTAGGCCTTTCACCAACAGTGTGGAGGGAGGTGACCAACCACCTTCAGAAGACAGTTGAAACGGAGCCCCAACTCTGGCTCAGAGGGAAGGGATGCCCCAGTCTGGGGGGCCTTTGCTGTGTCCCGTCCCTGCTGCTATGGCCAGAAGGAAGGGTCCCTGGTACTGCTGCTGCTGCTGCTGCTATGGTGCTTTAGTCGTGTCCGACTCTGTTCGACCCCATAAATGGCAACCCACCAGGCTCCCCCATCCCTGGGATTTTCCAGGCAAGAACACTGGAGTGGGTTGCCATTACCTTCTCCAATGCATGAAAGTGAAAATTGAAAGTGAAGTTGCTCAGTCATCTCCGACTCTGTGAGGCCCCATGAACTGCAGCCCACCAGCCTCCTCTGTCCATGGGATTTTCCAGGCAAGATTACTGGGCTGGGTTGTCATTGCCTTCTCTGGAGGGATCCCTACCGGGCAGTAATAAGTTCCTCCAGGCCTGGGGGCTGAGTCTGTAAACCATTGCTGCTCTCATGGGCCATCAGTACCTGCCAGCCCATCAGCTGGGGCACTTCTCACTCTCTTTCACAAGGCACTTCCTCTGAGAATCCTCCCCCTCCTTGCACCTGCTGGTTGCACCCTCCACGGGCGGGTGGGGGCCTGTAGCTCCCCATCGCCTTTACTATTTAGTCCCAGGAAATGAGGGCCTCCCAGGGGCTCTGGCTCCCCAGGCACTGGGAGTGGAAATTGGCTTTCAAATTGCAGATCATTCACCAGTAGTGGGAGGTGAATTGAATTTAGATTGCTGCTGCAGCTTAACCAAAAATGAAAGGAGAGCATAGAACGAGTCAGTGGAGTGCCCCTCTCCAGGTTTCCTCTGTTTTAATGAGTGTTTGTGAGTGAATGGACTGAGTGTGTGTGTGCCCCTTGTCAGTGCACACAAGTGTGTATGTACATGAAAGTGAGTGTGTGTGCACAAGTATGAGAGTCGCAGTGTTGGCCTGGACATGAAAGTGTTTCACGCCAGATGTGGTCGGGACAGCAGGTGTCCCGGTGTTCCCAGGTGCGGTCCGGGACGCAGGTTTTGTGCGTATGTGTGGACCTCCGGGAGCTCGAGATGTCAACTCTCTGCCCCTCCCGACAAGGGCAGAGTCAAGCCTGGAGCGGCCCCTCAGAGACACAGTTGCCCACCAGGTCAGGAAGCCTTTGTCTTTATCCCTCCTTCAGTGGAGATGCAGAGCGCAGGGCCTGAGAGCCCAGCGCCCCATCTCCATCAACCCAGCTCCTATTTGAGTGCGATCCTACACCAGGAGCCCCAGCCACCACCGCTCCATCTCTCACCTGCAACCTGGTAACCGGCTCCTCCACGCGTGTAGCTGCAGCCTGTCTGTGTGCAGATCTGAGCTGCTGCATTCAACCCAAATGATGATTCCAGGGCGGAGCCAGGAAAGGAGGAGGCGGGAAGGATTCAGAATCCATGCACTTCAGGTCTGATACCCAGGTCCTGTATTCAGGAAGGAAACCTCAAGTTATGGGAAGTCACTCGAGTTTCGCATAAAAGCAGAGACATTACTTTGCCAAGAAAGGTCTGACTAGTCAACGCTATGGTTTTTCCAGTAGTCATGTATGGATGTGAGAGTTGGACTATAAAGCAAGCTGAGTGCAGAAGAATTGATACTTTTGAACTGTGGTGTTGGAGAAGACTCTTGAAAGTCCCTTGGACGTCAAGGAGATCCAACCGGTCCATCCTAAAGATCATTCCTGGGTGTTCATTGGAGGGACTGATGTTGAAGCTGAAACTCCAATACTTTGCCCCGGAAGTCCCTGGACCAGCGGGCCCGGGAGGGACATGCAGTAACAAAAACATACATAAAAGTTAGAGCCCTTCAAAAAGGCTTCCCTTCATCCCACTGAGCCTCAGAGTGGCCCACATGCCCCGGCTTCTGGCTCTGTCTTGCCCCAGTCACCCTGCGTGACCACCAGAGAAGGTGGTGGAGGAACCTTCACAGAGTGCTCTCTCCTTTCAACTTTCTGCCTCCATTCCCAGAGTTACCCGAGAATCAGGATGCTCTTCTGGGAAGACTCTAACCCCAGACCAAAGAGAGGGCAGGCCAGGGCCCGAGATGATGCTCCTTCTGATCCCCGGAGACACCTTCCCTCCACAGGAGTTTCTGAGAGGCATCTCAGAAAGAGCACTGCGAACAGAGGGAGACTCCTCAGCTGTTCCTGGGGAGGCAGGAGCTGGGAAAGACCTTCTCCAGGGGCTGCTTGAAATGATCATCAAGGGGGAGGGTCCCTGGGGTCTGTCGTGTGGCAGAGAGACGCCCTGGTCCTGGAAGTGCTGCTGAGCCTGGAGAAGCCAGTGCTCCTGGGACCACCTGAGGGTCTGCGGGGAAGCAGAGGATCTGGTTGGGGCGCTCCTGTGACCGCAGCTGCATCAGTTACAGGTTCATTACACAGCTCCTGTGTGTGGACGTGTCTGGTGTGGACTGAGGGGCTGTGGTGAGGCTGGGCATGCCTGACAGTACTGTCGGGGCATCAGCAGAATCAGGCAGCCTAAACCCTCAACTGTGCAGACAGCATCGTCCCAATTTCCCTTTGAATGCACACCTGCCTGCATGCTAACTCAATGGCCTCTGACTCTTTGGGACCCACTGACGTGCAGCCCGCCAGGCTCCTCTGTCCATGGGATTTCCCAGGCAAGAATTCTGAAGTGAGCTGCGATGCGATCCTCCAGGAGATCGTCCCGATCTGGGGATCGAGCCTGCATGTGCTTATAGCTCCTGATTTGGCAGGCAGGTTCTTTATGACTGCTGCCACCTGGGAAGCCCCTTCCTTTGAATCCATAGAAACATATACTTCCAGAAGAGCTAGACGAACATAAAATATCATCAGGAAGTACGTCTGAGTATGGGAACTATAGGTTTTTACAGTTTCTTCAACTTTTTTTCCTGCAGAATTTCTACAACAGTCCTGTGCTCAAGTAATCAGAGAATACTGTGTTCTTTAAGAATAAACAGCAATTTTGGGGGGGTTAGAGAGAGCAGAGTTGATGGGAGGAGAAGGGACAGTAGAATGATCCCTCCTTGGCTATCTCGGGCTTCCCCAAGGCCCCGGGGTGGTGGGTGGAAGGGCTGGGGCCAGGCTGAAATGCCCACGGGCTCTAAGTGCAAAACCCTGGGTCCTTTGAAGGCCATCATCTCCCCCTTCTGACCCATCCCTGGCCTTTCCCAGGGGAGGGCTGTGGGACCCTGGTACCACCATGCTGCCTTTCCTGGGTGGTAGGTCACCCCAAGACCATCTGGAGAAGAGGGGGAGTTCCCAGGGGCTCCTAGATGGTCACCAAGGCCGAGGGGCCATCCCTGAGTGACTCAGCTAAGGGCTACAGCCTGCTGGGCTTGACCCTGCACACAAAAGAGGAGCACAGAGTGTCTTGCTCACTGTCCTGTTCTGCAAAGGTTGATCTGCTGCAGCCGTGGACTCACAGTGTACTTCTGTGCTCAGACAGGAATTAGAGACGTTAACGGACTCTGTGTATCTGGACAAGCAGCCCCTCAGATGATTAGATGTGTGACTCAGGAAGAATTTCACTGACCCCAGCTGCTTGCGTTTTCCACAAAAAGAAAAGCACCCTCACCCTTATCCTGTGATATATCTGTTCTCTGTGGCAAGCAGTAGAGTCACCTTCACCCAGAAGTATCCTTGACCATCTGTACGTGCCAAGTCATTTCAGTCGTCTCCGACTCTGTGACCCTATGGCCTGTACCCCGCCAGGCTCCTCTGTCCATGGGATTCTCCAGGCAAGAATTCTGGGGTGGGTTGCCATGCCCTCCTCAGGGGATCTTGCTAACCCAGAGATCCAACCCAGGTCTCTTACGGTTCCTGCATTGGTAGGCGGGTTCTTTACCACTAGAGCACCAGGAAAGCCCACCTGTACTCCTGGCCAGAAGCCCCACGAACTGGCCTCCCCCATCTCTTGGGACGGATTCTCTCACTCCATCATAGCTCTCTCACTGTGTGGTTTTCTTTTAGTCAACTTCATCTACCCAAAACACTCCCCCAAAGCCACCCTGTTCAGAGGCTCACTCAGCCTTGAGTAGGTGTCAGAAGGTTCAAGGGTCTTCCCGCCCTCCTGGCCTGAGAAGATTGGCCCTCAGCGCCAGGACACTCCAGGAGCACTGATGCCCCTCCTGTCCTCCCACTCCTCACCCCAACCCTGGGGCAGTGCTTACTTCCTCTGCATCCTCATTTGAATTCTGACCTCCTCTCCTGGTAGAGGCTTCCAGGCCCAGGGCTAGAATATACAGGCCAGAGGCCACCAGGTCTGAGAGTGACTGAAGGTCAAAGTTTAAAACAGGGTGTTTTCCCACAAGAGGCCCCGAGGAGGGCTGTGAGCAGGAGGCTGAGGGCAGGTGCCCAGGGGACAGGTCCAGAAGCCTGGGCGTCAGCTGGTCAGCACACACCTGAAGGTTCAGGTCCCCACCTTCCGGAATGTGCCAGAGTCAGCCTGAGGGGGAGTCCACAGGCTGAGAGCAGAGCCCAGCTGGCTGTTCAGGCTTCATGGGAACCCCAGGGGACTGTCCACACTGAGGCTGGGCCCCCTGGGGTGGGGGTGAGGGAGGGAGAGAGCGTGCAGTTCCCTTCTTCGAGGGGTCAGTAAACAAGGGTGTTTTGTTCTGACGAGGTCCCTGCTCTCCCATGGTGTGAAGGTCAGCCATTCTGAGCACAGTTGGTTCTCCATGAATGTTGCTCAACAGCCATGGGTGTCCCTGGGGTGGAGGATCACGTGTTTACAGAGCCGGGTCCCCAGCCCCTCCCCACTTTGGAGGTGGCTGCTGCTCTTTTATTTGCTGAGTTGAGTCCAACTGTTCTACGATGTCATGGACGGTAGACCATCAGGCTCCTCCATCCCTGAGATTTCCCAGGCAGAATCCTGGAGTATGTTGCCATTCCCTTCTCCAGGGGTCTTCTCCACCCAGGGACCAAACTTGCCTCTCTTGCTGGGTAGACAGATTCTTTATCTCTGAGTCACCTGGGAAGCTTTTGGAGGCAGACTGCTAAATTAAGGAGGTGAGTATGGTTTTCGAAGAGCACTGAGTCCCACCTGCTTCATAAAATATGCACACTAGTCACAAAACCCGGTTTGTTGCCATTTGGCACAAAATCTCGGGACTTGACTGGTGGCATGTGAATGGAGGCCCCACACTCCTTCACTCCATCGTTTTCGCGCATGGAGCATCAGCCACCCAGTTTCCATTTTGCTGTTGGATTTTCACTGGCTCAGCTGATAAAGGGTTCAAAAAAGCATTCAGAGGCTAAAAGAATGTGGAGATTGTTTGCTACTAAAGGAGCAGATGGGATTCCCTGGTGGCTCAGATGGTAAAGAATGTGCCTGCAATGTAGGAGACTCAGTTTCCATCCCTGGGTCGGGAAGAACCCCTGGAAGAGGGAATGGCAACCCACTCCAATATTCTTGCCTGGAGAACTCCGTGGGCAGTAAAGCCTGGCAGGGTACAGTCCATGGGGTCACTAAGAGTTGTACATGACTGAGCGACTCACACACACAGAGGAACACGTGGACCTGGAACCAATGACGTGGCCTTGGGCCTGGAATACTCATCCCTCCTGCATGTCTGGCTTGCACTCTGCTAGGGGGAGGGGAGGTGGGTGGGGAAGGCATTTGTCGGGAGCGGGAGGTCATCCTGTCTCAGGAGCCAGACTAGGGACTAGGCAGGGGCCTTGACAGAATGACCAGCCCGGGGAGCAGCCCAGCCTCCTGCCTCCTTGTCCCTGTGAGGGCTATCCTGCCGAAAAGCTGAGATGTCTGGGAGGCAGGCAAGATCTTAGTTTTTTGTATGTCGTGTTTTTAGCCAGCTTTTTCATTCTCTTTTTCAGTTTCATCAAGAAGCTCTTTAGTTCCTGTTCGCTTTCTGCCATAAGGGTGATATCATCTGCATATCTGAGATTATTGATATTTCTCCCGGCAATCTTGATTTCGGCTTGTGCTTCAACCAGCCCAGCATTTTGCTCTATGTACTCTACTTATAAGTTAAATAAGCAGGGTGACAATATATAGCCTTGACGTACTCCTTTCCCAATTTGGAACCAGTCCATTGTTTCATGTCTGGCTCTAACTGGACAGGCCTCCTAGGCAGCTGCTCTCGGGGCTGGTCGGGGGAGGCAGAATACCATTCTGAACTGGGCCCCAAGTTGGCAGGTCTGAGTCAGCATGCCTGGGGGGCCTGGTCTGAGGGTCTGCTCAGGGTGAGGGAGACTCATATGCGGGTGATCCCCCAGGCACATATACACCTGACCAGGTCTCCTCTCAGCTGCCCGTGCCCTCTGCTGGAAGAGGGGCCTCCTGGTGATGGTCTGCGGTGGGGGATCCGTGGAAACAGGGGCCTCCAGCCCTACCCTGTGTTCCTGCCTGGAGAATCCCAGGGACGGGGGAGCCTGGAGGGCTGCCGTCTATGGGGTCGCACAGAGTTGGACACAACTGAAGCGACTTAGCAGCAGCAGCAGCAGCTGTCCTAACCTGGGAGCCTGTGCAGGGGGCCTGTGCCACACGGTCATTCAGGGGTCCAGGCAGCCAGAGGCCCCTCCACCTGGTGACACTGTCGTAGTCAGAATCACACTTGGGCCTGAAGGAGTCTTTTGGGCCTAGAAAAGAAAACAACAGTCTCAAAGGCCCTTGCTGAATCATTTAACTTCAGAGAAAACAAACAGAACTTTAGGTCCCGCCCTGATGCTCCAGGCCGGTTGCATCTATCTGGGACTTATCACCCCCTGTCCAGAGACCTTCCACCCCCTACACCTGCCCAGAAGACTTATCACCCCCTGCCCAACTACAAATGCCATCTCAACTAAAGAATACCCAAAACATCCCGCCTGATTAACGTTTCCCTTATTGCTTCCACAAACCTCCCTATAAATATGGAGCCTCCCTGGTCCCTCTGGCTCTCAGCCTGGTGCTTAGGCCGACTGTCGCCCCTCCTTGCCTGAATGAAGGTAACCTACTTCTGTTGAGCTCGTCTTTCCTCTCTCTGCCTCGGCCTGAACTATACCTTACGTTCTTGGTGCCGAAACCTGGAAGGGGCGAGGCACTCGTCTCACTCCCTCTCACTCTCCCTCACTCTCATGTTTTCCCTTTTCCAGGAATCCGGGAGGGCGAACATCCTCCGAGCTCACTTTTCTGCCAGAGCTCAAGTTCCCCTCCGGGACACTAGTGCCTTCGTGAGGGGTTCAAGCCTTGGCCTAAGGCTTTATTGGTGCTTTGCGTACCCCCAGGCCTCGGCTCTACCCCCTTTCCCTCTCTCTCTCTCTCTCTGATGACCTCTGGAATAGGGAACTCCTGCCATTCACCTGCTCTACATGCAACACTCCATTCAAGCCGGCCCCTAGATTAAGGTAAGATCCGGACGGTGTTCAGGAGGCGCCCTAGAACTCAGTCCTCTCCAGGTCCCGGGGACCCCCAGCCCAGGGGCAGTCTGTAGACGACAGTGGGGGACGCTCCACCTCGACACAGAGCTCTCTTCTCATAACTCCTATTGTGACTACCGGGTGAGAATCAAGCTCTCAATAGAAGCCTCTGCTTGCCTTTCAATTATGGGGTCTGGCCAATCCGTCCCAAAAGATTCCCCTCTGACCTGTGTTCTCAAAAATCTCAAACCACTGTCACTCACTAAACTCAAAGCTAACCATTTAAAACAACTCTGTACACAGACTTGGCCTCAATACCAATTAGACAATCAAGACCGCTGGCCTGAAGTCGGCACATTTGACTTGAACATTCTTCAAAATCTCACCGACTTCCTTAAACAGAATGGCAAGTGGTCGGAGGTCCCATATGCCCAAGCCTTTTGGGCCCTTTGGAGCAGGCCCTCCCTATGCAAGGTCTGCTCCACCCACGAAGTCCTTCTGTGCACCTTGTCTCCCAAGCAAAAGGGCTCTTCCTCAACTAACCGCAGACCGTGACCTTCCGAGCCCCTTCTCTACCCACCACCCGCCAACTCTCCTTCCCCTACATCCAACTCTCCTACTGGCCCGGAAACCTCTCCTGACTCCCCCTCAACCCCAGTACCCCATCTCCCTGACCCCCCTCCCCCCTTGCTCCCCACCCCCGTCACACGGTCATGTACCCAACACAATCCCCTGAGAGAGGTGGCAGGACCAGAGGGCCCCACCTGAGTCCACGTGCCATTTTCATTGTCAGATATGAGCCAGATAGAAGAAAAGTTAGGATCGTTTTCTGAAAATCCTACCAGATCCAGGAAAGAATTCCTGAGACTCTCCCAGGCCTATAACCTCACATGGAGTGGCGTCTATTATATCCTAAATGCCACTCTCACCCCTGATGAAAAAGACCATATCTGGCAAGCAGCAAAAGTCCATGCTGATCATTTACATAACCAAGATCGGGAGAGCCCAGGTGCTGATGAGGCGGTGCCTCCGTTAGATCCCCACTGGACTTACCAGCCCGGTGACCCAGGTATCAGGAGAATCATATGATTACCTGCATTCTAGAAGGGATGCAGGAAAATACTCATATCCATGTCAATTATGATAAAGTCAGGGAAATCACCCAAGGGGCAGACGAAAATCCAGCCTTATTCTCGGCCCGCCTCACAGAGGCAGTCCAGAAGTATACCAACCTAGATATCACCACCCCTGCTGGCTTACTCTACCTTCACATTCAATTCATCAGCCAGTCCGCCCCTGACATCAGACGCAAGCTTCGACAACTAGAAAACGGCCCTGAGACCCCCCAAAGAGACCTTCTAGAAGTAGGCTTCAAGGTGTTCAATAATAGAGAGGAGGAGGCTAAGAGAGAAAAGGAACATGAGAGAAAAGCTAAATATGCCCTTTTGGCGGCAGCAATTAAGGAAAGAGATCAACCTGGCCCACGTCATCCCAGAACGGGATTTAAGACCTCCCATCCCCGGACCCTGCTTCCGATGCAACGAGTTCAGGACACTGGGCAAAGGCATGCCCACACCCACGGCCCCCCCAAAAGCATGCCCAACCTGTGGCCAATGGGGACACTGGAAGATGGAGTGTCCGCAGGGATGCCCTGGCGACTCTGGGGAAATCCCCACTTCTCTCCAGAACCCCAGCCCAACCCTACGAGAGTTGTTCCAATGATGGGGCCCAGGTTCCAGCCTCCCGGCCCGTGTCTCAAAAATGAGCTCGGAACTTAGGGTAGATGGGGTAGTGGCTGGAAAAAAGACCTCTTTTATAATAGACACTGGAGCTACTTTCTCTCTCTTAACTTCCTACTCTGGCCCAACTCAAGACTCAGAACTCACAGTCAAGGGGATCTCTGGAGTTCCCCTAAGGCCAAAAATCAGCCCTTTATTACTCTGTCAATTTGGAAAATCGACCCTTATACACTCATTCCTCATAATGCCTCAGTGCCCGATGGCACGCCTAGGGAGAGGTTTGTTATCCAAATTGGGAGTCTTTATGACCATACCCCTCTCGATACAGTCTCTATATTCTGCATGCAGATGGCACCTGGACGGTCCCTATCCCTCACCCTGACCTTCCCTTGGATCTACCCACCTCAGACCCCCAAGTCTGGGACACTGATCACCCATCCATAGCCAAACATCATCCCCCAGTCCACATTACCCTAAAAGACCCCTTGACTATAATCACCCAACAACAGTACTCTCTCACCCCGGAGGCCCACAAGGAACTTAAGCCTATCGTAGACCGTCTTCTTCAAGCCTCTATCCTAATTCCTACCCATTCACCACACAACACCCCTATTCTGGCAGTAAGGAAGGGACCAGGATCAGGTCCAGGATCCTGAACCAGGATCTGTGAAAGTCATTGAGGCCATCACATCGACATTCCCAGTAGTCCCTAACCCTTATACCCTTCTGTCCGCCATACCCCTGACTGCAACCCACTTCACGATATTAGATGTCAAAGACGCCTTTTTCACCATCCTGCTCCACCCCCTCTCCCAACCCCTTTTCACCTTCACCTGGCAAGATCCCGAGACTCACATTTCCCAACAACTAACATGGACAGTTCTCCCCCAGGGGTTCAGAGACAGTCCCCACTTTTTTGGACAGGCTTTACAAAAGGACCTACAGACACTCGACCTAGCCCTGAGTCATCTCCTGCAATATGTAGATGACCTCCTCCTTTGTAGCCCAACCCGAAAACTCTGCCTCCAACATACTGCCAAACTCCTTGGGGCCCTGGGATCCTGGGGTTATCGGGTATCCCAATCTAAGGCCCATATAGCCCAGACCATCATCACCTACATGGGGCTCTCCATATCCCATCAACAAAGAACGATTCCCCCAGATAGAATCCAGGCCTTGATTAACTGTCCACTTCCAAAAACAAAAAGGGAGCTTCTGTCTACCCTCGGCCTCCTCAACTTTTTCCGTATCTGGATCCCTAACTTCCCCCTCATTGCAAAGCCTCTCTGTGAGGCAACTAAAGGATGTCCGGATGAGCCCCTTTTTAACCCCTCCTCACTGGCCAATCCTCTTTGCCAGCTCACCCAGAGCCTCCTCCGAGTGCCAACTCTCCACCTGCCAGATCACACCAGACCATTCTTTCTCTTTGTATACTCCAACCAAGGACAGGCCCTGTGACTTCTGTGTCAGCGGGCCGGAGACACCTGGGCTCCCATAGCCTATCTATCAAAACAGCTGACATGGTGACCAAGGGCTGGCTTCCCAGTATACAGGCCATAGCTGCTATCGCAGCCCTCGTACCCGAAGCAAATAAACCCTCTAGGCATGCCCCTTTAACAGTCTGTTCTCCACACACCTTCGGAGACTTACTATCACATCCGGCTTTCCTCTCCCTTCCCCCTTCCAGGGTACAGGTCCTACATACTTTCCTCCTCGACCCTCAGCTCTCATTCTCCCCGTGCTCTCCCCTTAACCCCGCCAGCTTATTACCCACGTCCTCTACAACAGACTCCCTCCTACATAGCTGCAGCCTAACAGTAGATCTTACCCAAAACCCCTTCCAACATTTAACAGATCAGCCCATCCTAGACCCAGACACCCCACACTGGTTCGTTGATGGCAGCTCTCAAAAATCCCACCCTTTGCAGCAGAATACGCCATCATCCAGGGGACCTTTGTCACAATCACTTAACCCAGACAATTGAAGCTTCACCTCTGCCACCTCACACCACCTCCCAACAGGCAGAACTGATAGCTCTCACCAGAGCTTTGAGTGTGTGTGTGAAGTCGCTCAGTCCTGTCCGACTCTTTGCGACCCCGTGGACTGTAGCCCGCCAGGCTCCTCTGTCCATTGGATTCTCCAAGCAAGAATACTGGAGTGGGTTGCCATTTCCTTCTCCAGGGGATCTTCCCAACCCAGCGATCAAACCTGGGTCTCCTGCATTGCACGCAGACGCTTTATCCTCTGAGCCAAAAGGAAAGCCTTTAACTGGGAAGCCACCAGAGCTTTAACTCTGGCTAAAAATCTAAGGGTTAACATCCACACAGACTCCAAATATGCCTATAACGTACTTCACTCAAACATCCTAATATGGAGGGAAAGAGGTTTCCTAACCCAAAAGGGACCCCCCCATTATTAATTCAGACCTGATCCACAAACTCCTAGAGGCAGCACTCTTACCAAACAAAGCCGCCATCCTCCACTGTAGGGGCATCAAAAGGGAAGTGTCGTATCCGCTACAACAACGCTGCAGACCAGAAGGAAAGGAGACAGCCCTGTCCCATCCTTCCCTCCAGTCCCCCGTCATCCTAGCTCTGACTCCACCCGACCCTCCCTCCACCACAGAAATCCTCTCTTATCTACACTCACTTTTTCCTCCCTCATCCAAGACACTCCGACAGTTCCTCCGTAACCACTTCCCCATATCCAATGCTGACCAACAATATTTAGATAACCTTACCTGCTCCTGTCAAACATGTCAACGTACTAACCCCAATTCCAACCTTAAACCGACATCCTTTCCAACCCATCAGATGTGAGGCAGCCTCCCAACACAGGATTGGCAGATAGACTTTACTCATATGCCCCCGGTCCAGAGTCAGATACCTCCTGGACCTTGTGGACACCTTTTCAGGGTGGGTAGAAGCATTTTCCACCACAAACACAAGAGCCCACACCGGGGCCCAAATCCCCCTCACAAAAATTATCCCCAGGTGTGGCCTGCCTTCATCCCTACAGTCTGATAACGGCCTGGAATTTACATCCGAGGTCACCCAACAACTTGTCCAATTCTTACAGATACCCTGGAAATTTCACATTACATACTGTCCCCAGTCCTCAGGAAAGGTAGAAAGGATGAATAGAAAAATCAAAGAAATCCTTACCAAACTAACCCTCGAAGTACATCTGGATTGGACTAAACTTGTGCCAAGTGTTCTCCTCTGAATACGGGCTTTGTCCAGAAAGCCCCTGGGGCTGAGCCCCTTTGAGGTGATGTGTGGAGGCCCGTGCTCCCTCCTGGACGCAGCCCTGAACCCCCTCCCATACCAAGCTTCTTACACTCCTCTCTGCTGGCAGAACTCCGCAATGGCCTCTGGAAATACGTCAACCACTTCTTGCCTGCCCCTGATCCCCAAGCCCTCCTGCCTCCTTTACAAATTGGGGACACGGTCTGTCTGTCTGATAATCCCCAGGGTGACCTAACCCCAAAGTGGCAGGGATCATTCAAAATCATCGTCCTCACCCCAACTGCAGATAAACTCGAGGTCACCTCCTGGGTACACCTGTCTCACCTAAAATGGGTCACCTCCGATCCTGCGCTGCCCTCCTTAAATGACACCTATCGGGTCTCCCTCACAGGACCCACCTCCTTAAAATTCACCCAGCGACAACCTCTGTCCACCATCCAAGAAGGCACTGAATGACCTGGACTCTCAGCCTGCAACTGTTCCTGACCCAACTACTTCAAGACCTCTGGACCAGCGCCCCGACAGGAACCTCCTCCAAAGACCTGACTACACTGGTGTCTCGACTGTGGCTCCAGGGATCCTCCTACAACCTGACTCCAGACGAAATTGATTTCTTTACTCTCATTCTCTACATCATTCTACATCCTAAAAAACAGTGTTCCTCCTCAGACTCAAACCACCACCAACTTGGGGCCTTTCCCCTCGCCCTCACTGGCCTCTCCCTGTCTCTAACTATAACAGCACTCTTAAGCTTAATCCTTGCTATAGGCCAGGTAACTGTCTCCCTCAGGACTGGCCACCTAGCCTTCGTCTTTCCGTGGGTATCGCCTACGTTGCTAGCTGTGTTCTACTCCCAGGGTGCTATTTCCTCTGCACTGCCTAACTAACAGCCCATGACTCCTCTGCTCCTCATCCTTGCTGCACTCCCCAGCCTTCTGGCTACTCCCTGCCCCTGCTCTGACATTTATTCCTATGTACATTCCTCATGTTATAATACAGCTCCAAAACCATGCACCATGAACCTCAGGGGCAGGAAGTCCAAATCCCTACTCACTATTCAAGTACAACAGAGAGGGAATTTCATTAGTACCTGCCATAAGCCAAATGGAAGAAACATATGTTTCTATCCCATTACTCACTGGGGATACTCAGTCGGGGGCGGGGTACTAGATCAAAATTGGGAAAAGAAACAAGAACAAGTCATCAAGAACATAATTTCCCAGGTACAGGCGACTCCTGAGCCTTATAAACGCCTAGACTTCCTTTCCCAATTACGGCCTGTCCTAAAACCTCCCTCTGGCAACCAACACCTTACCCGCCTTCTCAACTCTTCCTTCCAATTCTTCCGTACACACAACACACATCCCAGTCTTAGATATGCATGTCACTGTCTCCCTCACCGTCATAACAATTCCTTTACCTTCAACCTGGCTTTTACAGGGCAACTACACCGCCCCTTCCCAACAAAAAACTACACAACTCATTGGGCCAGTCTCTGACAATGTCCTTCTCTCAGCCTCTTCACACCTAACCTGTATCAACTAGTCTAGTCCCAACTACACTGGTCTTACAAACTCCGCTCCCTCCTTCTGTTCCACTTGGATTCTCTGGAACAGCACAAACAATTGCACCATCCGGGAATCCTCACTCTCTGCGGGACCTGCACATACTCGTGTCTCCTGTTGGACCCCCCTGGACCTTGCATCTTGGTCTTCCTGACCCCGAGCCTAACATTCCTCAAAGAAGAAGAGGTAGAACAAGAGTCTCCGCATAAGGGGAACTTTCCCACAGGAAAAGACGAGCCGTCATAGCCCCCTCCTGACTGGGACTGGCAGAGCAGCAGCCCTAGGCACCGGATTGGAGGCAGCTCAACCTCTGCCCAATTCTACTACAAGCTGTCCCAAGAACTTAATGAAGACATGGAGCAGGGAGTGGAGTCCTTCGTTTCAATCCAAAGACAAATTAACTCATTAGCTTCTGTGGCCCTTCAAAATAGGCGAGCCCTGGACCTTCTCACCGCAGAAAAGGGAGGGCCCTGCCTTTTCCTAGGAGAAGAGTGGTGCTATTTGGGGCGTAGTCCAGGGCAGAGTCAAAGAACTTAGACAGAATTGAACGCCGCAGAAAAGAGTTACAAAACCTTTACCGTCCCTGAAAGCAGTTTCCTTGGTTGCTCCCTCCTGGGACCACTGGTACTTATCATTCTATTCCTCTTATTTGGACCCTGTTTCTTCAATCTCTTTCAAAGGTTTCTCCAAGAATGCATTCGGGCCATCTCTCAAGATCAGGTCAACACCATTCTTCTTCTCGAGAGCCTCACCCCAAGCTCAGAAAAAGGAGACCCTGGGCCCTAGGACAATCCTCCATTCCAGACCCAACTCGTTGCCCCAATCCAGCAAGAAGTAGCCAGAGAGATACGGCACCCTTTTTCCCATTTTTTTACAATGATTTCAGGTCTGGAATGAAGGAATCTTTTGGGCCAAGAAAAGAAAACAAGAGTCTCAAAGGCCCTTGCTGAATCATCTAACTTCAGAGAAAACAAAACAGAACTTTAGGTCCCGCCCTGATGCTCCAGGCTGGTTGCATCTATCTGGGACTTATCACCCCCTGTCCAGAAACCTTCCACCCCCTACACCTGCCCAAAAGACTTATCACCCCCTGCCCAACTGCAATGCCATCTCAACTAAAAACTACCCAAAACATCCCGCCTGATTACCGTTTCCCTTATCACCTCCACAAACCTCCCTATAAATACAGAGCCTCCCTGATCCCTCTCCAAGCTCAGCCTGGTCGTTAGGCCGACTGTCGCCCCTCCTTGCCTGAATAAAGGTAACCTGATGCTGTGAAAGTGCTGCACTCAATATGCCAGCAAGTTTGGAAAACTCAGCAGTGGCCACAGGACTGGAAAAGGTCAGTTTTCATTCCAGTCCCAAAGAAAGGCAATGCCAAAGAATGCTCAAACTACTGCACAATTGCACTCATCTCACATGCTAGTAAAGTAATGCTCAAAATTCTCCAAGCCAGGCTTCAGCAATATGTGAACCATGAACCTCCTAATGTTCAAGCTGGTTTTAGAAAAGGCAGAGGAACCAGAGATCAAATTCCAACATCTGCTGGATCATGGAAAAAGCAAGAGAGTTCCAGAAAAACATCTATTTCTGCTTTATTGACTATGCCAAAGCCTTTGACTGTGTGGATTACAACAGACTGTGGAAAATTCTGAAAGAGATGGGAATACCAGACCACCTGACTTGCCTCTTGAGAAATCTGTATGCAGGTCAGGAAGCAGCAGTTAGAACTGGACATGGAACAACAGACTGGTTCCAAATAGGACAAGGAGTACGTCAAGGCTGTATATTGTCACCCTGCTTATTTAACTGATATGCAGAGTACATCATGAGAAACGCTGGACTGGAAGAAACACAAGCTGGAATCTAGATTGCTGGGAGAAATATCAATAACCTCAAATATGCAGATGACACCACCCTTATGGCAAAAAGTGAAGAGGAATTTAAGAGCCTCTTGATGAAAGTGAAAGTGGAGAGTGAAAAAGTTGGCTTAAAGCTCAACATTTAGAAAACGAAGATCATGGCATCCGGTCCCATCACTTCATGGGAAATAGATGTGGAAACAGTGGAAACAGTGTCAGACTTTATTTTTTGGGCTCCAAAATCACTGCAGATGGTGACTGCAGCCATGAAATTAAAAGACGCTTACTCCTTGGAAGGAAAGTTACGACCAACCTAGATAGCATATTCAAAAGCAGAGACATTACTTTGCCAACAAAGGTCCATCTAGTCAAGGCTATGGTTTTTCCTGTGGTCATGTATGGATGTGCGAGCTGGACTGTGAAGAAGACTGAGCACCGAAAAATAGATGCTTTTGAACTGTGGTGTTGGAGAAGACTCTTGAGAGTCCCTTGGACTGCAAGGAGATCCAACCAGTTCATTCTGAAGGAGATCAGCCATGGGATTTCTTTGGAAGGAATGATGCTAAAGCTGAAACTCTAGTACTTTGGCCACCTCACGCGAAGAGTTGACTCATTGGAAAACACTCTGATGCTGGGAGGGATTGGGGGCAGGAGGAGAAAGGGATGACAGAGGATGAGATGGCTGGATGGCATCACTGACTCAATGGACCTGAGTCTCAGTGAACTCCGGGAGTTGGTGATGGACAGGGAGGCCTGGCGTGCTGCGATTCATGGGGTCGCAAACAGTCGGACACCACTGAGCAACTGAACTGACCTGAACTGAACGTCTGTTGAGGTCGTCTTTCCTTTTTCTGCCTTGGCCTGAACTATACCTTACAGGGCCTGCCCTGGCTGCACGTGTCGCTGTCATGTTGCAGGGCAGTTCACGGAAGATAGGGAGCGCCTGGGTCACTTTTGCCCCGTGTCTCTTCCAACCCAGATCTACAGCTTTTTCTCAAAACAGACTTCAGCACAACTTGCATGTATCTTTTTCTTTTTTGTCTTTTGTTTAGTCTTTACTTAGATAGCTTTGAGGCTCTGCAGAGTGACTAGACCTTGGAGCTCAGTGTGGCTGGAGGTTGCCCCAAAGCACCCAGTGCTGTCCTGCTGGGCTCACCGTGCACTTCTGTTAGCCCACCTGGCCCATGACGGTGGCCACTGCCCTCGGGCTCGACTTGACCCACAACCGGGCGCTCTCACAAACACGGGCTCACGTAGGCTCACATGGTGTATGCCATGGAGCCACAGGGCTGGGAGCAATCCCTGCTATCCTGGAGTCAGACAATGAATAAAGCTCCATGACAGGTTTAGAGTTAAAATTGTCAGGAGAACTTTAGAATTTAATTTTAGAATTAAGCACTGCTGCAGAAGAGAGGGCAGTCCACCGCTCAAAAACACACAGGAGACCACATCAGATCTCAGGACCGTGCCTGCTGTGATCAACCTGTCTCCTGCCTGTGCATCCCTGGAGCACCTGGTCACATGTGGCTTTGTTCTTCAGGTCTGGACAGCGGCGATGCTGTGTGCTGCTCACCAGCTGCTGCTGCTCCTGGACCACATGGGGGGAGGTGTCCAGGAGCCATGCCCCATGCTGGCCCACACCTCACAAACCTCGTGGCCAAAGATTTGCTTCAGGTGGGTCCAACCCCACTCCACAGGTAGGTCTAGGGCCAGCCCTCCCAGGGGTAAAACCTTCCCCTGTGGCTGGAACCCAGAGGGAGAGGGGCCCCCAGCTTCAAGGGCTGATCAGTGGCCAGAGCTCTCTCTATCACCCTGCAGGACACACAGTCAGGGCAGACCACAGCACAGCACTGGGCGAGTCAAGGCCAGAGACGCCCAGAGGACTCACATTTTTCTTTCATTAGAGCTAAAGCCTTCTGACTTTCTGATTCGTGTTTCCTTTGAGGGGCTTCAGGTTAACCTGTCCTCATGGTGGAAAAGTGAGATTTGGGTTTCTATTTCAGTTCTGAGTCCCAGTGGTTGGAGGGATGGAAGATACTGGAGCCTCAGCACACACAAAAGGAAACCAGAGCTGGAGGAACGGGCCCCCACCTGCTGGCCAGGGAAAAGGGGTCGTCTGGGCTGAGGTCTCTCCGTGAGGTCTCCTGCGATTCCTCGGGCTGGCTGCTGCCACCGTCCTGCCCTGGCCATCAACTCACAACCTTTCTTCATCTCTCTCTTCTCCTCCTACTCACCCACCCGACATCTGATGCACTTTCCCTGCCAGGTTTTATTTGGAGACATTCCTTTGACCAGTTTCCTTAGGGGAGCCTGGAAAGCACACCTGTCCCCCGCGGGGCGAGGGCATGATGAACCTGTAAGTCACTGAGCTAGCCTGCAGAGGGCGCCAACGGCACAGGTGTGGAAGGGTTTCCAGAGACAGGGAGGCCTTATCATGAGGGTCTAAAAAAATCCACCGTGATCCACCAGGATACATTGGGATCACGATACATTGGAGTGTCAAGATCACAGGGAAGAAATGTGGAGCTTGGCAACCTATTGGGAAAGCAGCAAGTTCCTCCTCCTCCTTCAAACACAAGTGACCAGAATCAGGGTAGCAGCTTGCCTGGCCCCTTTTTGCCATTTCTATTCTGTCTCCTGTTTCCTCCAGCAGTGGCTTGGAAGCCAAGCCTGGGTGTCGGGTGGCAGCAATGGCTTTAATTAGTGAGTGATTCTATTACCTCCTGTACCGCATTCCTGGTCCTCTCCCTTTGGGTTTCCTAGCATCTGGGCAATGTGCTTCCTTGTCTCATTTGCCCGCAGCTTAGATTGGAGACCACGTACATGGTTTAAAAGCTTCTTTCTTAGCGCTTTTCCTAATTATGAGACTGTTGCTAAAGGGGAACATCTTCGATGACCCACAAATCCTATTTCCCCAAGCCATTGATATAAATGACTTTTAAACTTTGATTCCTGAGAGAATGGCATTTAAACTGACAGAGAATTCCTGTGTTGTCTGGCTCTGAGTATGTGAGTACATTTTAGCCCAAAAGTCCAGAGAGTCCAACATCCACAGTCTTACTTTCCAAAAAGAGGCAGAATTTGCAGCTTTAACCAAGGGCTGTACGTGGGGTGGCTGGCACAAGGCACTTTTCCTCCCACCCAGGCAGGCCCCATCCCTCCACAGGGAAGCATGTAACTCTGCCCCATTACTCAGCCTGTTCGAAAGGCTTGGATGGGAAGAGATTGTGTTTTAGGGTGTGACCTCCACCCACCAGGCCGATTACCCAGCTCACTCCTGAGTCACCACTATGGTGCCCTCCTTTCTACTGTGGCAAAGACGAGCCGGGGTACTGAAGACTGTGCTTCTAGAAGCTGGAGTGTTCCGAGGATTTGCTCCTACAATTTCTCTTTCTGCAGAATCAGGAAAGAATGAAAAGGAATTGCCACCTAATCCCAAGAAGCAAAATCCACCAAAAGAGTGCACACCAGCCACTGCCTCTGCTGAGGGGTTTGAGAAACCACATTTAAGAATCCCCAGCATCATGATTATGGCACATACACCTTCTTAGCACCTTCATAGATCCCAGCCCTGTCGTGGTGAAGGGGCTTGTGTAACTCAGTGAAGCTGTGAGTCATGCCACATGGGGCCACACAAGAGACAGGACATAGTGAAGGGTTCTGACAAAATTGATCCATGGAGGAGGAAATGGAAACTCCTCCCAGTATTCTTGCCATGAGGACCCCATGAACAGTATGCAAAGGCAAAAGATATGATACCAGATGAGCACCCCACCCCACCCCGCCCCCAGATCAGAAGGTGTCCAATATAATACTGGGCAAAAGCAGGACGAGCAGAGGGCAATTACTAACAGCTCCAGAAAGAATGAAGCGACTGGGCCAAAGTGGAAACGACACTCAGTCGTGGATCTATCTGGTGGCGACTGAAAAGCTAGGGCAGAGACTGTCATTTTCAGGGCAAGATGCCCAGGGTGTGAACCAGTCAACGCCAGACCCTGAACAGGCTGCAGAGGTTTCTCCACATGAGAGTGACCTTTGGCTGAGGATTCGGGGCCTTGGACTCTGACACGGCACCTTCTGTTTCTCCAGTTCTCAGGGGGCCTGACCCAGGCTGGAGTCCACTGAGAGGCCACACCTAGCTGTGGGGGCCCTGAGCCCCACCAGTCTGGCATGAACTCGGCTGTTTGAAGTTTCTTGGCACTGGCCTCCCACTGTCTCGGGGTTGGATGCCCTGTGGTAAGCACACACATGTCCTGTGCGGCCTGGCACAGGATGAACCCCAGACAAGCATGACTGTTCTTGGAGTCTTAGTACAAAGATGAGGCCCAGGACCCAGTTTGGAAATCACCCCCTGTCGCAGTATCACTTTTCCCAGCATTGCAGGGAGTGTTCGTGGGCACCTATGCTGCCAGCTCGGTCTGTTGAGATTGCAGAGAATCTCAATTGTCACAGAAAGAGGTAAAACAGTCCTCAAGGATGGTGTCGCATCACATCTGTCTGGGTGACCTTGGAGCCACCCCCCCTCCTCAACATTTTGCTGGAAGTTTTACTTTTCTTTTTGGTTCGAAGGATTCATTAACAAAAGAAACCACTTTTCACACAATAAACAATTTCAACATTTACTAGAAGAATACTTGGCTTAATTTCAATATACAGCCCTTAAAAGAAGAGAAATAGAAACAATAGAGAAAAGTAACAGCACATACATCACCACATGGGGCCGACCAACATCCAGACTTAAACAGAGCTGGAAGGTCCCTCGGTAATAGCCATACGGAGTCCCAATTGGGAAAAGGTCCGCATCTCGCAGGTGAGACTTCAAATTGCAGTTTTGGAGGCTCCCGCTTGGAATCCCAGGGTGCAGCTGACACCATCATCCGTGGGTGTGCAACAATGCAGCTCTGGTTTTCCTTCACCTTTTACATTGTTGTTTGTTGCACCTTGTGAGTCAGGAGATTTTCCAGACCCCAGGGAGTTGGCCAGAACTCCAGGGGCTCAAGAAAATCCAAGCCCCGTTCCCTTTCTTATCCAAAGTGCCCCTTGACTTGCTGGTAACAATTTGTGTGTTTGCCAGCAGGCACATAGTCCAGGCAAGATCAGAAGTCAGTCAGAGGCCTTCTCTCCAGCCTCTGACCCTGAACAAGCCTTCCTCCATTGTCATATCCCTAACACCGCCCCCCGCCCCTTTGCTGTCGAACCCAGCACAGAGACATAGCACCCACACACCCCCACCCCACTCACAGGCTTCTGCATGGCCTGGGGTTTCCATCTGCAGGGGAAGGCTGGATGGGTCGCCCCTCTGCCCTTCTTGATGCTTCTCCGTGTCTCTGCTTCACCCAGACTGTGGACATAGGCTACAGACTGGCTGAGAATGTTACAGTTGTGTGTTTTCTTATTTCCACAGAACTTCATGTTCATTTTAGAAGCCTTGGAAATCACAGATAAGCAGAAAATCCTTCCCAAAAGTGGCCTTGGCCAACATCTGGTTCTCAGTCCTCTAAGTGTGTGGTTCCTGCCTTTGGGGTCCAGCCCTCTGCATCTCAAGGTCCTGTGGTTATTAATCAGGTCTTCTATTGACTTGCAGTCACTAGACCTGGCCGAGGCACGAGGGATCCAGGAACCATGGTACCTGCTCCAAGGGCCCTGGGGACACACCTAACACCAGGGGCACATGCATGCACACTTAGACACAGCACACCTGCACTCACAGACATGACACACCTGCACACTCACAGCAGCTCTGTGGGCTGCTGATGCAGCAGAGCTGGCCTGGGGATGGCTTCCACATGTTCCCAACCCACCAGACAGGGCTCTGCCGGGGGAGAACAATGGACGCTGAGGATGCAGCATCCTGATTCCACAGATCAGAAAACAGAGGCCAGACAGATCAGAGTCGGGAGTTCTCAGCGTTTCCAAGGACAGGCTCTTAGTTTTGGTTCTGAAGAGAGCCAGGCCGGCATTGGGCTGGGGCTCCTTTCTGGAGGCTGCGGTTTGGGGTGGGGACACACCAGTCCATGCAGCCTGAAGTCACCACCAGGGGATGCCATTGGCAAACACTAAGTCAGCACCAGAGTCCCAGGCCTGGGAGCAGATGCTGCCGCCCCAGGGCTGCTTCTCCATGTCTTTGGGATCCCCAGGAACTTGAGGGGCTTGCCACAGGCCAGTGGGGCAGGCCAAGGGTTCCTGGAATCCCTCAGTTTCCATAATCCTCCCACCACCCAAAGATGTATGGGTGTTATTCAGTCTTGTGTTTACATGCTGGTTTTGTCTAGTCGTGGGTCTTTAAACAAAAGTGCAACGCACAGCAGGAACAGGGGCATAAAGTAGGAGGCGTGGCTATGCCTCAGTGGGGCCGTTTGTGTACCTGTCAATGTCCCCTCATGGCACACTCCCCTGATATCCCCTCAGAGAATCCTCTCACAGTTCCCTTCAAGTTCCCCACATGGCTGTTCCCCTTAATATTCTCCTCATGGCATCTCCTCAGGTTGTTCCCTCCTGGCTTCCCCGGATGATGTTTCTTTCCTCGCGGGGTCTCCTCCTTACTATCCCCCCATGGCGTCCCTGATCCTGTTCCCCTCATAGTGTACCCAACGGTTTCCCCCATGTTGGCTCCTCATGATGTTCCCTTCACGGCTGCCCTCATGGTGTCCTCTTATGGCATCCCCTCATGATGTTTCCCTCATGGTGTCTCCTTGTGGCATCCTCTCATGATTATCCCTTCATAGTGTCTCCTCTTTGGGTCCCCTTGTGATTCCCTTCAGGATGTCCCCTCATGGCATCCCGCACCGTGACCAGCAACAGGGTCCATGGCGGTGACGAGAGCTGCTCACATACGTCCTGCGGTTTCTCCAGTGCAGGCCCGTCTACAGCCTGTGGGCAGGACCGTCATGGAGTGCAAGCTGAGTGAATGTGACCTGTGCCTGTGTCGAATGTCTGAACCTCCCAGCTCATTCTCCATACGAGTTGGGGTTTTCTCTGACTTCAAAACAAATAAACTGAAATAAACCTTAGAAATGGTTTTTAACTGAAAACACGTGTTATTCATCAAGCGCCTCAGCCATTCACTCAGATGACAGCCAGTGACGAGCCCGGTCTCCATGAGGGCAGGCCGCCAGTCACTGAGGCCGCATTGCTATGGTTTGCCCAGAATGTTTAATCCTCAGCCTTTTCTATTAGCTTCCTGGAATGTGTGTTTTGAAGGAGATGCTCTTTTTACAGGTGGTGAGAGAAGAAAAGAAAGTCTACCAGAAGCATTCAGGTTTACGTCTTTGGTGCTTGCTGTATTTAAGCGAAGATCTGTGGCTAATGGATTCCATATCCACGGGGCCCCCTCTCTGTTTCTCAGGTGGGGCCAGAGTGGGAGGTTTCACCATTAAGCATCACTCAGGCCTTTGGGATCAGAGACTTTCCTTAATCCATGCACCCCAGAAGCATGATTGCTAAGTCCCCTCAGTGGCCTGGTAGGCAGGGGCCGGGAGCTGGGCCCAGGTCACAGGGCTCAGGCCCTCTCTGTGCCTCATGGGAACCAGGGGAACCCCAGCCTGGCTCACAGGGCAGCATCCGTTCCTGCAGGTGGTGGCAGGTGTACACGCAGAGACCTGAAAGCCAGGGTGGAAGGTGTGCCTTCCCCCACCTGCACACTGAGGAGGCAGTGGGCGCGAGTCAGCGGGAATCTGAGCAGAGGCGTGCTGCTGCCTTCCCTCCCTGGGAACCTTCCAGCAGGGGAGCCTGTGGCCCCAACTCCACAGGCACCCCGACTTCCACATGTCTCTAGGCAGCAGGGCGGGGAGCACCGACAGGGCCACGCCCATGGCACACTGGGCTGCTGGCAGAGGTCACGGCCTGACTCTTGCTGAAGTGACAAGACTGAGCTTTCTGCCAGTGGTGGGAGCAGGGAGCCATCGATGGCAAACAACTCTCAGTGACAGTGCTGACAGGCGCCCAGTCCCTTCCACCCCCTCACTTGCCACCCCCCACCCAGCCTGCAGTGACCCTGCCTGCCTGAGGCACCCGGGAGACAAGGGGCGTGACCCCACAGCCTCTCTTCCTACATGGGGAGATGGGCACGCTCAGCATGAACTGGGAGGGCAGGTGGTCTGAAACCAGAACCCTTTGAAAGAATAGGTGGCGTTCAGCCATGATGGGGAGATGGACATTTTGCTATATCTGGTTTCAGCTGATAGCTGCCCATATAGACTTTATGAAAGAAAAAAAATTGCTACATTCCAAGGAAATGAATGGGTTAAACCCAGTTGGTCTGTGTGGCCATGGGATGTGGCTGGGAACCCCAAACACTGGAGGAGGGTCAGCCAGATGCAAAGGCATGTTCAAGGGCCACTCTGTGGCTTCCCTGGAGGCTCAGATGGGAAAAAATCCATCTGACAGAGAACTTCCCTCCCACTTATAGGTATTTGTGTCCCTTTCTCCTGATGCTGCCGTGGGCCCCATGTCTCAGTCTCCCAGCCACTCACCATTGTTCCTCTCCAGGCCCAAGGCCTCATTCATTGTTAATGGCTACCGGGGCTGTTGTGGAGAGGTCAGTCCTTCCCAGCCTGGGGTGTTGTAGGGAGGCCAGGACAATGGTGACCACGTAGGCCTCAGTCTGTAGTTTTGGGACGCTGGGTTGAGGGGCTGAAGCGTGGCAGCTCTCCCAGGGCGGAGGCTCCCACAGCAACCAGGTTCTCCCCAGGCGTTCTGGGCCCACTGGGGCTGGCATCCCCTCCTTGTTTGGAGGACTGGGGCCTGGAGGCTGAGTCCCCTCTTCTGCCTTCCTCTTGGCCCAGGGCGAATAAAAGAGGATGGTAAATCTCCTCTTAAGCAGGACTGAGTCTGGGGTGTCCATGGGTCTTTGGATCTTAACGTGGTTACATCAGTCAGGCATCTGCAGGGCACAGCCCGGCGTGTTCTTCAGGCTGAGCACCCACTGACCCTGAATTGGGTGTGTCCTCCTTGTAGAGCCCAGAGCTGACCCCACAGCAATGTGGTGAGGCAGGGCTGGAAAGTTCCACTGTGGGGTAGAGGCTTGGGGTGGTCTCAGCTCTGATGGTCGAGAGACCCACAGCAGACTCTAGGGGAAGCTTCAGGATGTGGGGCTGAGCTGGGTCTTTGACCTGGGATCTGTGCTGCCCTGCAAGGATCTGGGCCCCATCACTCCTGCTGTATAGGAATAACCATCCACTCTTGGTGTCTAGAAGTTGTGTGTAGGGGGTTTGAGCTGGAACACAAGGTGGACACCATCTCCTGGAAACATCCTATCCAGTGGGCCGAGGAGGTTTTACTATGTGGTTCTGACAATCAGGCCTCAGACGCTCCCAAGGCCTGGGGCATCGCATATGAGATAAAACTTGGTGAAGATGTGTAAGCGCAGTGATCCGGACCCCTGTCTCTCTCCAGTCTGCTTGCGTGTCAGGCGGCCTCAGTCTGGCCCAGAGTATCTCTGAGGCCTGGCTCAAAGGAAATTGACCTGACGATACATTTAGTTGATTTGATAGGTCTATTGATGGGTGTGCCAGTGTCTCTAAGATCGATGAAGGTTTTGCTGTCTAACTGGGAGAGGAATGGTGAGCTGAGGTTGAAAACGTATGTGCTTAGTCACTTCAGTCGTGTCTGACTCTTTGTGACCCCATGGACCGTAGCCCACCAGGTTCCTCTGTCCATGGGATTCTCCAGGCAAGAATACTGGAGTGGATTGCCATGCTCTCCTCCAGGGGATTTTCCTGACCCAGGGATCGAACTCACGTCTCCTACGGCTCCTGCGTTGCAGGAGGGTTCTTTACCTCTGAGGCACCAGGGAAGCCCAAGGGTGAACGGTACTCCTCCAAATTCATATCCACCCGGAATGTGAATGGAACCTTATTTGGAGTCAGGGTCTTTGCAGATGTAGTCAAGACGAAACCATCCTGTCAGGCCTTAATCCTGTTACGACTGATGTCCTTATAAGGAGAAACGATTTTGGATACTGGGAGAAGGCCATGCGGGGACGGGGCAGAGAGTGTGGAGACGTGGCCACAAGCCCAGGAAGCACGCATCGCCGGCACCACCAGGAGCTGGAAGAAGCCTGGGACAGGTTCTCCCTCGGAGCCTCCAGGAAGCACCAACCCTACGCTGGTTTTGAACTTCTGGCCTCCAGAATTGTGAAAAAATTAATTGCTGTTGTTTTAAACCACTACATTTGCAATCATTCTGGCCTCCAGGTACAGATTTCTTCCCTACCCGCCCCCTGCTCTGGGCGGGCTCTCTGGCTTCATGACAGGAAGCTGTGAGATGTGTGGTTCAAGGGGTGGACGAAAGGGACCCGTGTCCTTCGGTGCCTGGCAGCGTCAGCTGAGGTGTATAAGATGTGAGATTGTTGGCAGAGGCCGTGGTACTCGCCCATGCTGGTCAACACACATTTCCCTTCCGGGACTGCTCTCCACGATGCAGTCAGACACAATTATAGCTGCACCAACTCCACCCTCACCCCCACCCCCTGCTGCCCATCTTTCTTTCTGTGTGAGACTTTGAAAACTAGAATTTTCTGAAATTCCTGTGTTTGTAGGGAGCCAAGGCACTTGTTTCACACCCCAGCAGGCCAAGCACATCCTGGTCCATCATAAACATCTTGTTCCAGCCAGGCTTGGGCTTTCATAAGAATGACATTTCTCTGTGCTCTTTTGTGGTCGTCTGAAGAGGCCACCAAAGAGGAGACAGTGAAATTATGCAGTCAAAAAAAAAAAGAGAATGATCCATGGTGTCAGTTAATTTTAAAATATTGTTACTTCCTGGATATTTTGGATGCTTTATAAAATGTGTGATTTCTTTTCTCGTTCCAAATAAGCATTTGCTTCTGTCCCAGGACTTGTACTGGTGATTTTGTGTTAATTTCCTTAGAGAGCCCCTGTTGGTGTGCATGAGCTCCAGGTTGGAGAGAGCCTTCCTGCCACACTCTAGGGCGAGCCTGGGGAGGAGCTGGGGGCCGGCCACATGGCCTTCAGGTTGAGTCCCCGTCAGAGACCCCTCCAGATCATCCAGGATAACTCACAAGCTGCCCCTGCCCCCCTCAGAAGCTCAGGGCTGACTTTCTCACAGGAGTGTCTAGTTAGGATAACACTGGTAGCCCCGTGATCCTGCCCCTCTGCCCCACTTGCACACCAGGGAGAGGAGAAAGGAGGGCAAGAATGGGCAGGGGCAGGACCAGGAGAAAGACAAGGGGGTCCCCAGGTGGGGATGGGGGTCCGCTTCCAGATGCCCCGGTCTTCTGGTTCACTTTCTGCTGGGACTTGATTTATGTCCAGAAACTTGGAGTATCAAGCCAGTCACCACTGCCCCCTGGGGGCTGGGCGTCGTCGTAGGGAAAGGCCCGGGGCATGTGCCCAGGTTGTGGCTGCCCGAGTGGCTCATGATTCTCTTTCCTGTGGGTGCGAGGGCTGGAACTGCTCAGCTGGGCTACCATCCAGTATGTTGGTGCACCAGGGTACTGGTGAGCAGCCCTCAGGGCAGAGGGACACCCATGCCTGGACCCTGACCCTGAGGGCTCAGAGGTGCTTGAAGAGGAGACAGACTCTGGGCAACCAGGAACAGGAAGACGTTTCTGTCCTGGCAGCCTTGGGGTAGAGGGCCAAGCTTCCAGTGTTGGCCCAAAGCCACATGTGCGTGTGCCGGGTGTGTGTGTGTGGTTCACGCGTGGACCAAGTGTGGCTAGACAGCCCTAAGAGATTTCCTCCCTAGAGACCCCCTCCTAACAGGGCGTTCCTGTGCTGATGGTTCGGGGTCCTGGGTGGGGTTTGGGGTGGGGGCGGATTAGGTTTGCTAGGTGACCGCCCCTGGCAGGGGCTGTCCACCTACTTACAGACACTTCTTGCGTGAGGTGTATCTAGTTCAGGGGCAGTATCTTGCCAAAGGCCCAGAGGATCTTAGCAAAATTGTTGGCAGGAACCAATAAAGGCATCAGGCTTGTCAAACACACCCCATTCCGACCTCGTCCTGCCTTTGTTCATCACCAGCACTCCCTGGGCGCCCGCGCGTGCCAGCGCCAGTGTGAAGGGCAGAGGGTGAGATGAACAAGAGGCCCGTGGTCTGGAGACAACTCCAGGAAAAGACGAGCAGACCTGCGGCAGGACGCACAGCACCTGTTGGGAGAGGAGTCCAAATACACGCAGAAGGCAGTATCTGGGAGTCCTCACTCACCATGAAGAATCTCAGATTGGATCAATGCACGGTACCTGGCGACTGTGTTCTCACAGGAGCGTAATGATCCCAGAACCTCAGGGGCCACAGGAGTAAAGGACTCAGGAGGTGAGAGAGGGTCAGGTGGCATATCTGGGAACAGGGTTCCAAGCAGAGGCATCAGCACACACATGGTCCCCAGGGCCAGAGAATGCCTGGGGTTTCTGAGGGCCTGAAAGAGGGCCAGTGTGGCTGAGGACGAGCAAGGGAGTCTGGGGGGAAGGGTCTCTAGGGCACTGCAAGGATTCAGAGCTAAACTTCCTTTAGAGAAATCCTTAAACGTACAGATAAGCAACAAGTTGAAAATTAAAATTAGTCAAAGACCCAGACACATTATTTCTTTCTAGGTTTCCTGCCTTGGGTGTGCAGGGGCTGAATGACTTAATGTGAGCCCGTCCCACCCTAATAGCAATATTTGAATGACTTTCAAAGCATCAACACCTTTGGTTTGTTTTAGGCAAAATGGAACAGATTTCCACGGCCCCCAAAGCATGGCGGTCCCACGTGCCGTGCCCACTGTGTCTGAAGGGCCTGGCCCAGGGAGCGGAACAAATCCAGCACTTCTGGCATGAACCTTTCTTTAACCTGGAAGATGCAAATTCGGTCAGTTCTAGACCTGGAGTCTGGGTGCCAGCGAAGCTGTTCTGGGATTGTTACGCTCCTATGAGAACACATTCGCCAGGCACCGTGCACTGATCCAATCTAAGATTCTTCATGGTGAGTGAGGACTCCCAGATATTGCCTTCTACATGTATTTGGAATCCTTTTTTTTTTTTTTTAAATATATGTTTATTTGGCTGTGTCGGGTCTCATGGGTCTCTAGTTGTGGCATGCAGACTTAGCTGCCACACAGCACTTGGGATCTTAATTCCCTCACCAAGGATCGAACCCGCGTCCCCTGCATTGCAAGGCAAATTCATAACCACTCGACCACCAGGGAAGCCCTCATTGGGACTTTTTAGCTTGTGAGACTCACAGCAGCTTCTTTCAGATTTTTATTTTCTTCACTTAAGGATATATTTCTCAGCTCATTCGATGATTTGCTACTAGGTTTAGTGTAGTCATCTTGAGGATTAGCAATGTGGATGTTTTGCAAAGCACGGAATGTAGCACTTCTAGAAAAACCTTCTTTTTATCACATTATATGTACCTTTTAGGAACATATTCAATGAACCACCAAGCAGCTCCATCTTTAAAGGAACTTCTCTATGCTGAAAAGAAAAGGCTACAACGAGAGACAGGAAAAGGATGAAATAAGAGGGCTCATCAGTAAAGGCAAACATGCAGTAGAAGTAGGACACCATCCACGCACACAAACAGGAGGTCAAAACCAAGAATCACGAGAGGAGGAGAGGACGCACGCAGGACATTCGAAATGCACTGGAAAGAAGAGATCAGCAACTTAAGACACTCATGCACGTATATGTAGACTGCTGTATCGAGATCTCATGGTCACCACAAACCGGAAGTCTATTATCATAGGTATACACACAAAAAAGAGAAAGCAATTCAAGTGCATCACGGAAGTCATCAAATCATAAGGGAACAAAAGAGGAAAGGAAGAAAAAAAGACATCCCAGCCCACCTCCAAAAAAACAACAAAGAATACACTCAGGGAGTTGCACAGCTTTGCTTGTAGACACATCTGGCATATATGGTTTGGGATGCGGTTTGGGAACAGGAAGGGGAAGCACGTGGGGCAGGTGGCAGAGTGGGGAGCCCCAGGGCTGGGGAAGACCAGGGAGGTTGGACAGAGATTCCAGCAGCAGCCACCTGTCTGGCCTCCCATCCAGAGGGGCTGCTCTACCCTGTGGGGGTGGTGGAGGATGCCCCATGCATCATCTCAGGCCACTGATATCCTCATTTTGGTTCCACAGGTGCTTCCTGGAACGTCCCTCAAACTGGTTCTTATTCATGTTCTAAAGACAAGAGAGTGTCCATGATCAGCTGAGGACCCCAGACTGGGGCATCTCCAAGGTGACCCAAGCGTGGCACTCCTGCCCTGGGGAGGAGCCCAGGCCTGGGTGGGGTGGAGGAGGGGAGGGTCCTGTTAGGTCAAGTGCTATGGAACATGAGATTTTTGCACTTTGGGCCCCAGAACCTGCTAAGGAGCCCTCCCTGGCATGTCCATCAGGAAGACGCCAGGAAGTGGCCAAGCTTCCTAGTCCTCAGCCTGCTCTTCCCCGCACGTCCCCTCTGCAGAGTCCAGTGTGCACGGTGCACTCAGCTCCCCACCCCAGGTTCAGAGCCTCCTTACTTGGGGAAGTGGGGAGGGTGGGAGGGATGAGAGCCACGCAAGACACCTTTGCCTACAAGTGCGTCCTTTGGGAATATCCCCCACCCACACATCTAGGTCTCCTGGAAGAAGCAGGAAGCCCCCATGCCATCCCCTAGGGGGTCCTAGGGGTGGTGTGGACTCCATGGCCTGTCTGCGGTGGGGCATCTGCGTTCTGGGACTAGTACTGCATTTGTTGCCTGGGGTCCTCTGGGGCAGCAGTTCTGGCTCCCTGGGACCTCAAATGCTCCCCAATCTCTCACTGGTCTCGGTGAGTATGAGACCATGGGGCAGAGTGTCTATGCCGGGTCTGGGATGACCCTACCCCTCCCCCACCCACAGACCAGGCTCAGCGGCCAATACCTTCTGGAGCTTGAAGTTCAGGGAGCCACACCTTCAGCACTAGACCAGTGTGCAGATCAGCAGGCTGAGGAGGACGACGAGGCAAGGATGGGGAAGATTACCAGCACCTCGCTCAGTGTGTTGAGGATTATGATTGGAACGGGGTGTGCTCCTCTGCCGACCTGCGATAAATAGGAGGGACCGGGCCCTTCCTCCTTTGTTCACCTGTGCAGGAGCCCCCACCACCTTGGGGGCACCCTCGAGGGGGACATCGCCTGTGGTTAGGAAGCCCATGGGTGGGAGAATGGCAGGGGGATGGGTGCATGGGATGGGCAGGGCTCCAGTAACAGAGGGTGAGGGTGTCTGCGGAGGGAAGACCCGAGGGGGCTTTCTGGGGGTTCCCTCCTGTAGCCCAGGATGAAGATAGGAACACCTACCTGTGGGAGGTATGACAGGCAGGTAATGCGACCCTGCAAAGAGACACAGGGCAGGTTGGCGGGGGCCTGCCCAGGGCCTGCCCTGACACAGCCCGTCTGCCCCAGGTATCAGATGAGCCCTGGATACAGGAGTTCATGAAGGCCTCACTGGGTTCCCCGCCCAGGGCCCGGCTAGGCTGAGGGGTGCCTCTCAGCCCCTCCCACTGTTCCTGGTCCGGGGCAAAGCTGGAGCCCTGCTTCCTGTCCCCAGCGCTCAGGGTGACTCTGACTGCGTATGAAAGGCAAAGCGGTAGAGGGAGCGACGGTTGACTTGGGGAGTTTGCAGCAAAGCAATGGGTGGGGGTAGGGGGATAGGCGGTGTTTAGGGAGGGAGGTGCCAGCTCCCTGAGCACACGGGGACAGTGAGCAGGCACACGTGCCGGGGCTGCCCTGAGAAGCTCAGAGAGGGCACAGCCGCGGCGTGGGAGGGGCAGGGTGGAAGTCCTCTTCAGGCCTCATCTCCGTGGCTCTGGGCACCTCAGGTGGGCAGGAGTCACTCCTCCCTAGTTGCTCCGCACTCCTGCCCGCCAAAAGAGAAGCTCTTGGGGTCAATAACCCCCACCCCGCCCTGCTCACCTACGACGGTCAGTGTGGTGATTTCGGTATTTATCTGGCGTCCCTGCAGAGTCCACTTGTACAGCCCTGACTGGGTGTCCTGGGCTTTATCAGTTACTAGGTATGCCTGGTCCTTCCAAATCCAGAGCTCCCATCCATCCTTGCAGAAGTCTCCTGGGGGCTTTACATTGCAGATGAGCTTCCAGGGTGCCGTGGGGTTCACTTTCAGGGAGATGTTGATGTGGGAGAAGGCATTGGAGATGCGGCAGCTCATCATGGCTGGCTTGCCCCTCGACACAGAAACCTCACCCTTGGTGCAGTTGGGGTTGTCCCAGGCTGTGTGCGGGGAAAGTCACACATGTGGGTCATGGCTGGACCTCAGGACATCCAGTGACTGCCCTTCCTGGGGTCACTGGCACTACCTGGAGCCTGGGCCCCTCCTGGCCTGATCTAGGTCTCTCCTCCCACACCCATCTTGCCCCTGATGCATTCCCCGCCCCCTCTCCCCCTCCCCTTCTTCCCATGCAGGCAGAGTTGGGACCATGCCACTTACTTCCACTCTGAGCACTCCTGAAGGCCGCCAACAACAAGAGGACCCAGAACATCCTGGGAGCGAGGAGAGTGGATGCTGACATCAGCATGGCCAGCAGGACGTGGATGAGTTTTAAGGGGTCCCTCGTCCTCCTTACTGGTTTTTGGGACACTCCCTGGAGGAAGGAAAGCTGATGAGTCAGAGTTCCCTTAGGCTCCTTGGGAAGCCAGTGAGAGGGGCTGCACCCTGTCCAGGGTGGGTGAGGGTCCCCAAGCTCCTCCCTGACCCAACTGTGTCATGACCCTTCTCGACACCTTTATAATGTCTGCAGTGGGACCACTGTCAGACAGATGAGAAACACAGATGAGAAAGACAGATGAGACAGGAAACAAGTCCCTGGGACACAAGTCCCTTTATATTGCTGGGGTTATCTTGAATTTTATATAAAACATGCAAACTCCCTGAGCATGTGTCCTGAGAGATGGTCATGACACACAGAATCTCGTGTGGCCACTTGAACCTGACACCAGCCTAGGACCACCTTGGATGCTCCCAGCCCCTCTTCCACTCTTGCATTCTGAGGATTGGCATTTGGGGACATTTGGTCCACTCTCCAGATTTGCTTTTATCTACAACAAGAGTCTTCCTGTGGAACTCGTGAGTTACAGTCTGGAAAGCTGAACTTTCACTTCCTTTGAAACAAATGCTCATCTCGGGATTTGGCATCCAGTAAAACTGACGTTTGGACTTCCCAGACGGCACAGTGGTAAAGAATCTGCCTGCCGATGCAGGAGACACAAGAGATGAGGGTTCAGTCCTGGGTCAGGGAGATCCTCTGGAGTAGGAAATGGCAACCAACTTCAGTAGCCTATCCTAGGGAATTCCATGGACAGACTCAGACCTGACTGAGCGACTAACACTTTCACTTTTCATAATGACAGGTAGCTACCATTAGGTACTACACAGAGGATGAGATGGTTAGATAGTATCACCAACTCAATGGACATGAATTTGAGCAAACTCAGGAGATAGTGGAGGACAGAGGAGCCTGGCAGGTTACAATCCATGGAGTTACAAAGAATGGGATGTGACTTAGCAACTGAACAACAACAAAAAGTAGCTTCACTGCCCGAAAATCCTCTGTGTTCCATCCATTCATTCATCCTTCCCCCCAGCTCCTGACAACCATCGATCTTTTTACTGTGTCCAGAGTTTTGCCTTTTCCAGAATGCCATGGACTTGGTACCCTTTGGTTTTGAATTCAGTGTCTGATTTTCCTTTTCCACTTTGCTGGGTACTGGGCAGAAGGGCCAGGAGCAAAGGAAAGTGTGGATGTAATCACTTCCAGGAGCTGAGGGCCATTGGTGACCAGCCCCAGTCCTGACTCCAGGAGACTCTGGCTCAAACAAGGAGAATGACATGGCGAGGGACAGTCTCATCCCCCAGACCCCTGTGACTGGTGCTGCTGTCTCTGGCTTCCCTTGATTTTCTAAACTTGCTTCTATTCCTAATTTACCGTCAGAAGGACAGCCTTCTTTTCTCACATAAGTAAAACATTTGTAGTTGAGGAAGAAAGACGTCACCTGAGAGACACGTGTTCTGTGCACACACATGTATGTGATTTTACATACGTGGAATCAGGTTAGACAGCCCACTACTGTCTCTCTCTTCTTGCCCTCTGTACTGTATGTACAAGGCTGAATGCTGCTCTTTAGTCGCTAAGCCGTGTCTGACTCTTTGCAACCCCATGTACTGGAGCCCAGGCTCTGCTGTCCATGGGAATTCCCTTGCAAGAATATTGGAGTGGGTTGCCATTTCCTTCTCTAGGGGATCTTCCCGACTCAGGGATCAAACTCACCTCTCCTGCATTGGCAGGCACTTTCTTTACCACTGATCCATCAGGGAAGGGTGAAAGGTGGCCCCAAAACACATGTCCACCCAGAACTTGTGAAGGTGACCTTACTTGGAAATAGAGCCTTTGCAGCCATAAATAAAGAGGAAGTTGTATTAGAGCAGTGTGGGCCCCAGTGTAATGTGTCAGGCTTTCTTGTAAAAAGAGAGAAATTTGTCAGAAACAGACAACGGAGAGGCCCGGAGCTGACAGAGGCACAGACTGGAGGGATGTGGCCACAAGCCAAGGGATGTCAGAGCCGCCAGAAGCTGGAAGAGACAAGGAAGGATATTTCCCTGCAGCTGTGCTGACACTCACAGACTTTCTACCACCACTTGGAGTCCTCCTGAGGGAATATGGCCTGTGCACAGGTGACCCCTGGCCATCTTCCGTCGTGTTGTCCAAGATTGCTGAAGTACAGGCTCCCAGATGGGCACCCGTGGGGACTCCCTGCTGCTCTTTCCGCTGCCCTCAAACCTCCAGTTTTCCCCAAGCCTTCCCCAGGCCATGGCGGGGGTCTGCCCTCACACACACGAACCTCTCAGTCCAACTTCATGAACTCCCTGAGGTTCTCACCGGGAAGGGCTCTGGATGGTTCCAGAATCTGGACAGGGATGCCAGGGTCCCTTCCCACCAGTCTCTGCCCCCAAACTCCAACCACCTTTGGCCTAGCTCCTCATTGTCAGATGATACAGCCTAGGAGCTGGGAAGAACTCCAGGTTGGGGTAGATCCTTGAAACCATAGACCAGTCTCAACTAAACCAAATCTGTACATCAGAGACACAGACTTTTCCACCTTATAGAGTGCAGAAGGGGTGTCTGCAAAGAGCTGGACTGGGGATGGATGAGCCGGACTGGGAAGGAGTGTCCTGTCTGAGGATGGAGGAGTTGGACTGGGATGCAGGGGCTGGTCTGAGGATGGATGAGCTGGAATGGGGATGGGGGGAGCTGGTCTGGGCTGGAGGAGCTAGACTGGGGATGGGAGGAGCTCCCCTGTCATCAGGCACCTTGGCAAGACTTATCAGTCTGGGGTTCCACTGCTGTCTTATTTTTAAATATAGGCATATTTTGTGCAGTATTTGCCACATATTTACATTTCAAAGTGATTCGTTATCTGAAATTCAGATGGGTTTTTAAGTCTGGCATTTCCACTCCTCTGCCTGAGTCCCTCCTCTTGTCTCTCATGCTGCAAAGGACAGGAAAATGGGAGAGAGAGAGGCCAGGGCACAACAGGGGAAGAGCGGGGTGAGAAGGCAGAGGGTGGGGGGTGCTACAGGAAGACTGCATGATGGGGCAAGAGCTGGAGGGGCCCTGAGGTTTCTGGAGTTGGGAAAAGTGAGGCAACAATTCACCATTCTCTCAGATCATTGTCACAGCTGCTGGTATCTCCATGTGTTAAGCTGGAGCACACAGCTGGGATTTGTGCTGTCACTGGGGACATGATCACATTTGGGAGTCAGTGGAACACCTTGGAAAGTGCATGCCGTTGCCAGCACTTTGTCCTGCCACAGGACCTTGGGGAAACTGAGGCAGCAGGTATGTGGCTCCAGGCTTATCAGCTGACCAGGGGCACAGGGGTTCTCGGTCGGCAGGGATCTCCATTCCTGCAGCACCTAGGAGAAGCTGGACCAGGTTTCCCACGCAAAGGCTCAGTGGTAACGTGTATGTACCTGGATATTTACATGGGAGGGTGAGCACCCTGCTGTCCAGGCAGGCCTTTCACCAACAGTGTGGAGGGAGGCGACCAACCACCTTCAGGAGTCACTGAATCGGAGCCCCAGCCCTGACTCAGAGGGAAGGGATGCCTCAGTCCTGGGAGCTTTTGCTGTGTCCTGTCCCTGCTGGGATGGCCAGAAGGGAGGGTCCCTGGTACTGCTGCTGCTGCTGCTGCTATGTCGCTTTAGTCTTGTCCACTCTGTGTGACCCCATAGACGGCAGCCCACCAGGCTCCCCCATCCCTGGGATTTTCCAGGCAAGATTACAGGAGTGGGTTGTCATTGCCTACTCTGGACGGATCCCTACTGGGCAGTAATAAGTTCCTGCAAGCCTGGGGGCTGAGTCTGTAAACCATTGCGGCTCTCATGGGCCATCAGTACCTGCCAGCCCATCAGCTGGGCTACTTCTCACTCTCTTTCACAAGGCACTTCCTCTGAGAATCCTCCCCTCCTTGCACCTGCTGGTTGCACCCTCAGGG
The DNA here is from genome assembly GCF_029378745.1 of Bos indicus. NCBI lineage: Eukaryota > Metazoa > Chordata > Mammalia > Artiodactyla > Bovidae > Bos > Bos indicus. The sequence continues at coordinate 51,558,543 of NC_091778.1, read as the reverse complement.
GGCACCTCCCCACCACCTTCACTATTTAGTCCCAGGCGATGAGGGCCTCCCAGGGGCTCTGGCTCCCCAGGCACTGGGAGTGGAAATTGGCTTTCAAATTGCAGATCATTCACCAGTAGTGGGAGGTGAATTGAATTTAGATTGCTGTTGCAGCTTAACCAAAAATGAAAGGAGAGCATAGAACGAGTCAGTGGAGTGCCCCTCTCCAGGTTTCCTCTGTTTTAATGAGTGTTTATGAGAGAATGGGCTGAGTGTGCATGTGTGCCCCTTGTGAGGTCACACAAGTGCATACGTGCATGAAAGTGAGTGTGTGTGCACAAGTATGAGAGTCGCAGCGTTGGCCTGGACGTGAAAGTGTTTAAACCTAGATGTGGTCCGGGACAGCAGGTGTCCTGGTGTTTCCAGGTGTGGTCTGGGACGCAGGTTTTGTGCGTATGGGTGGACATGCAGGAGCTCAAGATGCCAACTCTCTGCCCATCCCAACAATGGCAGAGTCAAGCTTGGAGCGGCCCCTCAGAGACGCAGTTCCCCACCAGGTCAGGAAGCCTTTGTCTTTTTCCCTCCTTCAGCGGAGAGGCAGAGCACAGAGCCTGGGAGCTCAGCGCTCCATCTCCATCAACCCAGCCCCTATTTGAGTGCGATCCTACACCAGGAGCCCCGGCCACCATCCCTCCAGCTCTCACCTGCGACCCGGTAACCGGTAACCGGCTCCTCCACGCCTGCAGCTGCAGCCTGTCTGTGCGCAGGTCTGAGCGGCTACATTCAACCCAAATGATGATTCCAGGGCGGAGCCAGGAAAGGAGGAGGCGGGAAGGATTCAGAATCCATGCACCTCAGGTCTGATAGCCAGGTCCCGTATTCAGGAAGGAAACCTCAAGTTATGGGAAGTCACTCGAGTTTCCCATAAAAGCAGAGACATTACTTTGACAAGAAAGGTCTGACTAGTCAACGCTATGGTTTTTCCAGTAGTCATGTATGGATGTGAGAGTTGGACTATAAAGAAGGCTGAGTGGAGAAGAATTGATACTTTTAACTGTGGTGTTGACAAGACTCTTGAAAGTCCCTTGGATGCAAAGGAGATCCAACCAGTCCATCCTAAAGGAGATCAGTCCTGGGTGTTCGTTGGAGGGACTGATGTTGAAGTTGAAACTCCAATACTTTGGCCACCTGATGTGGAGAGCTGACTCATTTGAAAAGACCCTGATACTGGGAAAGATTGAAGGCAGGTGGAGAAGGGGACGACAGAGGATGAGATGCTTGGATGGCATCACCGACACAGTGAACATGGGATTGGGTGGACTCCGGGACTTGGTTATGGACAGGGAGGCCTGGCAAATGCGGTTCATGGGGTCGCAAAGAGTCAGACACAACTGAGCAACTGAACTGAACTGAACTGAACTTGAATTTCAGGAACTGCCCTGAGTTCAGGGGAAAAGATGAGTTTCTTGACAGTGAATTCCTTATTATATTTTTATTAGGTGTAGGGCATTAGATGATCATTGTAAAGAAACCGGTAGGGGGCAGTTTTCCAGGAGAGCCAGTTCTTGAGTTCTCCCCTTTCAAGCTCCGTCTGAATAGATCCTCCTTTGGGGAGCCGGGTGTGTTCACCCCCCTGCATGGATCTGGGGACCTGCCTGTCCCCTGCTGTGTGTATCACCCCCACACAGACACTGGGCTGAGCTCTGCCCATTGAGAATCATCAGAGCCTGATTCCAGCTTTCAGAAATGCAAGTTGGGTCCACCTAGATAGAAATCATGCTGGGGACACAGGCAGGGATAAGGAGCGAGAGTGAGTAGGAGCAAGTGGTAAAGAGTTTAAACCATAAATTGTCCTTCATTAGCCCTTGAGCAGAAGGAGCCCCTCTTCCCGGCTCCCTCCCCATGGAGGGTCCTAGCAGGCTGGGTATAGAGACACTCTGTGGCCAAAACAGGTGTCCCTGGGGCATACCCGAGTGCCCTCATTCCCAGAAGGTAGAGTCCAATAGGTGCTGACCTCAGAGAAGTGCTGGAACCCGGGAGTGTCCTTGCAGGGGTGTGTATGTTTCTCTTGTACAAATGGTTTTGGTGCTTATAAAAATCACTAAGATAGAAGTCTCTCTTTGAGACTCTGAATGTAGGGAATAAGGGCAATGTGTGAGAGTCACAAGGGCGGGGAAGGACAGAGGTGTTTCAACTCTTTGTTCTTTGTTCGACTCCAGGCTCCATTTTTTTCAAATTGCTGGAGGCAAGCAGCTGCTGTTGACTTGAACCCGGAGTCCTTGGTCCACGTCCAGCCTCGCTAGCTTCCAGGCTCTCGCCAGCAGCGCCCAGATTTCCTGCAGACCCGGAGGAAGGCTGCTGTCGTCATCCCGCTGCCTAGCCTGCCTTCGTACACCCTCCCAGCTCCGTCTTCCTTGTGGCAGAGGGGCAGGTGTGCAGCCTCAGCTGCGGGCAGCATGTGTCCTGGGAGCTCACACTTGGGGCAGCGGAGTCATGAGCCAAGGGTGACCAGAGACAAAGGGGCACGTGCAGGGCTGGGCCTGGCTCTGTTCCCGCACCCCCGAGGAGAGAGCCTGGGAGAGAGAGACCCAGCAGGGATGCTGTGGCAGGGGTTGGGGGCAGGAGAAAGAGTTTGTCTCTGTTCAGTGTAGGACGTCCCTCATCAGACCTGCACTTCCAATAAAGCCCCCTGGAAGGCAGGAGTGGGGTGGGGACAGTGAGTCTGAAGGTCCTTCCATGAGGGAGCAGAAGCCTCGAAGGTGTATGGAGAAGGGAGACCCCATGGTTATTGATGGTTTGGAGGTGGGGTGAGGAAGCCCAGAGGTCCGCAGTGCCAACTGAGTGCCATGTGGACTGTCCCCTTCCACTAGAACCTAAAGTGACCTGCTGGCAGGGTGTAGAGCAGAGTAAGGGGCAAAGAGGTATCTGTGGCCACTAGGGGAGAGGTCCCATAGGCTGTGGACCCAGGCTGGGCAAATCCTCCGCAGGTGGACAGAGACAGTGCTAGTGTGGGTGGGATCCTTGTGGACCAGCCCTCACCCATCCTATGCTGACATGTGTAGACTTGTATTCTCTCATTCTGGTTGAGCAGCTTCCCCGAGGCATGTGGCCACGTTCATGAACACATGTCTGCTGGCATCTCAGACACTCGGCACCCCCACTGAAGGGCAGGTCTCGGAGTGCAGACCCTCCAAGGGCTCATGGGCCTAAGGGTGTGTTTAAACAGGGCTTTGTGTTCGTGAGCTTTGAGGCTGGGTTCACAGCCCCAGAATCCTGGCTTCTCGTTTCCTTGATATTTCGAAAGCCCTGGTCCAGTGTCGCCTTATTTCCAGAGCAGCTGAGGAAGAATCCGCTTGTCCTCATTCCTATGTACATCGTCCTTGTGGGGAAGATTTAAACTTTTCCTCTTGTCTCTGGTTAGGAGTGCTGTGCTGGGCTCAGTTGCTGAGTCGTGTCTGGTGTTTTGCGACCCCGTGGACTGCAGCCCACCAGGCTCTTCTGTCCATGGGATTCTCCAGGCAGGAATACTGGAGACGGTTGCCATTTCCTCGGCCAGCAGATCGTCCTGATCCAGGCATTGAGCCCATGCCTCCTGCATCTCCTGCTTTGTCAGGCAGATTCTCTACCACTGAGCCACCTGGGAAGCCCTTGGTTAGGGGAGGGGAGTGTTTTACTTACTTCCTCACCCTAGTGCCTATATCCTCCTTCCAACCAAAATCTTGCATTTCCTTTTCTTCTTTTTCTAAACTCCAAGAAATGCACATCCTTCCTCTTCCTTTTCAGTGATCTCCCTAGGGCTCCTGCAGTCCAGATGTCAGCATTCACGTCACAGTCTTTTCAGTCTCAGGTCCAGAATGTTTTCAGCCAAGCTGGCCGTACCATGTGGCTTGTTGGATCTCAATTCCTCAGATAGTGATTGGACCCAGGCCACGACAGTGAAAGTGCCAAATCCTTATCACTAGAGACCAGGGAACTTTCTTGTTTTAGACATATTTATGTTTTAAAATGTAAGACTAAAATTCTTGACCTGTTAGCATTTCTCTTTGTGATGGAGTCACCCGGAAGCATGATGTTTGCTTTCTGAAATGGCTGCATTCCTCCAACATCGGGTTATTTTGTCCCCAGCTGCCCCAGCCTTCAGTGCTCTTGGGAATTATTTGTCTTTACACTTCATTTTTTGAAAGAATCACATTTTCAGTATTCATTCTTCCGCAACCAATTCCCAGATATGCCTTTCCATTTAACTGAACGTTCTTTTATTTTCTTCAAAATAGTATGACACTGTACTTATGGAAGTGCTTATAACTGGGGTGCTTGTTGCTGCTTCAGGGATCATGAGGTAGGTCTGGCTCTGGCCCCGCCCCCGCCATGCATTGAGTAACTTGGTCCTGAGGGTCTAACTCCTGCAGTGGCCCCTCAGAGTCAGGGAGGAGGCGGGCTCCGCCAGTCTGGCTGAGCCACGTGGTCCCCCCAGCTCCCTCCAGGGTCCCTGATGCCTCCGAGCTGCCCAGACCCTGGCGCGCAGGCCACCACCGACTGGATGCTCTCCTCTCCCCTCTGGGGACGAGCCCTGTCAGTGTACTTGAGGTCACCTTGCTGATGGGGCAACAGGAACGGAGATTCAGTGGCCACAGTAGCCAGGGGAAGGCAGCTCTGCCTGGAAGGGGAAGGGCTCACTAGGTGATTTAAACATTAGAGCACTGTTTCCCCCTCATCCTGACAACCTGTTCATTGCCTAGCATTTACAAAAGCTGTTGTTGTTGGGTTGCTAAGCTGTGTCTGACTCTGTGACCCCCATGGGCAGCAGCATGCCAGATTCCCCATCCTTCACCATTTCCCAGAGCTCGATCAGATTTGTGTCCATTGAGTCAGTGATGCTGTCCAAACACCGCATCCTCTGCTGCCTCCTCCTTTGACTTCAGTCTTGCCCAGCATCAGGGTCTTTTCCAGTGAGTCAGCTCTTCCCATCAGGTGGCCAATGTATTAGGGCTTCAGCTCAGCATTAGTCCTTCCAGTGAATATTCAGGGTTGATTTCCTTTAGGATTGGCTGGTTTGATCTCCTTGCTGTCCAAGGGACTCTCAACAGTCTTCTCCAGCACCACCATTCAAAAGCATCAATTCTTCAGCACTCAGCTTTTTATGGTCCAACTCTCACATCTGTCCATGACTACTGAAAAAAACATAGTTTTGACTATATGGAACTTTGTCAGCAAGTGATGTCTCTGCTTTTGAACATGCTGTGTAGGTTGGGCATAGCTTTCCTTCCTTCTGAAAGAAGCAAGTGTCTTAATTTCATGGCTGCAGTCACCATCAACAGTGAATTTGGAGCCCAAGAACAGAAAATCTGTCATTGCTTCCATTTTTTCCCTTTCTTTGCCATGAAGTGATGGGATCAGATGCTATGGTCTTAGTTTTATGAAAATTGAGTTTTAAGCCAGCTTTTTCACTCTCCTCTTTCACCCTCATCAGGAGGCTCTTTGGTTCCTCTTCACTTTCTGCCATTTAGAGTGGTATCGTCTGCATCTATGAGGTTGTTGGTATTTCTTCCAACAGTCTTGACTCCAGCTTGTGCTTCATCCAGCCCGGCAATTAGCATGATGTACTCTGCATAGAAGTGAAATAAGAGGTAAACAGAAAGTAAGTCTCCGGGGATGGTATCCCGAGAGGGAATCCTCTGGTGTGCTCACAAGCAGTGCGTTTATGTACAGGATGCACAGTGCCATGAGGGGGTTAGTGGCCCCATCCCTCGGTGGCCCTGACTGAGGCACTGCCTGCCCACTTTCCTCAGTTAAACACCCATCCTGCTGCTGTCCCCCTGCCTCCAAACAGGCTTACCAGCCTGAGCTTCCCCCTGGTCCCCAAAGAGCACAGTCCCCCTTATTCTAATGCCTCTAAGCTCAGAGTGGGTGTCCTGCCCCCGGTGGGGCCCAGTCGGGTGTTTACCTCGGAAGGCAAGTCCTGTGCAAATGTGACAAGCTCCCTGGCATCACCCAGGGTTGTGGCAGGAAAGTCACCGGTGGGGCTGCAGGCATAGGAGCTGGGGATACCAGATGTGAGTTCCTGAGCCGACTCAGACCTTCCTGGGGGACTGGCCTGGCTGCTCTGGGCCCTGGGGGAACACCCTCAGAAACTGCCAGGGTGCCAGATGACTTGGGGTGTTCAAACCTGCTCCCCACACCATCCTCACCTGTAAGGTGAGAGGCATCCCTGGCACGGGAACTTGGGGGGCAGGATAAGTCCATTTTTGTGTTGATTTGTTGATTTTGTGTTGTTATTTATTGATTTGTTTAAAGTACTCTGTTCTAACATTGTGAATTCTTTGCCAAATCAACTCTTGTTTATTTAACAAACATTTGTGGAGGGCTGAGTGGGAACCAGTGCCAGGAAGGGTGAGGCTTATGCCCCAATCCCGGGAAGTCCCTGGACCAGCAGGCCAGGGAAGGACATGCAGTTACAAAAACATACATAAAAGTTAGAGCCCTTCAAAGAGGCTTCCCTTCATCCCACTGAGCCTGAGAGTGGCCCACATGCCCCAGCTTCCGGCTCTCTCTTGGCCCAGTCACCCCGCGTGACCCCCAGAGAAGGTGGTGGAGGAACCTTCACACACAGAGTCTGCTCTCTCCTTTCAACTTTCTGCCTCCATTCCCAGAATTACCCGAGAATCAGGATGCTTCTCTGAGAAGACTCGAAACCCAGACCAAAGAGAGGGCAGGCCAGGGCCCAAGATGTGGTTCCTTCTGATCCCGGGACATGCCCTCCCTCCACGGGAGTTTCCGAGAGGCATCTCAGAAAGAGCACTGCAGACAGAGGGAGACTCCTCAGCTGTTCCTGGGGGAGGCAGGAGCTGGGAAAGACCTTCTTCAGGGGCTGCTTAAAATGGTCATCTAGGGGGAGGGTCCCTGGGGTCTGTTGTGTGGCAGAGAGGGGCCCTGGTCCTGGAAGTGCCGCTGAGCCTGGAGGAGCCAGTGCTCCTGGGACCACCTGAGGGTCTGTGGGGAAGCGGAGGATCTGGTTGGGGCGCTCCTGTGACCACAGCTGCATCAGTTACAGGTGCCATACACAGCTCCTGTGTGTGGACGTGTCTTGTATGGACTGAGGGGCTGTGGTGAAGCCTGGGCACATCTGACAGTACTGTCGGGGCATCAGCAGAAGCAGGCAGCCCAAACCCCCATCTGTGCAGACAGCATCGTCCTGTTTTTCCTTTGAATGAGCACCTGCCTGCATGCTAAGTCGTTTCAATGGCGTCTGACTCTTTGGGACCCACTGGCATGCAGCCTGCCAGGCTCCTCTGTCCATGGGACTTCCCAGGCAAGAATTCTGAAGTGGGTTTCCATGAGATCCTCCAGGAGATCTTCCTGATCCGGGAAGCCTGCATGTGCTTGTAGCTCCTGAATTGGCAGGCAGGTTCTAGTGCCACCTGGGAAGCCCCTTCCTTTTGAATCCATGGAAACATATACTTCCAGAAAAGCTAGACCAACATAGAATGTCATCAGGAAGTAAGTCTGAGTCCGGGAACTACAGGTTTTTACAGCTTCTTCAGCTTTTTTTCCTCCAGAATTTCTACAACAGTCCTGTGCTCAAGTAATCAGAGAAAACTGTGTTCTTTAAGAATAAACAGCAATTTTTATTAGGTTAGAGCATGGTTGACGGGAGGAGAAGGGACAGTAGAATGATCCCTCCTTGGCTATCTCAGGCTTCCCCAAGGCCCCGGGGCAGTGGGTGGAAGGGCTGGGGCCAGGCTGAAATGCCCACGGGCTCTAAGTGCAAAACCCTGGGTCCTTTGAAGGCCATCATCTCCCCTTTCTGACCCATCCCTGGCCTTTCCCAGGGGAGGGCTGTGGGACCCTGGCACCACCATGCTGCCTTTCCTGGGTGGAAGGTCACTCCAAGACCATCTGGAGAAGAGGAGGGGCTCCTGGATGGTCACCAAGGCTGAGGGGCCATCCCTGAGTGACTCAGCTGAGGGCTGCAGCCTGCTGGGCTTGACCCTGCACACAAAAGAGCAGCACAGAGTGTCTTGCTCACTGTTCAGTTCTGCAAAGGTTGATCTGCTGCAGCCCCGGACTCACAGTGCACTTCTGTGCTCAGACAGGAATTAGAGACGTTAACGGACTCTGTGTATCTGGACAAGCAACCCCTTAGATGGTTAGATGCGTGTCTCAGGAAGAATTTCAATGACCCCAGCTGCTTGCGTTTTCCCACAAAAGAAAAGCACCCTCACCCTTAACTTGTGATATATCTGTTCTCTGTGGCAAGCAGTAGAGTCACCTTCACCCAGATATATCCTTGACCATCTGTATGTGCCAAGTCATTTCAGTCGTGTCCGACTCTGTGACCCTATGGCCTGTACCCCGCCAGGCTCCTCTGTCCATGGGATTCTCCAAGCAAGAATACTGGGGTGGGTTGCCATGCCCTCCTCAGGGGATCTTCCTAACCCAGAGATCGAACCCAGGTCTCGTACGGTTCCTGCACTGGTAGGCGGGTTCTTTACCACTAGAGCACCAGGAAAGCTCACCTGTACTCCTGGCCAGAAGCCCCACGAACTGGCCTCCCCCATCTCTTGGGATGGATTCTCTCACTCCATCATAGCTCTCTCACTGTGTGGTTTTCTTTTAGTCAACTGCATCCACCCAAAACACTCCCCCAAAGCCACCCTGTTCAGAGGCTCACTCAGCCTTGAGTAGGTGTCAGAGGGTTCAAGGGTCTTCCCATCCTCCTGGCCTGAGAAGATTGGCCCTCAGCGCCAGGACACTCCAGGAACACAGATGCCCCTCCTGTCCTCCCACTCTTCACCCCAACCCTGGGGCAGTGCTTACTTCCTCTGCATCCTCATTTGAACTCTGACCTCCTCTCCTGGTAGAGGCTTCCAGGCCCAGGGCTAGAATATACAGGCCAGAGGCCACCAGGTCTGAGAGTGACTGAGGGTCAAAGTTTAAAATTGGGTGTTTTCCCACAAGGGGCCCCGAGGAGGGCTGTGAGCAGGAGGCTGAGGGCAGGTGCCCTGGGGACAGGTCCAGAAGCCTGGGCGTCAGCTGGTCAGCACACACCTGAGGGTTCAGGTCCCCAACTTCCGGAATGTGCCAGAGTCAGCCTGAGGGGGAGGTCCACAGGCTGAGAGCAGAGCCCAGCCGGCTGCTCAGGCTTCATGGGAACCCCAGGGGACTGTCCACACTGAGGCTGGGCCCCCTGGGGTGGGGGTGAGGGAGGGAGAGAGCGTGCAGTTCGCTTCTTCGAGGGGTCAGTAAACAAGGGTGTTTTGTTCTGATGAGGTCCCTGCTCTCCCATGGTGTGAAGGCCAGCCATTCTGAGCACAGTGGGTTCTCCATGAATGTTGATCAACAGCCATGGGTGTCCCTGGGGTGGAGGATCACGTGTTTACAGAGCCGGGTTCCCAGCCCCTCCCCACTTTGGAGGTGGCTGCTGCTGTTTTACTTGCTGAGTTGGGTCCAACTCTTTTAAGACGCCATGGACGGTAGACCATCAGGCTCCTCCGTCCCTGAGATTTCCCAGGCAAGAATCCTGGAGTGTGTTGCCATTCCCTTCTCCAGGGGTCTTCTCCACCGAGGGACCAAACTTGCCTCTCTTGCTGGGTAGACAGATTCTTTATCTCTGAGTCACCTGGGAAGCTTTTGGAGGCAGACTGCTAAATTAAGGAGGGGAGTAAGGTTTTTGGAGAGCACTGAGTCCCACCTGCTTCATAAAATATGCACACTAGTCACAAAACCCGGTTTGTTGCCATTTGGCACAAAATCTCAGGACTTGACTGGTGGCATGTTATTGGAGGACCCACACTCCTTCACTCTGCCGGGGTCCAGCCCCAGCAGGATCCAGGGGTACCCTCAGGATGACGGCCTAGGCAATAAGGATAGCAAAGTGGAGAGCAGGGCTTGATCTTCCTTGATAAACACAGAAAGCCAATAAAGTTCCTGTGTTCCAAGGAGTCATCCTGAAAGAACAACAGAGAGAAACGGAGGGAAAAGGAAAAAAAAGAACGACACAGGGAGACCAAGCTTCCGTGAGCAAGGCCCATAACTTTATTTTCAAAAGGAACTTTTATACCTTGACTTGTACATAGAAGGAAATGAAAGATGCAAAGTCATACAGAGTCAGCCCAAACATTACATCTGTTTTGTCTTTATCAAAACCAGGATTTTTTCTGCACACCTTTCCCATAAACAATGTTGTGTACAATATCTTCTGGCCTTGGAGGCACGTGGACATTTTATGACCCTTTTTTGATAAAGGCTGCTCAGCCAGAAAACTTATTTTCCCTTGAAGTGTTTTTTCTTTATATTTCTCCCAGCCTCAGAAAATACTAAACAGAGTTACATTCTCACGGAGCAAAGGTGCAGTGGGTCACAACAAAGAAAGAACCAGTTAGCTCAAAGGTCTGATGTGGGTAATTCCAAGGCTGCTGCTTGTTTTTCTTACATTCCAACTACGTTAACCAATCACTCCCAGGTGCACAGTGGATAAGGGATATGGGCACTCGGCAGCAAGCACTGGCCCGATAATGAAGCCCTTTACCAGTACTATCTATTCTAATAATTGTTCACCCCTTAAAGGACTCTATGCTCATTAGGACTTTTAGAATGTTTTGGCTTCCCGTGCCTTTCAAGGTTGGGGAGTTGTGAACAATCATGTGTGTTAATTGCAAGAGTATGGATAAACCTGTCAGGCAAGCTAGAATGCCAACAGAGGGGTTAAAATAGAAATATTCCTTTTGTGTCCAAGAGACTTCTTAACTAAAGCCCTAAGTTGACTTTTTGCAGAGAAAGGTGATCGGGGATGACCTCCTGTTAATGTCAGAAGAGTTGGTGAAAGGCACAAAATAGTAAGGCAGACAGATTCTGGTTTTGGGGTAGATGCTCCAGCAGGTTCAGGGGGTCCCTTGAGGCCCGATCCGCCTTTGCCTGTCAGGTCTCTTCCGCATGACCTTTGTCATGGGTGGGGTCTCCCATGGAGGCTCCCGGCATCATTCCATAGTTGTTGGGCATGGAGTATCAGCCACCCAGTTGTCATTTCCTCGTTGGATTTTCACTGCCTCAGCTGATAAAGGGTTCAAAAAAGCATTCAGAGACTAAAAGAATGTGGGGATTGTTTGCTACTAAAGGAGCAGATGGGATTCCCTGGTGGCTCAGGTGGTAAAGACTCTGCCTGCAATGTAGGAGACTCAGTTTCCCTCCCTGGGTCGGGAAGAACCCCTGGAAGAGGGAATGGCAATCCACTCCAGTATTCTTGCCTGGAGAAGTCTGTGGGCAGAGAAGCCTGGCAGGCGACAGTCCATGGGGTCACTAAGAGTTGGACATGACTGAGCGACTCACACACACACAGAGGAACATGTGGACCCGCAACCAATGAAGTGGTCTTGGGCCTGAAATAGTCATCCCTCCTGCACGTCTCTGGCTTGCACTCTGCTGGGGGGAGGGGAGGTGGGTGGGGAAGGCACTTGTCGGGAGCAGGAGGTCATCCTGTCTCAGAAGCCAGACTAGGGACTAGGCAGGGGCCTTGACAGAATGGCCAGCCCTCGGAGCAGCCCAGCCTCCTGCCTCCTTGTCCCTGTGAGGGCTATCCTGCGAAAAGCTGAGACGTCTGGGAGGCAGGCAAGATCTTAGTTTTTTGTATGTCTTGTTTTTAGCCAGCTTTTTCATTCTCTTTTTCAGTTTCATCAAAAGCCTCTTTAGTTCCCGTTTGCTTTCTGCCATAAGGGTAATGTCATCTGCATATCTGAGATTATTGATACTTCTCCCCGGAAATCTTGATTTCGGCTTGTGCTTCAACCAGCCCAGCATTTTGCTCTATGTACTCTGCGTATAAGTTAAATAAGCAGGGTGACAATATACAGCCTTGACGTACTCCTTTCCCAATTTGGAACCAGTCTGTTGTTTCATGTCTGGCTCTAACTGGACAGGCCTTCTAGGCAGCTGCTATCGGGGGTGGTCGGGGGAGGCGGAATACCATTCTGAACTGGGGCCCAAGTTGGCAGGTGTGAGTCAGCATGCCTGGGGGCCCTGGTCTGAGGGTCTGCTCAGGGTGAGGGAGACTCATATGCGGGTGATCCCCGGGCACATATACACCTGACCAGGTCTCCTCTCAGCTGCCCATGCCCTCTGCTGGAAGAGGGGCCTCCTGGTGATGGTCTGCGGTGGGGGATCCGTGGAAACAGGGGCCTCCAGCCCTACCCTGTGTTCCTGCCTGGAGAATCCCAGGGACGGGGGAGCCTGGAGGGCTGCTGTCTATGGGGTCGCACAGAGTCGGACACAACTGAAGCGACTTAGCAGCAGCAGCAGCAGCAGCAGACCTACCCTGGCAGCCTGTGCAGGGGGCCTGTGCCACATGGTCATTCAGGGGTCCAGGCAGCCAGAGGCCCCTCCAACTGGTGACACTGTCATCGTCAGAATCACACTTGGGCCTGAAGGAGTCTTTTGGGCCTAGAAAAGAAAACAACAGTCTCAAAGGCCCTTGCTGAATCATCTAACTTCAGAGAAAACAAACAGAACTTTAGGTCCCGCCCTGATGCTCCAGGCCAGTTGCATCTATCTGGGACTTATCACCCCCTGTCCAGAGACCTTCCACCCCCTACACCTGCCCAGAAGACTTATCACCCCCTGCCCAACTACAAATGCCATCTCAACTAAAGAATACCCAAAACATCCCGCCTGATTAACGTTTCCCTTATCGCTTCCACAAACCTCCCTACAAATATGGGGCCTCCCTGGTCCCTCTGGCTCTCAGCCTGGTGCTTAGGCCAACTGTCGCCCCTCCGTGCCTGAATGAAGGTAACCTACTTCTGTTGAGCTCGTCTTTCCTCTCTCTGCCTCGGCCTGAACTATACCTTACGTTCTTGGTGCCGAAACCTGGAAGGGGCGAGGCACTCGGCTCACTCCCTCTCACTCTCCCTCATTCTCATGTTTTCCCTTTTCCGGGAATCCGGGAGGGCGAACATCCTCCGAGCTCACTTTTCTGCCAGGGCTCAAGTTCCCCTCCGGGACACTAGTGCCTTCGTGAGGGGTTCAAGCCTTGGCCTAAGGCTTTATTGGTGCTTTGCGTACCCCCAGGCCTCGGCTCTACCCCCTTTCCCTCTCTCTCTCTCTCTCTGGTGACCTCCGGAATAGGGAACTCCTGCCATTCACCTGCTCTACATGCAACACTCCATTCAAGCCGGCCCCTAGATTAAGGTAAGATCCGGACGATGTTCAGGAGGCGCCCTAGATCTCAGTCCTCTCCGGGTCCCGGGGACCCCCAGCCCAGGGGCAGTCTGTAGACGACAGTGGGGGACGCTCCACCTCGACACAGAGCTCTCTTCTCATAACTCCTATTGTGACTACCGGGTGAGAATCAAGCTCTCAATAGAAGCCTCTGCTTGCCTTTCAATTATGGGGTCTGGCCAATCCGTCCCAAAAGATTCCCCTCTGACCTGTGTTCTCAAAAATCTCAAACCACTGTCACTCACTAAACTCAAAGCTAACCATTTAAAACAACTCTGTACACAGACTTGGCCTCAATACCAATTAGACAATCAAGACCGCTGGCCTGAAGTCGGCACATTTGACTTGAACATTCTTCAAAATCTCACCGACTTCCTTAAACAGAATGGCAAGTGGTCGGAGGTCCCATATGCCCAAGCCTTTTGGGCCCTTTGGAGCAGGCCCTCCCTATGCAAGGTCTGCTCCACCCACGAAGTCCTTCTGTGCACCTTGTCTCCCAAGCAAAAGGGCTCTTCCTCAACTAACCGCAGACCGTGACCTTCCGAGCCCCTTCTCTACCCACCACCCGCCAACTCTCCTTCCCCTACATCCAACTCTCCTACTGGCCCAGAAACCTCTCCTGACTCCCCCTCAACCCCAGTACCCCATCTCCCTGACCCCCCTCCCCCCTTGCTCCCCCCCCCGTCACACGGTCATGTACCCAACACGATCCCCTGAGAGAGGTGGCAGGACCAGAGGGCCCCACCTGAGTCCACGTGCCATTTTCATTGTCAGATATGAGCCAGATAGAAGAAAAGTTAGGATCGTTTTCTGAAAATCCTACCAGATCCAGCAATGAATTCCTGAGACTCTCCCAGGCCTATAACCTCACATGGAGTGGCGTCTATTATATCCTAAATGCCACTCTCACCCCTGATGAAAAAGACCATATCTGGCAAGCAGCAAAAGTCCATGCTGATCATTTACATAACCAAGATCGGGAGAGCCCAGGTGCTGATGAGGCGGTGCCTCCGTTAGATCCCCACTGGACTTACCAGCCCGGTGACCCAGGTATCAGGAGAATCATATGATTACCTGCATTCTAGAAGGGATGCAGGAAAATACTCATATCCATGTCAATTATGATAAAGTCAGGGAAATCACCCAAGGGGCAGACGAAAATCCAGCCTTATTCTCGGCCCGCCTCACAGAGGCAGTCCAGAAGTATACCAACCTAGATATCACCACCCCTGCTGGCTTACTCTACCTTCACATTCAATTCATCAGCCAGTCCGCCCCTGACATCAGACGCAAGCTTCGACAACTAGAAAACGGCCCTGAGACCCCCCAAAGAGACCTTCTAGAAGTAGGCTTCAAGGTGTTCAATAATAGAGAGGAGGAGGCTAAGAGAGAAAAGGAACGTGAGAGAAAAGCTAAATATGCTTTTTGGCAGCAGCAATTAAGGGAAGAGATCAGCCTGGCCCAAGTCATCCCAGAATGGGATTTAAGACCCCCCATCCCCGGACCCTGCTTCCGATGCAACGAGTTCAGGACACCGGGCAAAGGCATGCCCACACCCACGGCCCGCCAAAAGCATGCCCAACCTGTGGCCAATGGGGACACTGGAAGATGGAGTGTCCGCAGGGACGCCCTGGCGACTCTGGGGAAATCCCCACTTCTCTCCAGAACCCCAGCCCAACCCTACGAGAGTTGTTCCAATGATGGGGCCCAGGTTCCAACCCCCCGGCCCGTGTCCCAAACACGAGCTCGGAACTTAGGGTGGATGGGGTAGTGGCTGGAAAAAAAGACCTCTTTTATAGTAGACACAGGAGCCACTTTCTCTCTCTTAACTTCCTACTCTGGCCCAACTCAATACTCAGAACTCACAATCAAGGGGGTCTCTGGAGTTCCCCTAAGGCCAAAAATCAGCCCTCCATTACTCTGTCAATTTGGAAAATCGACCCTTATACACTCATTCCTCATAATGCCTCAGTGCCCGATGGCAGTCCTAGGGAGAGGTTTGTTATCCAAATTGGGGGTCTTTATGACCATACCCTTCTCGATACAGTCTCTATATTCTGCATGCAGATGGCACCTGGACGGTCCCTATCCGTCACCCTGACCTTCCTTTGGATCTACCCACCTCAGACCCCCAAGTCTGGGACACTGTTCATCTATCCATAGCCAAACATCATCCCCCAGTCCACATTACCCTAAAAGACCCCTTGACTATAATCACCCAACAACAGTACTCTCTCACCCCGGAGGCCCACAAGGGACTTAAGCCTATCGTAGACCGTCTTCTTCAAGCCTCTATCCTAATTCCTACCCATTCACCACACAACACCCCTACTCTGGCAGTAAGGAAGGGACCAGGATCTGCGAAAGTCATTGAGGCCATCACATCGACATTCCCAGTAGTCACTAACCCTTATACCCTTTGTCTACCATACCCCCGACTGCACCCACTTCACGGTATTAGATCTCAAAGAGCCTTTTTCACCATCCTGCTCCACCCCGTCTCCCAACCCCTTTTCACCTTCACCTGGCAAGATCCAGAGACTCACGTTTCCCAACAACTAACATGGACAGTTCTCCCCCAGGGGTTCAGAGACACTCCCCCTTTTTTTGGACAGGCTTTACAAAAGGACCTACAGACACTCGACCTAGCCCCTAGTCATCTCCTGCAATACGTAGATGACCTCCTCCTTTGCAGCCCAACCCGAAAACTCTGCCTCCAACATACTGCCAAACTCCTTGGGGCCCTGGGATCCTGGGGTTTTCGGGTATCCCAATCTAAGGCCCATATAGCCCAGACCATCATCACCTACATGGGGCTCTCCATATCCCATCAACAAAGAACGATTCCCCCAGATAGAATCCAGGCCCTGATTAACTGTCCACTTCCAAAACCAAAAAGGGAGCTCCTGTCTATCCTCGGCCTCAACTTTTTCCATATCTGGATCCCTAACTTCCCCCTCATTGCAAAGCCGTTCTATAAGGCAACTAAGGGATGTCTGGATGAGCCTCTCTTTAACCCCTCCTTGCTGGCCAATCCTCTTCGCCAGCTCACCCAGAGCCTCCTCCGAGTGCTAACTCTCCACCTGCCAGATCATACCAGACCATTCTTTCTCTTTGCACACTCCAACCAAGGACAGGCCCTGGGACTTCTGTGTCAGCGGGCCGGAGACACCTGGGCTCCCATAGCCTATCTGTCAAAACAGCTTGACATGGTGACCAAGGGCTGGCCTCCCTGTATACAGACCATTGCTGCTATCGCAGCCCTCGTACCCAAAGCAAATAAACCCTCTAGGCATGCCCCTTTAGCAGTCTGTTCTCCACACACCTTCGGAGACTTACTATCACATCCGGCTTTCCTCTCCCTTCCCCCTTCCAGGGTACAGGTCCTACATACTTTTCTCCTCGACCCTCAGCTCTCATTCTCCCCCTGCTCTCCCCTTAACCCCGCCAGCTTATTACCCACGTCCTCTACAACAGACTCCCTCCTACATAGCTGCAGCCTAACAGTAGATCTTACCCAAAACCCCTTCCAGCGTTTAACAGATCAGCCCATCCTAGACCCAGACACCCCACACTGGTTCGTTGATGGCAGCTCTCAAAAATCCCCACCCTTTGCAGCAGAATACGCCATCATCCAGGGGACCTTTGTCACAATCACTTAACCCAGACAACTGAAGCTTCACCTCTGCCACCTCACACCACCTCCCAACAGGCAGAACTGATAGCTCTCACCAGAGCTTTGAGTGTGTGTGTGAAGTCGCTCAGTCCTGTCCAACACTTTGCAACCCCGTGGACTGTAGCCCACCAGGCTCCTCTGTCCATGGGATTCTCCAAGCAAGAATACTGGAGTGGGTTGCCATTTCCTTCTCCAGGGGATCTTCCCAACCCAGGGATTGAACCCTGGTCTCCTGCATTGCATGCAGACACTTTATCCTCTGAGCCACCAGGAAAGCCTTTAACTGGGAAGCCACCAGAGCTTTAACTCTGGCTAAAAATCTAAGGGTTAACATCCACACAGACTCCAAATATGCCTATAACGTACTTCACTCAAACATCCTAATATGGAGGGCAAGAGGTTTCCTAACCCAAAAGGGAACCCCCATTATTAATTCAGACCTGATCCACAAACTCCTAGAGGCAGCACTCTTAGCAAACAAAGCCACCATCCTCCACTGTAGGGGCATCAAAAGGGAAGTGTCGTATCAGCCACAACAACGCTGCAGACCAGAAGGAAAGGAGACAGCCCTGTCCCATCCTTCCCTCCAGTCCCCTGTCATCCTAGCTCTGACTCCACCCGACCCTCCCTCCACCACAGAAATCCTCTCTTATCTACACTCACTTTTTCCTCCCTCATCCAAGACACTCCGACAGTTCCTCCGTAACCACTTCCCCATATCCAATGCTGACCAACAATATTTAGATAACCTTACCTGCTCCTGTCAAACATGTCAACGTACTAACCCCAATTCCAACCTTAAACCGACATCCTTTCCAACCCATCAGATGCGAGGCAGCCTCCCAACACAGGAATGGCAGATAGACTGTACTCATATGCCCCCGGTCCGGAGAGTCAGATACCTCCTGGACCTTTTGGACACCTTTTTGGGATGGGTAGAAGCATTCCCCACCAGAAACACAAGAGCCCACACTGGGGCCCAAATCCTCACAAAAATTATCCCAGGTGTGGCCTGCCTTCATCCCTACAGTCTGATAATGGCCCAGAATTTATGTCCAAGGTCACCCAACAACTTGTCCAATTCTTACAGATACCCTGGAAATTTCACATTCCATACAGTCCCCAGTCCTCAGGAAAGGTAGAAAGGATGAATAGAAAAATCAAAGAAACCCTTACCAAACTAACCCTCGAAGTACATCTGGATTGGACTAAACTTGTGCCAAGTGTTCTCCTCTGAATACGGGCTTTGTCCAGAAAGCCCCTGGGGCTGAGCCCCTTTGAGGTGATGTGTGGAAGGCCCATGCTCCCTCCTGGACGCTGCCCTGAACCTCCTCCCATACCAAGCTTCTTACACTCCCCTCTGCTGGCGGAACTCCGCAATGGCCTCTGGAAATACTTCAACCACAATTTGCCTGCCACTGACCCCCAAGCCTCCCTGCCTCCTTTACAAACTGGGGACATGGTCTGTCTGTCTGATAATCCCCAGGGTGACCTAACCCCAAAGTGTCAGGGATCATTCAAAATCATCCTCCACACCTCAACTACAGATAAACTCGAGAAGGTCACCTCCTGGGTACACCCGTCTCGCCTAAAACGGGTCACCTCCGATCCTGCGCTGCCCTCCTTAAATGACACCTATCGGGTCTCCCTCACAGGACCCACCTCCTTAAAATTCACCCAGCGACAACCTCTGTCAACCATCCAAGAAGGCACTGAATGACCTGGACTCTCCTCAACCTACAGCTGTTCCTGACCCAAATACTACAAGACCTCTGGACCAGCGCCCCGACAGGAACCTCCTCCAAAGACCTGACTACACTGGTGTCTCAACTGTGGCTCCAGGGAACCTTCTGCAACCTGACTCCAGACGAAACTGATTTCTTTACTCTCATTCTCTACATCATTCTACATCCTAATGAACACTGTTCCTCCTCAGATTCAAACCACCACCAACTTGGGGCCTTTCCCCCTCGCCCTGACTGGCCTCTCCCTGTCTCTCTAACTATAACAGCACTCTTAAGCTTAATCCTTGCTATAGGCCAGGTAACTGTCTCCCCTCAGGACTGGCCACCTAGCCTTCGTCTTTCCATGGGTATCGCCTACGTTGCTAGCTGTGTTCTACTCCAAGGGTGCTATTTCCTCTGCACTGTCTAACTAACAGCCCATGACTCCTCTGTTCCTCATCCTTGCTGCACTACCCAGCCTTCTGGCTACTCCCTGCCCCTGCTCTGACATTTATTCCTATGTATATTCCTCATGTTATAATACAGCTCCAAAACCATGCACCATGAACCTTGGGGGCAGGAAGTCCAAATCCCTACTCACTGTTCAAGTGCAACAGAGAGGGAGTTTCGTGAGTACTTGCCATAAGCCAAAGAGAAGAAACGTATGTTTCTATCCCATTACTCACTGGGGGTATTTAGATGGGGGCGGGGTACTAGATCAAAATCGGGAAAAAAAACAAGAACAAGTCATCAAGAACATAATTTCCAGGTTACAGGCGACCCCTGAGCCTTATAAATGCCCAGACCTCCTTTCCCAATTACGGCCTGTCCTAAAAACCTTCCTCTGGCAACCAACACCTTACCCGCCTTCTCAACTCTTCCTTCCAATTCTTCCAGTATACACAACACACATCCCAGTCTTAGATATGCATGTCACTGTGTCCCTCACCGTCATAACAATTCCTTTACCTTCAACCTGGCTTTTACAGGGCAACTATACCTCCCCTTCCCAAAAAAAACTACACAACTCATTGGGCCAGTCTCTGACAATGTCCTTCTCTCAGCCTCTTCAAACCTAACCTGTATCAACTAGTCTAGTCCCAACTACACTGGTCTTACAAACTCCACTCCCTCCTTCTGTTCCACTTGGGTTCTCTGCTAAGTCTGCTAAGTCACTTCAGTTGTGTCCGACTCTGTGCAACCCCATAGACCGCAGCCCACCAGCTTCCCCCGTCCCTGGGATTCTCCAGGCACGAACACTGGAGTGGGTCGCCATTTCCTTCTCCAATGAATGTAAGTGAAAAGTGAAAGTTACTCGCTCAGTCGTGTCCGACTCTTAGCGACCCCATGGACTGCAGCCTACTAGGCTCCTCCATCCATGGGATTTTCCAGGCAAGAGTATGGAGTGGGGTGCCATTGTCTTCTCTGGAACAGCACAAACAATTGCACCATCCGGGAGTCCTCACTCTCTGCGGGACCTGCACATGTTCGTGTCTCCCGTTGGACCCCCTGGACCTTGCATCTTGGTCTGCCTGACCCTGGGCCTAACATTCCTCAAAGAAGAAGAGGTAGAACAAAGAGTCTCCCCACAAGGGGAACTTTACCCAGGAAAAGACGAGCCGTCATAGCCCCGCTCCTGATTGGGACTGGCAGAGCAGCAGCCCTAGGCACCGGGATTGGAGGCAGCTCAACCTCTGCCCAATTCTACTACAAGCTGTCCCAAGAACTTAATGAAGACATGGAGCAGGGAGTGGAGTCCTTCCTTTCAATCCAAAGACAAATTAACTCATTAGCTTCTGTGGCCCTTCAAAATAGGTGAGCCCTGGACCTTCTCACCACAGAAAAGGGAGGGACCTGCCTTTTCCTAGGAGAAGTGTGCTGCTATTTTGTTAATGAAACGGGCGTAGTCCAGGGCAGAGTCAAAGAACTTAGAGACAGAATTGAACGCCGCAGAAAAGAGTTACAAAACCTTTACATTCCCCGAAAGCAGTTCCCTTGGTTGCTCCCTCCTGGGACCACTGGTACTTATCATTCTATTCCTCTTATTTGGACCCTGTTTCTTCAATCTCTTTCAAAGGTTTCTCCAAGAACGGATTCGGGCCATCTCTTGAGATCAGGTCAACACCATTTTTCTTCTCGAGAGCCTCACCCCAAGCTCAGAAAAAGGAGACCCTGGGCCCTAGGACGATCCTCCATTCCAGACCCAAAATCATTGCCTCCTATCCAGCAAGAAGTAGCCAAAGAGATACGGCACCCTTTTTCCCATTTTTTTAAATGATTTCGGGTCTGGAACGAAGGAGTCTTTTGGGCCTAGAAAAGAAAACAACAGTCTCAAAGGCCCTTGCTGAATCATCTAACTTCAGAGAAAACAAAACAGAACTTTAGGTCCCGCCCTGATGCTCCAGGCTGGTTGCATCTATCTGGGACTTATCACCCCCTGTCCAGAAACCTTCCACCCCCTACACCTGCCCAGAAGACTTATCACCCCCTGCCCAACTACAATGCCATCTCAACCAAAAACTACCCAAAACATCCCGCCTGATTACCATTTCCCTTATCACCTCCACAAACCTCCCTATAAATATGGAGCCTCCCTGATCCCTCTCCAAGCTCAGCCTGGTCGTTAGGCCGACTGTCGCCCCTCCTTGCCTGAATAAAAGTAACCTGATGCTGTGAAAGTGCTGCACTCAATATGCCAGCAAATTTGGAAAACTCAGCAGTGGCCACAGGACTGGAAAAGGTCAGTTTGCATTCCAATCCCAAAGAAAGGCAATGCCAAAGAATGCTCAAACTACCGCACAATTGTACTCATCTCACAGGCTAGTAAAGTAACACTCAAAATTCTCCAAGCCAGGCTTCAGCAATATGTGAACCGTGAACTTCCTGATGTTCAAGCTGGTTTTAGAAAAGGCAGAGGAACCAGAGATCAAATGCCAACAGCCGCTGGATCATGGAAAAAGCAAGAGAGTTCCAGAAAAACATCTATTTCTGCTTTATTGACTATGCCAAAGCCTTTGACTGTGTGGATTACAATAGACTGTGGAAAATTCTGAAAGAGATGGGAATACCAGACCACCTGACTTGCCTCTTGAGAAATCTGTATGCAGGTCAGGAAACAGCAGTTAGAACTGGACATGGAACAACAGACTGGTTCCAAATAGGACAAGGAGTACATCAAGGCTGTATATTGTCACCCTGCTTATTTAACTGATATGCAGAGTACATCATGAGAAACGCTGGACTGGAAGAAACACAAGCTGGAATCAAGATTGCCGGGAGAATTATCAATAACCTCAGATATGCAGATGACACCACCCTTATGGCAGAAAGTGAAGAGGAACTAAAAAGCCTCTTGATGAAAGTGGAAGTGGAGAGTGAAAAAGTTGGCTTAAAGCTCAACATTCAGGAAACGAAGATGATGGCATCCTATTTCATGGGAAATAGATGTGGAAACAGTGGAAACAGTGTCAGACTTTATTTTTTGGGCTCCAAAATCACGGCAGACGGTGACTGCACCCATGAAATTAAAAGACGCTTACTCCTTGGAAGGAAATTTATGACCAACCTAGATAGCATATTCAAAAGCAGAGACGTTACTTTGCCAACAAAGTCCATCTAGTCAAGGCTATGGTTTTTCCTGTGGTCATGTATGGATGTGAGAGTTGGACTGTGAAGAAGGCTGAGCGCCGAAGAATTGATGCTTTTGAACTGTGGTGTTGGAGAAGACTCTTGAGAGTCCCTTGGACTGCAAGGAGATCCAACCAGTCCATTCTGAAGGAGATCAGCCCTGGGATTTCTTTGGAGGGAATGATGCTGAAGCTGAAACTCCAGTACTTTGGCTACCTCATGCGAAGAGCTGACTCATTGGAAAAGATTCTGATGCTGGGAGGGATTGGGGGCAGGAGGAGAAGGGGAGACAGAGGATGAGATGGTTGGATGGCATCACTGACTCGATGGACGTGAGTCTGAGTAAACTCCGGGACTTGCTGATGGACAGGGAGGCCTGGTGTGCTGCGATTCATGGGGTCACAAACAGTTGGACACGACTGAGTGACTGAACTGACCTGAACTGAATGTCTATTGAGGTCGTCTTTCCTTTTTCTGCCTTGGCCTGAACTATGCCTTACAGGGCCTGCCCTGGCTGCACGTGTCGCTGTCATGTTGCAGGGCAGTTCACGGAAGATAGGGAGCGCCCTGGGTCACTTTTGCCCCGTGTCTCTTCCAACCCAGATCTACACCTTTTTCTCAAAACAGACTTCAACACAACTTGCATGAATCTTTTTCTTTTTTGTCTTTTGTTTAGTCTTTACTTAGATAGCTTTGAGGCTCTGCAGAGTGACTAGACCTTGGAGCTCAGTGTGGCTGGAGGTTGCCCCAAAGCACCCAGTGCTGTCCTGCTGGGCTCACCGTGCACTTCCGTTAGCCCACCTGGCCCATGACGGTGGCCACTGCCCTCGGGCTCGACTTGACCCACAACCGGGCGCTCTCACAAACACGGGCTCACGTATGCTCACATGGTGTATGCCATGGAGCCACAGGGCTGGGAGCGATACCTGCTATCCTGGAGTCAGACAATGAATAAAGCTCCAAGACAGGTTTAGAGTTAAAATTGTCAGGAGGACTTTAGAATTTAATTTTAGAATTAAGCACTGCTGCAGAAGAGAGGGCAGTCCACCGCTCATAAACACACAGGAGACCACATCAGATCTCTCAGGACCGTGCCTGCTGTGATCAACCTGTCCCCTGCCTGTGCATCCCTGGAGCACCTGGTCACATGTGGCTTTGCTCTTCAGGTCTGGACAGCGGCGATGCTGTGTGCTGCTCACCAGCTGCTGCTGCTCCTGGACCGCACGGGGGGAGGTGTCCAGGAGCCATGCCACATGCTGGCCCACACCTCACAAACCTGGTGGCCACGGATTTGTTTCAGATGGATCCAACCCCACTCCACAGGTAGGTCTAGGGCCAGCCCTCCTAGGGGCAAAACCTTCCCCTGTGGCTGGAACCCAGAGGGAGAGGGGCCCCCAGCTTCAAGGACTGATCATTGGCCAGAGCTCTATCACCCTGCAGGACACACAGTCAAGGCAGATCACAGCACAGCACTCGGGAATCAAGGCCAGAGACGCCCAGAGGACTCACGTTTTTCTTTCATTAGAGCTAAAGCCTTCTGACTTTCTGATTCGTGTTTGAGGGGCTTCAGGTTAACCTGTCCTCATTGTGGAAAAGTGAGATTTGGGTTTCTATTTCAGTTCTGAGTCCCAGTGGTTGGAGAGATGGAAGACACTGGAGCCTCAGGACACACAAAAGGAAACCAGAGCTGGAGGAACGGGCCCCCACCTGTTGGCCAGGGAAAAGGGGTCGTCAGGGCTGAGGCCCCTCTGTGAGGTCTCCTGTGATTCCTCGGGCTGGCTGCTGCCACCGTCCTGCCCTGGCCATCAACTCACAACCTTTCTTCATCTCGCTCTCCTCCTAGAACTCATCCATCCGACATCTGTTGCACTTTCCATGCCAGGTTTTATTTTGGGACACTCCTTTGACCAGTTTCCTTAGGGGAGCCTGAAAAAGCACACCTTTACCCCCAGGGCGAGGGCATGATGAACCTGTAAGTTGCTGAGCCACCCTGCAGAAGGCACAAATGGCACAGGTGTGGAAGGGTTTCCAGAGACAGGGAGGCCTTAGGATGAATGTCTAAAAAAATCCACCGTGATCCACCAGGATATATTGGGATCACGATACATTGGAGTGTCAAGATCACAGTGAAGAAATGTGGAGCTTGGCAACCTATTGTGAAAGCAGCAAGTTCCTCCTCCTCCTTCAAACACAAGTGACCAGAATCAGGGCAGCAGCTAGCCTGGACCCTTTTTGCCATTTCCACCCTGTCTCTCCTGTTTCCTCCAGCCGTGGCTTGGAAGCCAAGCCTGGTGGGAGGGGGGGCAGCAATGGCTTTAATTAGTGAGTGATTCTATTACCTCCTGCACCGCATTCCTGGTCCTCTCGGTATTGGTTTCCTAACACCTGGGCAATGAGCTTCCTTGTCTCATTTGCCTGTAGCTTAGATTGGAGACCACGTACATGGTTTAATAGCTTCTTTCTTAGCAATTTTCCTAACTATATGCTAAGTTGCTTCAGTCGTGTCCGGCTCTGTGTGACCCCATAGACGGCAGCCCACCAGGCTCCGCCGTCCCTGGGATTCTCCAGGCAAGAATACTGGAGTGGGTTGCCATTTCCTTCTCCAATGCATGAAAGAGAAAAGTGAAAGTGAAGTCGCTCAGTCGTGCCGACTTAGCGACCCCATGGACTGCAGCCTACCAGGCTCCTCTGTCCATGGATTTTCCAGGCAAGAGTACTGGAGTAGGGTGCCATTGCCTTCTCCTTCCTAATTATAAGACTGTTGCAAAAGGGGAAACATCTTCTACGACCCACAAATCCAATTTCCCTAAGCCATTGATATAAATGACTTTTAAACTTCGATTCCTGAGAGAATGGCATTTAAATTGACAGAGAATTCCTGCGTCGTCTGGGTCTGAGTATGTGAGTACGTTTTAGCCCAAAAGTCCAGAGAGTCCAACATCCACAATCTTGCTTTCCAAAAAGAGCCAGAATTTGCAGCTTTAACCAAGGGCCGTGCGGGGGGTGGCTGGCACAAGTCATGTTTCCTCCTCCCCAGGCAGGCCCCATCCCTCCACAGGGAAGCGTGTCACTCTGCCCCATTACTCGATCTGTTCGAAAACTTGGGTGTAAAGAGATTGTGTTTTAGAGTGTGACCTCCATCCACCAGGCCAATTACCCAGCCCACTCCCAAGTCATCACTATGGTGGCCTCCTTTCTACTGTGGCAAAGACGAGCCGGGGTACTGAAGACTGTGCTTCTAGAAGCTGGAGTGTTCCAAGGACTTGCTCCTACAATTTCTCTTTCTGCAGAATCAGGAAAGAATGAAAAGGAATTGCCACCAAATCCCAAGTAGCATAGTCCACCAAAAGAGCGCACACCAGCCACTGCCTCTACTGAGGGGTTTGAGAAACCACCTTTAAGAATCTCCAGCATCAGGATTATGGCACATACACCTTCTTAGCCCCTTCATGGATCCCAGCCCTGTCGTGGTGAAGGGGCTTGTGTAACTCAGTGAAGCTGTGAGTCATGCCACCTGGGGCCACCCAAGAGAGACAAGACATAGTGAAGGGTTCTGACAAAATTGGTCCACTGGAGGAGGAAATGGAAACTCCTCCCAGTATTCTTAGCATGAGAACCCCATGAACAGTATGCAAAGGCAAAAAGTATGATACCCAATGAGCGCCCCACCCCACCCCGCCCCCAGATCAGAAGGTGTCCAATATGATACTGGGCAAGAGCAGGACCAGCAGAGGGCAATTACTAACAGCTCCAGAAAGAATGAAGAGACTGAGCCAAAGCAGAAACGATGCTCAGTCGTGGATGTTTCTGGTGGCGACCGGAAAGCTGGAGCAGAGAGTGTCATTTTCAGGGCAAGATGCCCAGGGTGTGAACCAGTCAACGCCAGACCCTGAACAGGCTGCAGAGGTTTCTCCACATGAGAGTGACCTTTGGCTGAGGATTCGGGGCCTTGGACTCTGACACGGCACCTTCTGTTTCTCCAGTTCTCAGGGGGCCTGACCCAGGCTGGAGTCCACTGAGAGGCCACACCCAGCTGTGGGGGCCCTGAGCCCCACCAGTCTGGCATGAACTCGGCTGTTTTGAAGTTTCTCAGCACTGACCTCGCAGTGTCTCGGAGTTGGATGCCCTGTGGTAAGTACACACATGTCCTATGCGGCCTGGCAAGGGATGAACCCCAGAGAAGCATGACTGTTCCTGGAGTCTTAGTACAAAGATGAGCTCCAGGACCCAATTTGGAAACCATCCCCCGCCGCAGTATCACTTTTCCCGGCATTGCAGGAAACGTTCATGGGCACCAATTCTGCCAGGACAGTCAGTTGAGATTGCAGAGAATCTCAGTTGTCACAGAAAGAGGTAAAACAGTCCTCAAGGATGGTGCCGCATCACATCTGGCTGGGTGACCTTGGAGCCATCCCCGCCCCTCACCATTTTGCTGATTTACTTTTGTTTTTGGTTCGAAGGATTCATTAACAACAGAAACCACTTTTCACACAATAAACATTTTCAATATTTACTAGAAGATTATTTGGCTTAATTTCAATATACAGCCCTTAAAAGAAGAGAAATAGAAACAATAGAGAAAAGTAACAGCACATACATCACCACATGGGGCCGACCAACATCCAGACTTAAACAGAGCTGGAAGGTCCCTTGGTAACAGCATATGGAGTCCCAGTTGGGAAAAGGTCCGCATCTCGCAGGTGAGACTTCAAGTTGCGGTTTTGGAGGCTCCCGCTTGGAATCCCAGGGTGCAGCTGACACCATCATCCGTGGGTGTGCAACAATGCAGCTCTGGTTTTCCTTCACCTTTTACATTGTTGTTTGTTGCACCTTGTGAGTCAGGAGATTTTCCAGACCCCAGGGAGTTGGCCAGAACTCCAGGGGCTCAAGAAAATCCAAGCCCCGTTCCCTTTCTTATCCAAAGTGCCACTTGACTTGCTGGTAACAATTTGTGTGTTTGCAAGTATGCACATAGTCCAGGCAAGATCAGAAGTCAGTCAGAGACCTTCTCTCCAGCTTCTGAAACCTGAACAAGACTTCCTTCTTCTTAATTTCCCTAACACCGCCCCCCGCCCCTTTGCTGTCCAACCAGCACAGTGACACAGCATCCACACACCCACACCCCACTCACAGGCTTGTGCATGGCCTGGGGTTTCCATCTGCAGGGGAAGGCTGGATGGGTCGCCCCTCTGCCCTTCTTGATGCTTCTCCGTGTCTCTGCTTCACCCAGACTGTGGACATAGGCTACAGACTGGCTGAGAATGTTACAGTTGTGTGTTTTCTTATTTCCACAGAAGTTCATGTTCATTTTAGAAGCCTTAGAAAACACAGATAAGCAGAAAATCCTTCCCAAAAGTGGCCTTGGCCAACATCGGGTTCTCAGTCCTCTAAGTTTGTGGTTCCTGCCTTTGGGGTCCAGCCCTCTGCATCTCAAGGTCCTGTGGTTATTAATCAGGTCTTCTATTGACTTGCAGTCACTAGACCTGGCCAAGGCACGAGGGATCCAGGAACCATGGTACCTGCTCCGAGGGCCCTGGGGACACACCTAACACCAGGGGCACATGCATGCACACTTAGACACTGCACACCCGCACTCACAGACATGACACAGCTGCACACTCACAGCAGCTCTGTGGGGCTGCTGATGCAGCAGAGCTGGCCTGGGGATGGCTTCCACATGTTCCCAACCCACCAGACAGGGCTCTGCTGGGAGAGAACAATGGATGCTGAGGATGCAGCATCCTGATTCCACAGATCAGAAAACAGAGGCCAGACAGATCAGAGTCGGGAGTTCTCAGCGTTTCCAAGGACAGGCTCTTAGTTTTGGTTCTGATGAGAGCCAGGCTGGCATTGGGCTGGGGCTCCTTTCTGGAGGCTGCGGTTTGGGGTGGGGACACACCCATCCATGCAGCCTGAAGTCACCAGCAGGGGATGCCATTGGCAAACACTAAGTCAGCACCAGAGTCCCAGGCCTGGGAGCAGATGCTGCCGCCCCAGGGCTGCTTCTCCATGTCGTTGGGATCCCCAGGAACTTGAGGGGCCTGCCAGAGGCCAGTGGGGCAGGTCAAGGGTTCCTGGAATCCCTCAGTTTCCATAATCCTCCCACCACCCAAAGATTTATGGGTGTGATTCAGTCTTGTGTTTACATGCTGGTTTTGTCTAGTCGTGGGTCTTTAAACAAAAGTGCAACGCACAGCAGGAACAGGGGCATAAAGTAGGAGGCGTGGCTATGCCTCCGTGGGACAGTTTGTGTACCTGTCAATGTCCCCTCATGGCACACTCCCCTGATATCCCCTCAGAGAATCCTCTCACGGTTCCCGTCAAGCTCCCCACATGGCTGTTCCCTTTGATATTCTCCTCATGGCATCGCCTCAGGTTGTTCTCTCCTGGCTTCCCCGGATGATGTTTCTTTCCTCTCGTGGTGTCCTCCTTACTATCCCCTCGTGGCGTCCCTGATCCTGTTCCCCTCATAGTGTACCCAACGGTTCCCCCATGGCGGCTCCTCATGATGTTCCCTTCACGGCTGCCCTCATGGTGTCCTCTCATGGCATCCCCTCATGATGTTTCCCTCATGGTGTCTCCTCGTGGCATCCTCTCATGATTATCCCTTCGTAGTGTCTCCTCTTTGGGTCCCCTCGTGATTCCCTTCAGGATGTCCCCTCATGGCATCCCGCAGCGTGTCCAGCAGCGGGGTCCGTGGCGGCGACGAGAGCTGCCCACATACGTCCTGCGGTTTCTCCAGTGCAGGCCCGTCTACAGCCTGTGCGCAGGACCGTCACGGAGCGCAAGCTGAGTGAGTGTGACCTGTGCCTGTGTCGAATGTCTGAACCTCCCTGGGTTTTCTCTGACTTCAAAACAAATAAACTGAAATAAACCTTAGAAATGGATTTTAACTGAAAACACGTGTTATTCATCAAGCACCTCAGCCATTCACTCAGATGACAGCCAGTGACGAGCCCGGTCTCCATGAGGGCAGGCCGCCAGTCACTGAGGCCGCATTGCTATGGTTTGCCCAGAATGTTTAATCCTCAGCCTTTTCTATTAGCTTCCTGGAATGTGTGTTTTGAAGGAGATGCTCTTTTTACAGGTGGTGAGAGAAAAAAAGAAAGTCTACCAGAAGCACCCCAGGTTTACGTCTTTGGTGTTTGGTGTATTTAAGAGAAGGTCTGTGGCTAATGGATTCCATATCCGCGGGGCCACCTCTCTGTTTCTCAGGTGGGGCCAGAGTTGGAGGTTTCATCCAGATCAGCATCCCTCAGGCCTTTAGGATCAGAGATTTCCTTAATCCATTCACCCCAGAAGCATGAATCCTAAGTTCCCTCGGTGGCCTAGTAGGCAGGGGTGGGGAGCTGGGCCCAGGTCACAGGGCTCAGGCCCTCTCTGTGCCTCACGGGAACCAGGGGAACCCCAGCCTGGCTCACAGGGCAGCATCCGTTCCTGCAGGTGGTGGCAGGGGGACCCGCGGAGACCTGAAAGCCAGGGTGGAAGGTGTGCCTCCCCCCACCTGCGCACTGGGGAGGCAGCGGGCGCGAGTCAGCGGGAATCTGAGCAGAGGAGTGCTGCTGCCTTCCCTCCCTGGGAACCTTCCAGCAGGGGAGCCTGTGGCCCCAACTCCAGAGGCACCCCGACTTCCACATGTCTCTAGGCAGCAGGGCGGGGAGCACCGACAGGGCCACGCCCAGGGGCACACTGGGCTGCTGGCAGAGGTCACGGCCTGACTCTTGCTGAAGTGACAAGACTGAGCTTTCTGCCAGTGGTGGGAGCAGGGAGCCATCGATGGCAAACAACTCTCAGTGACAGTGCTGACAGGCGCCCAGCCCCTTCCGCCCCCTCACTTGCCACCCCCCACCCAGCCTGCAGTGACCCTGCCTGCCTGAGGCACCCGTGAGACAAGGGGCGTGACTCCACAGCCTCTCTCTTCCTACATGGGGAGATGGGCAGGCTCAGCATGAACTGGGAGGGCAGGTGGTCTGAAACCAGAACGCTTTGCAAGAATAGGTGGCTTTCACCCATGATGGGGAGATGGACATTTTGATATATCTGGTTTCAGCTGCCAGCTGCCCACATAGACTTTACGAAGGAGAAAAAAAAAATCGCTACGTTCCAGGGAAATAAATGGGTTAAACCCAGTTGGTCTGTGTGGCCATGGGATGTGGCTGGGAAACCCAAACACTGGAGGAGGGTCAGCCAGATGCAAAGGCATGTTCGAGGGTCACTCTGTGGCTTCCCTGGAGGCTCAGATGGGAAAAAATCCATCTGACAGAGAACTTCCCTCCCACTTATAGGTATTTGTGTCCCTTTCTCCTGATGCTGCAGTGGGCCCCATGTCTCAGTCTCTGGGCCACTCACCATTGTTCCTCTCCAGGCCCAAGGCCTCATTCATTGTTAATGGCTACCGGGGCTGTTGTGGAGAGGTCAGTCCTTCCCAGCCTGGGGTGTTGTAGGAAGGCCAGGACAATGGTGACCACGTGGGCCTCAGTCTGTAGTTGTGGGACCCTGGGTTGAGGGGCTGGAAGCGTGGCAGCTCTCCCAGGGCCGAGGCTCCCACAGCAGCCAGCTTCTCCCCAGGCGTTCTGGGCCCACTGGTGCTGGCATCCCCTCCTTGTTTGGAGGACTGTGGCCTGGAGGCTGAGTCCCCTCCTCTGTCTTCCTCTTGGCCCAGGGTGAATAAAAGAGGATGGTAAATCTCCTCTTAAGCAGGACTGAGTCTGGGGTGTCCATGGGTCTTTGGATCTTAACGTGGTTACATCAGTCAGGCATCTGTAGGGCACAGTCCAGTGTGTTCTTCAGGCTGAGCACCCACTGACCATAAGTTGGGCATGCCCTCCTTGTAGAGCCCAGAGCTGACCCCACAACAATGTGGTGAGGCAGGGCTGGAAAGTTCCACTGTGGGGTAGAGGCTTGGGGTGGTCTCAGCTCTGATGGTCGAGAGACCCTCGGGGAAGCTTCAGGGTGTGGGGCTGAGGTGGGTCTTTGACCTGGGATCTGTGCTGCCCTGCAAGGATCTGGGCCCCATCACTCCTGCTGTATAGGAATAACCATCCACTCTCGGAATCTAGAAGTTGTGTGTAGGGGGTTTGAGCTGGAACACAGGGTGGACACCATCTCCTGGATACATCCTATCCAGTGGGCCGAGGAGGTTTTACTATGTGGTTCTGACAACCAGGCCTTAGAGGCTCCCAAGGCCTGGAGCATCGCATATGATGTAAAACTTGGTGAAGATGTATAACCGCAGTGATCCGGACCCCTGTCTCTCTCCAGTCTGCTTGTGTGTCAGGTGGCCTCAGTCTGGCCCAGAGTATCTCTGAGGCCTGGCTCAGAGGAAATTGACCTGACAAAACATTTAGTTGATTTGATAGGTCTATTGATGGGTGTGCCAGTGTCTCTAAGATCAATGAAGGTCTTGCTATCTATCTGGGAGAGGAATGGTGAGCTGAGGTTGAAAACGTATGTGCTTAGTCACTTCAGTCGTGTCTGATGTCTGACTCTTTGTGACCCCGTGGACCGTAGCCCACCAGGTTCCTCTGTCCATGGAATTCCCCAGGCAAGAATACTGGAGTGGATTGCCATGCTCTCCTCCAGGGGATTTTCCTGACTCAGGGATCGAACTCACATCTCCTACAGCTCCTGCGTTGCAGGAGGGTTCTTTACTGCTGAGGGACCGGGGAAGCCCAAGGGTGAATGGTACTCCCCCAAATTCGTATCCACCCAGACCTGTGAATGGAACCTTATTTGGAGTCAGGGTCTTTGCAGATGTAGTCAAGACAAAACCATCCTGTCTGGCCTTAATCCTGAAACAACTAATGTCCTTATAAGGAGAGACGATTTTGGATACTGGGAGAAGGCCACGTGGTGACGGGGCAGAGAGTGTGGAGACGTGGCCACAAGCCCAGGAAGCACGCATCGCGGACACCACCAGGAGCTGGAAGAAGCCTGGGGCAGGTTCTCCCTTGGAGCCTCCAGGAAGCACCAACCCTACGTTGGTTTTGAACTTCTGGCCTCTAGAATTGTGGAAAAATTAACTGCTGTTGTTTTAAACCACTACATTTGCAATCATTCTGGCCTCCAGGTACAGATTTCTTCCCTACCCGCCCCCTGCTCTGGGCGGGCTCTCTGGCTTCATGACAGGAAGCTGTGAGATGTGTGGTTCAAGGGGTGGACGAAAGGGACCCGTGTCCTTCGGTGCCTGGCAGCGTCAGCTGAGGTGTATAAGATGTGAGATTGTTGGCAGAGGCCGTGGTACTCGTCCATGCTGGTCAACACACATTTCACTTCCGGGAGTGCTCTCCACGATGCAGTCAGATACAATTATACCGGCACCAACTTAACCCTCATCCCCACCCCCTGTTGCCCATCTTTCTTTCTGTGTGAGACTTTTCAAAACTAGAATTTTCTGAAATTCCTGTGTTTGTAGGGAGCCAAGGCACTTGTTTCACACCCCTAGCAGGCCAAGCACATCCTGGTCCATCATAAACGTCTTGTTCCAGCCAGGCTTGTGCTTTCATAAGAATGACATTTCTCTGTGCTCTTTTGTGGTCATCTGAAGAGGCCACCAAAGAGGAGACAGTGAAATTACGCATTCAAAAAAAAAAAAAAAGAATTGTCTGTGGTGTCAGTTAATTTTAAAATATTGTTACTTCCTGGATATTTTGGATGCTTTATAAAATGTATGATTTCTTTTCTTGTTCCAAATAAGCATTTGCTTCTGTCCCAGGACTTGTACTGGTGATTTTGTGTTAATTTCCTTAGAGAGCCCCTCTTGGTGTGGATGAGCTCCAGGTTGGAGCGAGCCTTCCTGCCACACTCTAGGGCGAGCCTGGGGAGGAGCTGGGGGCCAGCCACATGGCCTTCAGGTTGAGTCCCTGTTAGAGACCCCTCCAGATCATCCAGGATAACTCACAAGCCTCCCCTGCCCCGCTCAGAAGCTTAGGGCTGACTTTCTCACAGGAGTGTCTAGTTAGGATAACACTGGTAGTCCCGTGATCCTGCCCCTCTACCCCACTTGCACACCAGGGAGAGGAGAAAGGAGGGCAAGAATGGGCAGGGGCAGGACCAGGAAAACACGGGGGTCCCCAGGTGGGGATGGGGGTCAGGTTCCAGATGCCCCGGTCTTCTGGTTCACTTTCTGCTGGGACTTGATTTATGTCCAGAAACTTGGAGTATCAAGTCAGTCACCACTGCCCCCTGGGGGCTGGGTGTGGTTGTAGGGAAAGGCCCAGGGCATGTGCCCAGGTTGTGGCTGCCCGAGTGGCTCATGATTCTCTTTCCTGTGGGTGCGAGGGCTGGAACTGCTCAGCTGGGCTACCATCCAGTATGTTGGTGCACCAGGGTCCTGGTGAGCAGCCCTCAGGGCAGAGGGACACCCATGCCTGGATCCTGACCCTGAGGGCTCAGAGGTGCTTGAAGAGGAGACAGACTCTGGGCAACCAGGAAGAGGAAGACGTTTCTCTGTCCTGGCAGCCTTGGGGTAGAGGGCCAAGCTTCCAGTGTTGGCCCAAAGCCACTTGTGCATGTGCTGGGTGTGTGCGCATGGCTCATGCATGGCCACACAGCCCTATTAGATTTCCTCCCAGGAAACCCCCTCCTCTGACTGGAGGCTCCTATGCTCATGGTTTGGGTTCTGCGGTGGGGTTTGGGGTGGGGGCAGATTAGGTTTGCTGGGTGGCCGCCCCAGGCAGGAGCTGTCCACCTACCTACAGACACTTTTTGCACAAGGGGGTATCTATTTCAGGGGCAGAACCTTGCCAAAGGCCCAGAGGATCCTAGCAAAACTGTTGGCAGGTAGCAATAAAAGCATCAGTGTTGTCAACCTGCCTTTGTTCATCACCAGCACTCCCTGGGCGCCCACGTGTGCCAGGGCCAGTGCCAAGGGCAGAGAGTGAGACGAACGAGAGGCCCGTGGCCTGGAGACGACTCCAGGGAAGGACGAGCAGACCTGCGGCAGGACACACAGCACCTGCTGGGAGAGGGGTGCCGAACCTCAGGGGCCACAAGAGTAAAGGACTCAGGAGGTGAGAGAGGGTCAGGTGGCATATCTGGGAACAGGGTTCCAAGCAGAGGCATCAGCACACACATGGTCCCCAGGGCTAGAGAATGCCTGGGGTTTCTGAGGGCCTGAAAGAGGGCCAGTGTGGCTGAGGATGAGCAAGGAGGGCCTGGGGGGAAGTGTCTCTAGGGCACTGCAAGGACTCAGAGCTAAACTTCCTTTAGAGAAATCCTTGAACGTACAGATAAGCAACAAGTCAAAAATTAAAATTAGTCAAAGACCCAGACACATTATTTCTTTCTAAGTTTCCTGCCTTGGGTGTGAAGGGGCTGAATGACTTAATGTGAGCCCGTCCCACCATAATAGCAATATTAAAATGACCTTTATTAAATGACTTTCAAAGCATCAACACCTTTGGTTTGTTTTAGGCCAAATGGAACAGATTTCCATGGCCCCCAAAGCATGGCGGTCCCACGTGCCATGCCCACTGTGTCTGAGGGGCCTGGCCCAGGGGGTGGAACAAACCCAGCATTTCTGGCACGAACCTCTCTTTAACCTGGGAGATGCAAATGCAGTCAGTTCTAGACCTGGACTCTGGGTGCCAGCGAAATGGTTCTGGGATCGTTACCCTCCTGTGAGGACAGTCGCCAGGCACCGTGCATTGATCCAACCTGAGATTCTTCGTGGTGAGTGAGGACTCCCAGATATCTGGCCTTCTGCATGTATTTGGACTCCTATTTTTTTTTTAGTATTTATTTTTTGGCTGTGTCGGGTCTCATGGGCTCTGTAGTTGTGGCATGTAGGCTTAGCTGCCACACTGCACTTGGGATCCTAATTCCCTCACCAGGGATCAAACCCGCGTCCCCTGCATTGCAAGGCGAATTCTTAACCACTGGACCACCGGGGAAGCCCTCGTTGGGCTTTTCCGCTTGTAAGACTCACAGCAGCTTCTTTCAGATTTTTATTTTCTTCACTTAAGGATATATTTCTCAGCTCATTCGATGATTCGCTACTAGGTTTAGTGTAGTCGTCTTGAGGATTAGCAATATGGACGTTTTGCAGAGCACGGAAGGTAGCACTTCTAGGAAAACCTTCTTTTTATCACATTATATGTACCTTTTAGGAACATATTCAATGAACCACCAACCAGCTCTATCTTTAATGGAACTTGTTTACAATGAAAAGAAAAGGCCACAGCGAGAAACAGGAAAAGGATGAAATAAGAGGGCTCACCAATAAAGGCAAACATGCAGTAGAAGTAGGACACCATCCATGCACACAAACAAGAGGTCAAAACCAGGAATCAGCAGAGGAGGAGAGGACGCACGCAGGACATTCGAAATGCACTGGAAAGAAGAGATCAGCAACTTAAGACACTCATGCATGTATATGTAGACTGCTGTATCGAAATCTCATGGTCACCACAAACCGGAAGTCTATTATCATAGGTATACACACACAAAAGAAAAGCAATTCAAGTGCATCACGGAAGTCATCAAATCATAAGGGAACAAAAGAGGAAAGGAAGAGAAAAAGATGTCCCAGCCCACCTCCAAAAAAACGACAAAGAATACACTCAGTGGGGTTGCACAGCTTTGCTTGTAAAGACATCTGGCATATATGGTTTGGGATGTGGTTTGGAAACAGGAAGGGACTGCACGTGGGGCAGGTGGCAGAGAGGGGAGCCCCAGGGCTGGGGGAGACCAGGGAGGTTGGACAGAGATTCCACCAGCAGCCACCTGTCCAGCCTCCCATCCAGAGGGGCTGCTCTACCCTTTGGGGGTGGTGGAGGAGGCTTCATGCATCATCCCAGGCCACTGATATCCTCATTTTGGTTCCTCAAGTGCTTCCTGGAACGTCCCTCAAACTGGTTCTTATTCATGTTCTAAAGACAAGAGGGTGTCCATGATCAGCTGAGGACCCCAGACTGGGGCATCTCCCAGGTGACCGAAGCGTGGCACTCCTGCCTGGGGAGGAGCCCAGGCCTGGGTGGGGTGGAGGAGGGGAGGGTCCTGTTAGGTCAAGTGCTATGGAACGTGAGATTTTTGCACTTTGGGCCCCAGAACCTGCTAAGGAGCCCTCCCTGGCATGTCCATCAGGAAGACGCCAGGAAGTGGCCAAGCTTCCTAGTCCTCAGCCTGCTCTTCCCCGCACGTCCCCTCTGCAGAGTCCAGTGTGCACGGTGCACTCAGCTCCCCACCCCAGGCTCAGAGCCTCTTACTTGGGGAAGTGGGGAGGATGGGAGGGATGAGAGCCACGCAAGACACCTTTGCCTACAAGTGCGTCCTGTGGGAACATCCCCCACCCACACATCTAGGTCTCCTGGAAGAAGCAGGAAGCCCCCATGCCATCCCCTAGGGGGTCCTAGGGGTGGTGTGGACTCCGTGGCCTGTCTGCGTTGAGGCATCTGCGTTCTGGGACTAGGACCTCATTTGCTGGCTGGGGTCCTCTGGGGCAGGTGTTCTGGCTCTCTGGGACCTCAAAACGCTCCTCACTCTCTCACTAGTCTCGGTGGGTACGAGACCATGGGGCAGAGTGTGTATGCCGGGTCCGAGATGACCCTACCCCTCCCCAGCCCACAGACCAGGCTCAGCGGCCAATACCTTCTGGAGCTTGAAGTTCAGGGAGCCACACCTTCGGCACCATGCCAGTGTGCAGATCAGCAGGCTGAGGAGGACACCCAGGGCAAGGATGGGGAAGATTACCAGCATCTCGCTCAGTGTGCTCAGGATTAAGATTGGAATGGGGTATCTTCATCTGCCGACCTGCAAAAAATGGGAAGGGCCGGACCCTCCCTCCTTTGTTCACCTGTGCAGGAGCCCCCACCACCTTGGGGGCACCCTTGAGGGGGACATGGCCTGTGGTTGGGAAGCCCATGAGTGGGAGATGGCAGGGGCATGGGTGCATGGGATGGGCAAGGCTCCAGGCACAGAGGGTGAGGGTGTCTGCGGAGGGAAGACCCGAGGGGGCTTTCTGGGGGCTCCCCTCCTGTAGCCCAGGATGAAGATAGGAACACCTACCTGCAGAAGGTGTGAGGTGCAGGTAATGCGGCCCTGCCAAAGAGACACAGGGCATGTTGGCAGGGGCCCTGCCCAGGGCTTACCCTGACACAGCCCGTCTGCCCCAGGTATCAGATGAGCCCTGGATACAGGAGATCATGAAGACCTCACTGGGTTCCCTGCCCAGGGCCCGCTAGGCTAAGGGGTGCCTTCTCAGCCCCTCCCACTGTTCCTGGTCCGGGGCAAAGCTGGAGCCCTGCTTCCTGTCCCCAGCGCTCAGGGTGACTCTGACTGCGTATGAACAGGCGAAGGGTTGGGGGGAGGGAGCAACGGTGACTTGGGGAGTTTGCAGCAAAGCAAGGGGTGGGGGTGGGGGGATAGGGGATAGGGAGGGAGGCGCCAGCTCCCTGAGCACAGGGGGACAGTGAGCAGGCACACGTGCCGGGGCTACCCTGAGAAGCTCAGAGAGGGCACAGCCGCGGTGTGAGTGGGGCAGGGTGGAAGTCTTCAGGCCTCATCTCCGTGGCTCTGGGGACCTCAGGTGGGCAGGAGTCACTCCTCCCTAGTTGCTCCGCACTCCTGCCCCTCAAAAAGAGAAGCTCTTGGGGGTCAATACCCCCCACCCCGCCCTGCTCACCTAAGACGGTCAGTTTGGTGATTTCAGTATATAACTGGCGCCCCATCAGACTCCACTTGTACTGCCCTGCTTGGGTGTCCTGGGCTTCTTCAGTTACTAGGTACGCCTCGCCATCCCAAATCCAGAGCTCCCATCCATCCTGGCAGAAGTTTCCTGGGGGCTTTACGCTGCAGATGAGCTTCCAGGGTGCCGTGGGGTCTGCTCTCTGGGAGATGTTGATGTGGGAGAAGGCATTGGAGATGCTGCAGCTCATCGTGGCCGGCTTGCCCCTGAGCACAACAACTGCACCCTTGGTGCACTTGGGGTTGTCCGAGACTGTGTGGGGGAAAAGTCACATGAATCGGTCATGACTGGACCTCAGGACATCCAGTGACTGCCCTTCCTGGGGTCACTGGCACTACCTGGAGCCTGGGCCCCTCCTGGCCTGATCTAGGTCTCTCCTCTCACACCCATCTTGCCCCTGCTGCATTCCCCACCCCCTCCCCACCTCCTTCCCCCGCAGGCAGAGTTGGGACCATGCAACTTACTTCCACTCTGAGCACTCCTCAAGGTGGCCAACAACAAGAGGACCCAGAACATCCTGGGAGCGAGGAGAGTGGATGCTGAGGTCAGCATGGCCAGCAGGACGTGGATGAGTTTTAAGGGGTCCCTCGTCCTCCTTACTGGTTTTGGGGACACTCCCTGAAGGAAGGAAAGCTGATGAGTCAGAGTTCCCTTAGGCTCCTTGGGAAGCCAGTGAGAGGGGCTGCAGCCTGTCCAGGGTGGGCGAGGGTCCCCAAGGTCCTCCCTGACCCAACTGTGTCATGACCCTTCTTGACACCTTTATAATGTCTGCAGTGGGACCACTGTCAGACAGATGAGAAACACAGATGAGACAGGAAACAAGTCCCTGGGACACAAGTCCATTTATATTGCTGGGTTTATCTTGAACTTTATATAAAACATGCAAAACTCCCTGAGAATGTGTCCTGTAGAGACGGGTCATGACACACAGAATCTCGTGTGGCCGCTTGAACCTGACACCAGCCTAGGACCACCTTGGATGCTCCCAGCCCCTCTTCCACTCTTGCATTCTGAGGATTGGCATTTGGGGACATTTGGTCCACTCTCCAGATTTGCTTTTACCAACAACAAGAGTCTTCCTGTGGAACTCGTGAGTTACAGTCTGGAAAGCTGAACTTTCACTTCCTCTGAAACAAATGCTCATCTCGGGCTTTGGTATCCAGTAAAACTGACATTTGGGCTTCGCAGGTGGCACAGTGGTAAAGAATCTGCCTGCCGATGCAGGAGACACAAGAGATGAGGGTTCAGTCCTGGGTCAGGGAGATCCTCTGGAGTAGGAAATGACACCAACTCCAGTAGCCTTTCCTGGCAAATTCCATGGACAGACTCAGACATGACTGAGTGACTAACACTTTCACTTTTCATAATGACATGTAGCTACCATTAGGTACTATACAGAGGATGAGATGGTTAGATAGTATCACCAACTCAATGGACATGAATTTGAGCAAACGCAGGAAATAGTGGAGGACAGAGGAGCCTGGCGGGTTACAATCCATGGAATTACAAAGAATGGGATGTGACTTAGCGACTGAAAAACAAAAAGTAGCTTCACTGCCCGAAAATCCTCTGTGTTCCATCCATTCATCCATCCTTCCCCCCAGCTCCTGACAACAATTGATCTTTTTACTGTGTCCAGAGTTTTGCCTTTTCCAGAATGTCATGGACTTGGTACCCTTTGGTTTTGAATTCAGTGTCTGATTTTTCTTTTCCACTTTGCTGGGTACTGGGCAGCAGGGCCAGGAGCAAAGGAAAGTGTGGATGTAATTGCTTCCAGGAGCGGAGGGCCATTGGTGACCAGCCCCAGTCCTGACTCCAGGAGACTCTGGCTCAAACAAGGAGAATGACATGGCGAGGGACAGTCTCAGCCCCCAGACCCCTGTGACGGTGCTGCTGTCTCTGGCTTCCCTTGATTTTCTAAACTTGCTTCTATTCCTAATTTACCGTCAGAAGGACAGTCTTCTTTTGTCACATAAGTACAACATTTGTAGTTGAGGAAGAAAGATGATACCTGAGAGACACGAGTTCTGTGCACACACATGTATGTGATTTTACATACGTGGAATCAGGTTAGACAGCCCACTACTGTCTCTCTCTTCTCGCCCTCTGTACTGTATGTACAAGGGTGAATGTTGTTGCTCTTTAGTCGCTGAGCCATTTCTGACTCTTTGCAACCCCATGTACTGGAGCCCACCAGGCTCTGCTGTCCATGGGATTTCCCTTGCAAGAATATTGGAGTGGGTTGCCATTTCCTTCTCAGG
Source organism: Bos indicus (assembly GCF_029378745.1). Lineage (NCBI taxonomy): Eukaryota > Metazoa > Chordata > Mammalia > Artiodactyla > Bovidae > Bos > Bos indicus. The sequence continues at coordinate 51,518,382 of NC_091778.1, read as the reverse complement.
GATCTTCCTGACTCAGGGATCAAAGTCACCTCTCCTGCATTGGCAGGCACTTTCTTTACCACTGATCCATCAGGGAAGGGTGAAAGGTGGCCCCAAAACACATGTCCACCCACGATCTGTGAAGGTGACCTTACTTGAAAATACAGCCTTTGCAGCCATAAATAAAGAGAAGGTCGTATTAGGGCAGCGTGGGCCCCAAGGTAATGTGTCTGGCTTTCTTGTAAGAAGAGAGAAATCTGTCAGAAACAGACAAGGGAGAGGCCTGGAGCTGATAGAGGCACAGACTGGAGGGATGTGGCCATAAGCCAAGGGACGCCAGAGCCGCCAGAAGCTGGAAGAGACAAGGAAGGATGTCTCCCTGCAGCCGTGCTGACAGCTTGATTTTGGACTTCCGGCTCCAGACTGGAAGAGGGCAAACTTTGCTTCTTTTGATTCCTTGTTTGTGGTGCTTGGTCACGGCTGCCCCAGGACACTCACACTGGCCCCTCCCTCTTTCCCCAGACCCCAGCTTTCCCATCACTGGAATAATCAGGCACAAACCCCAACACTGGAGGGAGTGTTCTGGGGTCACGTTCTGTCCACTTCTCTGTGTCTGGTTCTCACTTTGTAGTGTGCTGCTGGTGAGGTCTGCCTCCCCCGATCCTGAAAGCTTGACTTCAGTGGCTGCAAGGATTCCCTTTGTCTTAGCTTGTGAGCTGCCCTGTCCCCCTGGCTTCTAGCTCCGCCTCTTCCTGGTGACACCTGGTGCTGTGGAGGGCTGACCAGCTCACCCTGTTTCTGGCCCTTCAGATTTCCACATTGTCACTGCCTTTGCAAACCCTTTGCTCCTCTTCCTGGGAGTTTCTGTCTTCTCCTTACAGCTTCATAAGACTTTCACCCCTTAAAGAAACAAACTGCCTTCCAGGGTAAGTACGTTTCCATCGTCATTTCTCCCCAGATTGTCTTTGGAATAAGGACTCCACGTGTTTATGTCGTCCTGTCTGTCTTTTCCTTCAAAGCTTCAGGGTTTTGTTTTAAAGTAGTTTTTGTTTGTTTGTGTAGAGTATCCTTTTTAAAAGGCTTCCCAATTGGTGGAATATCCATCACGGTCAAATTTTGTCTATTTTTATGCTCAAATCTTGAATATTCCTCAAGGTGTGTTTGCAAGTGGCATGTCACAGGTCTAATGTTGCTCCTTTCAGGAGGACAAGTGGTGCCTGAGGCACTGAAGAGTGAAGCACCCTGTCGCCCTGGCCAAGGCACCCCCACCACGTGGGGCCATTCAGGCCCTGCCAGCCGCAGGGTACAGGCCACTATGCTGTCCATCATGCGTTTTCACCCCAAGAAGGCAGGTTCTCTCTATGGCTATTTATCTTTCCTTGGACATTCGTTTTTTGCAAGAACGTTAACATGGTTTTAATCAATTTTTTTTTAACAGAGACTTGGTGATTAAGTGAAGAGAGGCAGCTTGCCCTGATCCTGCCCTAACCTGCTCAGCATAATGCAAGAGAGGCTGAGATTTCACAGGTGGACACAACCCAGTATACTGCTGCCTTTCAGCAATTGCCAGGATGGGGCACAGAGAGCTCATCACTATTACTTGCTGCTGAGAACCTCATGTGATGGAATGTTCTAGAAAGATTTATTGCAACTTCCTGTGCTGGGGCTTTTCCTGGCACCTTAGATAAGATCTGCTCAACTCTTTTCCTGAGTATTTTTTATAAAATAACTTTTCTTAAATTGGAAGGTTCTCATACACAGAATGGTGCCCAGCGACCCATCGGGCCCAAAGGCACCCTTGCTGGTGTTCGACAGTGACTCCTGGCCTCCTAGCCAGAGCCTTCGGGGCTGCCTGAAGGGAGACCCTCGCCCAGGGATGTCCTCCCCTGAGGCTGCCTGAGCAGGCAGGAGATTGATCTTGTGTGCTCATCTCTGGCCACTGACCCGTCCTGGAGGAAGTCTTGGGCCGGACCCCCAGCGTTTCCAGTCTCCTCAAGGTCTCCGATCGAACCCCAGCCACTCTGCTGCTTCCACTGACCTTGGAACAGCCTTTGCCCCCCTGCTCCCCATCAAACATGGGCCTGGGTGTCCTATCGATGGGGAGGCAAGCCAAGTCTCCCCAGGGCGAAGAATACATTCCCAGGGAGGCCTGCCCACTGGCCCCAAGGCTGGAGCAGACAGGTGTCCTCAGGTTCACATGGAGGGCTAACCCCCCAGGGACCCAAAGGAAGAATGCCACCTAAGCCTGTGCTCTGAGAGCAGTGATCCCTCACGTGTGAGAGGGGGAGCCTCCTGCTGGTGACCTGGCATCATCACCGAATGCCCAGTGCGACCAGGAGACTTAGTGGGAAGGGCAGCTCTGGTCTCTCTGGGAGGGAGACAGCCAGGGGTCTATAGTATCCAGAAGGAATCTCACCCCCTCAAAACCTTTCCTCATCACGTTTTCCTGACCATTGTCCAGCTTTCATCCTTCCCATAAATTTAGGAGTCGTGTTTCAAGTTCCTAGTACACTTTCTGGGATGCTGAGTGAAAAGTGAAAGTGAAAATCACTCAGTCCTGTTTGACTGTTTGTGACCCCATGGACTGTAGTCTGCCAAGGTCCTATGTCCATGGGATTTTCCAGGCAAGAATACTGGAGTAGGTTGCCCTTCCCTTCTCCAGGGGATTTTCCTGACCCAGAGATCGAACCTGAGTCTCCCACCTTGGAGGCAGATTCTCTGAGCCACCAGGACGTTGATTGAAAGTAAATGAATGAGTGGGTTCATTCACAATCCTGAACCACGCAGGGTCTCACTCCATGTGGAGCCAGGAGAAGCTAGCCTGGCAAAGCCACCCCCTCTTCAGAAGCTTCCAGGATCCTACTCCCACTCCCTGGGAGAACACCCTGTCCCTGCACACAGCACACACAGACACACACACAGACACACACACAGAGACACACACACACACAGACACACACAGATACACACACACACACAGACACACACACAGATACACACAGACACACAGAGAGACACACACACACACAGATACACACACACACAGACACACACAGACATACACACAGACACACATACATACACAGACACACACACACACAGATACACACACACAGAAACACACAGACATACACACAGACACACACACACACAGACACACACACAGACACATACACACACAGACACACACATACTCAGAAACACACAGACACACACACATACAGACACACACACACACAGACGCACACATACTCAGAAACACACAGACACACACACACACACAGACACACACACACACACACAGTGCTGGGGGGAGGGCCCCTAGGGCCCCCACATGCTCTGCCTACAATAGGTGCTCAGTCCCTGCAGACCTGCTCAGAATTCCCTGCAGGGCCGATGCCACACGAAGGGTGCGGTCAGTCCCCTCCAGTGAGCTCTGGGCAGGGGCCCGGCAGAGCTGAATGAGTCGAAGGTGAACCTTGGTCTGCACCTGGACCAGGTGACATGGAGAGGGGGTGACCTCAGCAAAACGGTGTTTTTGTAACACACGCTGACCTGTCCGACTGGACTCTGGGAGGGAGCGTGTGTTGACAAGTAAAAGGAAAGCAAAAGGGACGAAGCAGGCTGAAGTCCAGAGGTCGGGTGAGAGGGCAGATGGTGTCTTCCAGCAGCGAGCGCATGGCCCCCTGGGAAAGGTGTGTGGGGTCCTTTGAGCCTACGTCAGGCTCACCAAACCACCCTCTGCTCTCAATATCTCATATTTTGTCTACCTGCCAGGAAAACACCCCAGAGAGCCTGTCTCACCAGCCTCCCCACCCTAACCTCTGTACTTTTCACAACACTACATATCCCTATGTCCTAAAAATTAGTTCTTCCCTGGTAGCTCAGCTGGTAAAGAATTCAACTGCAATGCAGGAGACCCTGGTTCGATTCCTGGGTTGGAAAGATCCCCTGGAGAAGGGATAGGCTACCCACTCCAGTATTCGTGGGCTCCTCTGGTGGCTCAGATGGTAAAGAATCTGCCTGCAATGCGGGAGACGTGGGTTTGACCCCTGGGTCGGGTTGATCCCTTGGAGGAGGGCATGGCAACTCACTTCAGCATTCTTGCCTAGAGAATCCCATGGATGCAAGAGCCTGGTGGTCTACAGTCCATGGGGTCACAAAGAGTCAGACACAACGGAGCGACTAACACTTTCACTTTTCACATACCCTTATGTCCTAAAAATTATTTTACACTGACTCATTTTTTAAACGTTAGTATCTGTTTTAGCTTCACCTTAAATACCCATTTGTAGTCACTAGATGTGCTATTTATAGGTATGTTCTCACAGATAATGAAAGGACCAGAAGACTATGAAAGCAGGAAGTGTCACAGACTTTCTACCACCACTTGGAGTCCTCCTGAGGGAGTATGGCCTGTGCAACAGGTGAGCCCTGGCCATCTTCTGTCATGTTGTCCAAGGTTGCTGAAGGTGTGGGCTCCCAGACGGGCACTGGCTGGGACTCCCTGCCACTCTTCCTGCTGCCCCCAAACCTCCAGTCTTCCCTGAGCCTTCCCCAGGCCATGGTGGGGGTCTGCCCTCACACACACGAGCCTCTTAGTCCAACATCATGAGCTCCCTGAGGTTGTCATCACCAGGAAAGGCTTTGGAGGGTTCCAGAATCTGGACAAGGATGCCAGGGTCCCTTCCCACCGGGCTCTGCCCCCAAATTCCAACCACCGTGGGCCTGGCTCTTCATCATCAGATGATAAAGCCTAGGCGCTGGGAAGAACTCCAGGTTGGGGCAGATCCTCGTAACCATAAACCAGTCTCAACTAAACCAAATCTGTACATGGGAGACACAGACTTTTCCACCTTATAGAGTGCAGAAGGGGTGTCTGCAAAGAGCTAGACTGGGGATGGAGGAGCTGGACTGGGATGGAGGGGCTGGATTGGGATGGAGAAGCTAGACTGAGGGTGGAGGAGCTGGTCTTGGATGGAGGAGCTGGACTGAGGGTGGAAGAACTGGTCTGGGATGGAGGAGCTGGACTGGGAAGGAGGAGCTGGACTGAGGGTGGAGCAGCTGGTCTGGGATGGAGAAGTTGGACTGGGGATGGAGGAGCTGGACTGGGGGTGGGAGGAGCTGGACTGGGGATGGGAGGAGCTCCCCGTGTCCTCAGGCACCTTTGCCGCCCTTTTCAGTCTGGGGTTCCACTGCTGTCTTATTTTTAAATATAGGTATATTTTATGCAATATTTGCCACATATTTATATTTCAAAGTGATTCGTTATCTGAAATTCAGATGGGTTTTTAAGTCTGGCATTTCCACTCCTCTGTTTGAGTCCCTCCTCTTGTCTCTGATGCTGCAAAGGACAGGAAAATGGGAGAGAGAGAGGCCAGGGCAGAACAGGGGAAGAGCGGGGTGAGAAGGCAGAGGGTGGGGGGTGCTACAGGAAGACTGCATGATGGGGCAAGAGCTGGAGGGGCCCTGAGGTTTCTGGAGTTGGGAAAAGTGAAGCAACAATTCACCATTCTCTCAGATTACTGTCACAGCTGCTGGTATCTCCATGTATTAAGCTGGGGCACACAGCTGGGATTTGTGCTGTCACTGGGGACATGATCACATTTGGGAGTCAGTGGAACACCTTGGAAAGTGCATGCCGTTGCCAGCACTTTGTCCTGCCACAGGACCTTGGGGAAACTGAGGCAGCAGGTATGTGGCTCAAGGCTTATCAGCTGACCAGGGGCCAGGGGTTCTCCATCAGCAGGGATCTCCATTCCTGCAGCACCTAGGAGAAGCTGGACCAGGTTTCCCACGCAAAGGCTCAGTGGTAACGTGTATGTACCTGGATATTTACATGGGAGGGTAAGCACCATGCTCTCCAGGTAGGCCTTTCACCAACAGTGTGGAGGGAGGCAACCAACCACCTTCAGGAGACACTGAAATGGAGCCCCAACCCTGGCTCAGAGGGAAGGGATGCCCCAGTCCAGGGAGCTTTTGCTGTGTCCTGTCTCTGCTGCTATGGCCAGAAGGAAGGGTTCCTGGTGCTGCTGCTGCTAAGTCGCTTCAGTCGTGTCTGACTCTGTGCGACCCCATAGACGGCAGCCCACCAGGCTCCCCCATCACTGGGATTCTTCAGGCAAGAACACTGGAGTGTGTTGCCATTTCCTTCTCCAATGCATGAAAGTGAAAAGTGAAAGTGAAGTCGCTCAGTCATCTCCGACTCTGTGGGGCCCCATGAACTGCAGCCCACCAGCCTCCTCCATCCCTGGGATTTTCCAGGCAAGATTACTGGACTGGGTTGCCATTGCCTTCTCTGGAGGGATCCCTACTGGGCAGTAATAAGTTCCTGCAAGCCTGGGGGCTGAGTCTGTAAATCATTGCGGCTCTCTCGGGCCATCAATACCTGCCAGCCCATCAGCTGGGCCACTTCTCACTCTCTTTCACAAGGCACTTCCTCTGAGAATCCTCCCCTCCTTGCACCTGCTGGTTGTACCCTCCAGGGGCGGGTGGGGTCCTGTACCTCCCCACCACCTTCACTATTTAGTCCCAGGGGATGAGGGCCTCCCAGGGGCTCTGGCTCCCCAGGCACTGGGAGTGGAAATTGGCTTTCAAATTGCAGATCATTGACCAATAGTGGGTGGTGAATTGAATTTAGAGACTGCTGCTGCAGCTTAACCAAAAATGAATGGAGAGCATAGAAAGAGGCCGTGGAGTGCCCCTCTCCAGGTTTTGCTCTGTTTTAATGAGTGTTTGTGAGTGAATGGGCTGAGTGTGCTTGTGTGCCCCTTGTGAGTGCACACAAGTGCATATGTGCATGAAAGTGAGTGTGTGTGCACAAGTATAAGAGCCGCAGTGTTGGCCTGGACGTGAAAGTGTTTAACCCCAGATGTGGTCTGGGACAGCAGGGGTTTTTTGCGTATGGGTGGACATCCGGGAGCTCGAGATGCCAACTCTCTGCCCCTCCAGATAAGGGCAGAGTCAAGCCTGGAGCTGCCCCCGCAGAAACGCAGTTCCCCACTAGGTCGAGAAGCCTTTGTCTTTTTCCCTCCTTCAGCGGAGAGGCAGAGCGCAGAGCCTGGGAGCTCAGCGCTCCATCTCCATCAACCCAGCCCCTATTTGAGTGCGATCCTACACCAGGAGCCCCGGCCACCACCCCTCCATCTCTCACCTGCGACCTGGTAACCGGCTCCTCCACGCCTGCAGCTGCAGCCTGTCTGTGCACAGGTTGGAGCTCCTGTATTAAACCCGAATGATGATTCCAGGGCGGAGCCAGGAAAGGAGGAGGTGGGAAGGATTCAGAATCCATGCACCTCAGGTCTGACATCCAGGTCCTGTATTCAGGAAGGAAACCTCAAGTTATGGGAAGTCACTCGAGTTTCCCATAAAAGCAGAGACATTACTTTGCCAAGAAAGGTCCGACTAGCCAACACTATGGTTTTTCCAGTGGTCATGTATGGATGTGAGAGTTGGACTATAAAGAAAGCTGAGCGCAGAAGAATTGATGCTTTTGAACTGTAGTGTTGGAGAAGACTCTTGAGAGTCCCTTGGACTGCAGGGAGATCCAACCAGTCCATCCTAAAGGAGATCAGTCCTGGGTGTTCATTGGAGGAACTGATGTTGAAGCTGAAACTCCAATACTTTGGCCATCTGATGTGGAGAGCTGACTCATTTGGAAAGATCCTGATGCTGGGAAAGATTGAGGGCAGGAGAAGAAGGGGATGAAAGAGGATGAGATGCTTGGATGGCATCACCGACACAGTGGACATGGGTTTGGGTGGACTCCAGGACTTGGTGATGGACAGGGAGGCCTGGCATACTGCAGTTCATGGGATCACAAAGAGTCGGACACGACTGAGCAACTGAAATGAACTGAACTGAACTGAACTCGAGTTTCAGGAACTGCCCTGAATTCAGGGCAAAAGATGATTTTCTTGAAAGTGAATCCCTTATTATATTTTTATTAGACACAGGGCATTAGATGATCATTGTAAAGAAAACAGTAGGTGGCAGTTTTTCAGGAGAGCCAGTTCCTGGAGTTCTCCACTTTCAAGCTCCATGTGAACAGATCGCATTGCTCAGGATTGGACAATCGGATTGAATTGTGGGATCTCAATTCTTCAACTAACGATTGGACCCAGACCACGGCAGTGAAAGTGCAAAATCCAAACCATTAGAAACCAGGGAATGTCCATGTTTAGAAATTTTAAGTTTTAAAATGTAAGACTAAAATTCTTGACCCATTAATATTTCTCTTTCTGATGGAGTCACCCGGAAGCATGATGTTTGCTTTCTGAAATGGCTGCATTCCTCCAACATCTGGTTATTTTGTCCCCAGCTGCCCCAGCCCTCAGTGCTCTTGGGAATTATTTGTCTTTACACTTCATTTTTTGAAAGAATCACATTTTCAGTATTCATCCTTCCTCAACCAACACCCAGATATGCCTTTCCATTTAACAGAACGTTCTTTTATTTTCTTCGAAATAGTATAACATTTTACTTATGGAAGTGCTTATAACTGGGGTGCTTGTTGCTGCTTCAGGGATCATGAGGTAGGTCTGGCTCTGGCCCCGCCCCTGACGTGCATTGAGTAACTCGGTCTTGAGGGCCTAACTCCTGCAGTGGCCCCTCAGAGTCAGGGAGGAGGCGGGCTCCGCCAGTCTGGCTGAGCCACGTGGTCCCCACAGCTCCCTCCAGGGTCCCTGATGCCTCCAAGCTGCCCAGACCCTGGTGCACAGGCCACCACCGACTGGACGCTCTCCTCTCCCCTCTGGGGACGAGCCCTGTCAGTGTAACTTAGGTTACTTTGCTGATGGGGCAACAGGAACGGAGATTCAGTGGCCACAGTAGCCAGGCGGAGGCAGCTCTGCCTGGAAGGGGAAGGGCTCACTAGGTGATTTAAACATTAGAGCACTGCTTCCCCCTCATCCTGACAACCTGTTCATTGCCCAGCATTTACAAAAGCTGTTGTTGTTGGGTTGCTAAGTTGTGTCTGACTCTGTGACCCCCATCGGCAGCAGCATGCTAGGCTCCCCGTCCTTCACTGTCTCCCAGAGTTTGCTCAAATTTGTGTCCATCAACAAACATTTGTGGAGGGCTGAGTGGGAACCAGTGCCAGGAAGTGTGAGGCTTATGCCCCAATCCCGGGAAGTCCCTGGACCAGCAGGCCCGGGAGGGACATGCAGTTACAAAAACATACATAAAAGTTAGAGCCCTTCAAAGAGGCTTCCCTTCATCCCACTGAGCCTGAGAGTGGCCCAAACGTCCTGGCTTCCAGCTCTCTCTTGCCCCAGTCACCCCACGTGACCTCCAGAGAAGATGCTGGAGTAACTCACACACAGAATCTGCTCTCTCCTTTCGCCCCAATCCTGGGAAATCCCTGGACCAGGAGGCCCGAGAGGGACATGTAGTTACAAAAACATACATAAAAGTTAGAGCCCTTCAAAGAGGTGTCCCTTCATCCCACTGAGCATGAGACTGGCCCACACGTCCCGGCCTATGACTCTCTCTTGCCCCAGTCACCCCATGTGACCCCCAGAGAAGTGGTGGAGGAACCTTCACACACAGAGTCTGCTCTCTCCTTTCAACTTTCTGCCTCCATTCCCAGAATTACCCGAGAATCAGGATGCTTCTCTGGGAAGACTCTAAATCCAGACCAAAGAGAGGGCAGGCCAGGGCCCAGGATGCGGCTCCTTCTGATCCCGGGAGATGCCCTCCCTGCGCGGAAGTTTCCAAGAGGCATCTCAGAAAGAACACTGCGGACAGAGGGAGACTCCTCAGCTGTTCCTGGGGAGGCAGGAGCTGGGAAAGACCTTCTTCAGGGGCTGCTTGAAATGGTCGTCTAGGGGGAGGGTCCCTGGGGTCTGTCGTGTGGCAGAGAGGGGCCCTGGTCCTGGAAGTGCCGCTGAGCCTGGAGGAGCCAGTGCTCCTGGGACCACCTGAGGGTCTGCGGGGAAGCAGAGGATCTGGTTGGGGTGCTCCTGTGACCACAGCTGCATCAGTTACACGTTCCATAACTGCTCCTGTGTGTGGACGTGTCTGGTGTGGACTGAGGGGCTGTGGTGAAGCCTGAGCACGTCTGACAGTACTGTCAGGGCATCAGCAGAACCAGGCAGCCTAAAACCCCCAACTGTGCAGACAGCATCGTCCCAATTTCCCTTTGCGTACCTGCGCACATGCTAACTCGTTTCAATGGCGTCTGACTCTTTGGGATCCACTGGCGTGCAGCCTGCAAGGCTCCTCTGTCCATGGGATTTTCCAGGCAAGAATTCTGAAGTGGGTTGCCATGCGATCCTCCAGGAGATCTTCCCGATCCGGGGATCGAGCCTGCATGTGCTTATAGCTCCTGAATTGGCAGGCAGGTTCTAGTGCCACCTGGGAAGCCCCTTCCTTTTGAATCCATAGAAACATACACTTCCAGAAAAGCTAGACGAACATAAAATGTCTTCAGGAAGTAAGTCTGAGTCTCAGAACTACAGTTTTTAATCTTCTTCAACTTTTTTTGCCTCCAGAATTTCTACAACGATCCTGTGCTCAAGTAATCAGGGAATACTGTGTTCTTTAAGAATAAACAGCAGTTTTTATTAGGTTAGAGAGAGCAGGGTTGATGAGAGGAGAAGGGACAGTAGAATGACCCCTCCTTGGCTATCTTAGGCTTCCCCAAGGTCCCGGGGCAGTGGGTGGAAGGGCTGGGGCCAGGCTGAAATGCCCACGGGCTCTAAGTGCAAAACCCTGGGTCCTTTGAAGGCCATCATCTCCCCCTTCTGACCCATCCCTGGCCTTTCCCAGGGGAGGTGTTCTGGGACCCTGGCACCACCATGCTACCTTTCCTGGGTGTAAGGTCACCCCAAGACCACCTGGAGAAGAGAGGGGGCTCCCAGGGGCTCCTGGATGGTCACCAAGGCTGAGGGGCCATCCCTGAGTTACTCAGCTGAGGGCTGCAGCCTGCTGGGCTTGACCCTGCACACGAAAGAGGAGCACAGAGTGTCTTGCTCACTGTCCAGTTCTGCAAAGGTTGATACACTGCAGCCGCGGACTCACAGTGCACTTCTGTGCTCAGACAGAAATTAGAGACGTTAACGGACTCTGTGTATCTGGACAAGCAACCCCTTAGATGGTTAGATGCGTGTCTCAGGAAGAATTTCACTGACCCCACCTGCTTGCATTTTTCCAGACAAAGAAAAGCACCGTCACCCTTAACTTGTGATATATCTGTTCTCTGTGGCAAGCAGTAGAGTCACCTTCACCCAGATGTATCCTTCATCATCTGTGCATCATGCCAAGTCATTTCAGTCGTGTCCGACTCCGCGACCCTATGGCCTGTAGTCATGGGATTCTCCAGGCAAGAATACTGGGGTGGGTTGCCATGCCCTCCTCCAGGGCATCTTCCTAACCCAGAGATCGAACCCGGGTCTCTTACAGTTCCTGCACTGGTAGGCGGGTTCTTTACCACTAGAGCACCAGGAAAGCCCACCTGTACTCCTGGCCAGAAGCCCCACAAACTGGCCTCCCCCATCTCTTGGGACAGATTCTCTCACTCCATCATAGCTCTTTCACTGTGTGGTTTTCTTTTAGTCAACTGCATCCCCCCAGGACACTCCCCCAATGCCACCCTGTTCAGAGGCTCACTCAGCCTTGAGTAGGGGTCAGAAGGTTCAAGGGTCTTCCCACCCTCCTGGCCTGAGAAGATTGGCCCTCAGCGCCAGGACACTCCAGGAGCACAGATGCCCCTCCTGTCCTCCCCCTCCTCACCCCAAGCCTGGGGCAGTGCTTTCTTCCTCTGCATCCTCATTTGAACTCTGACCTCCCCTCCTGGCAGAGCGTCCTGACCCAGGGCTAGAATATACAGGCCAGAGGCCACCAGGTCTGAGAGTGACTGAGGGTCAAAGTTTAAAATTGGGTGTTTTCCCACAAGGGGCCCGAGGAGGACTGTGAGCAGGTAGGGCAGGTGCCCAGGGGACAGGTCCAGAGCCTGGGCCTCAGCTGGTCAGCACACACCTGAGGGTTCAGGTCCCCACCTTCCGGAATGTGCCAGAGTCAGCCTGAGGGGGAGGTCCACAGGCTGAGAACAGAGCCCAGCCAGCTACTCAGGCTTCATGGGAACCCCAGGGGACTGTCGACACTGAGGCTGGGCCCCCTGGGGTGGGGGTGAGGGAGGGAGAGAGCGTGCAGTTCCTTTCTTTGAGGGGTCGGTAAACAAGGGTGTTTTGTTCTGACGAGGTCCCTGCTCTTCCAGCGGGGTGAAGGCCAGCCATTCCAAACACAGTGGGGTCTCCGTGAAGGCTGCTCAGCAGCCATGGGTGTCCCTGGGGCAGAGGAACATATGTTTACAGAGCCAGCCCCCCAGCCCCTCCCCACTTTGGAGGTAGCTGCTGCTGTTTTATTTGCTGAGTTGAGTCCAACTGTTTTACGATGTCATGGACAGTAGACCATCAGGCTCCTCCATCCCTGAGATTTCCCAGGCAGAATCCTGGAGTATGTTGCCATTCCCTTCTCCAGGGGTCTTCCCCACCCAGGGACCAAACTTGCCTCTCTTGCTGGGTAGACAGATTCTTTATCTCTGAGTCACCTGGGAAGCTTTTGGAGGCAAACTGCTAAATAAAGGAGGGGAGTAAGGTTTTTGGAGAGCACTGAGTCCCACCTGCTTCATAAAATATGCACACTAGTCACAAAACCCGGTTTGTTGCCATTTGGCACAAAATCTCAGGACTTGACTGGTGGCATGAGAATGGAGGCCCCACACTCCTTCACTCCATCATTTTCGCGCATGGAGTATCGGCCACCCAGTTGCCATTTTGCTGTTGGATTTTCACTGGCTCAGCTGATAAAGGGTTCAAAAAAGCATTCAGAGGCTAAAAGAATGTGGAGATTGTTTGCTACTAAAGGAGTAGATGGGATTCCCTGATGGCTCAGATGGTAAAGAATGTGCCTGCAATGTAGGAGACTCAGTTTCCCTCCCTGGGTCAGGAAGAATCCCTGGAAGAGGGAATGGCAACCCACTCCAGTATTCTTGCCTGGAGAACTCCGTGGGCAGTAAAGCCTGGCAGGCTACAGTCCATGGGGTCACTAAGAGTTGTACATGACTGAGCGACTCACACACACAGAGGAACACGTGGACCTGGAACCAATGACATGGCCTTGGGCCTGGAATACTCATCCCTCCTGCACGTCTCTGGCTTGCACTCTGCTGGGGGGAGGGGAGGTGGGTGGGGAAGGCACTTGTCGGGAGCGGGAGGTCATCCTGTCTCAGAAGCCAGACTAGGGACTAGACAAGGGCCTTGACAGAATGGCCAGCCTGCGGAGCAGCACAGCCTCCTGCCTCTGTGTGCCCGTGAGGGCTATCCTGCCAGAAAGCTGAGACGACTGGGAGGCAGGTGAGGAGACCTGTCAGGGTGGGGTGCTGGTGAGTTCCTCCCTCACTGTTTACAACTGGTCCATGTTTCCTTGTAGAGCCGAGCCTCAGCAGCATCTGCACAGAAGAGCTGAATCAGCCGGACAGCCTCTCCCTGCTTCCCCCAGGCTCACCATGCTGCCCTGAACTGTGCCCACTGTTCTGGGAAACAGTTCTCGTCTGACAGGCTGTCTGTGTCCTCATGCCTAAAATCAGAAGAAGCTGGAAATGTGGGCACCTGCTCGAGGATGCAGGTGCTGGGTGTTCAGGCTGTGAGCCCAGACAGGGACCAGGCTCACTGGAGGAGGCCCCTACCACCCAGGCAGGCCTTCTCAGGATCAGATCAGTCACTCAGTCGTGTCTGACTCTTTGTGACCCCATGGACTGCAGTGTGCTAGGCTTCCCTGTCCATCACCAAATCCCAGAGCTTGCTCAAACTCATTTCCATGGAGTCGGTGATGCCATCCAACCATCTCATCCTCTGCTGTCTCTTTCTCCTCCTGACTTCAATCTTTCCCAGAAAAGAACTGACTCTTAGCATCAAGGGGCAAAAGTGTTGGAGCTTCAGTTTCAGCATCAGTCCTTCCAATGAATATTCAGGACTGATTTCCTTTAGGATGGACTGGTTGGATGTCCTTGCAGTTCAAGGGACTCTCAAGAGTCTTCTCCAACATCACAGTTCAAAAGCATCAATTCTTTGGTGCTCAGCTTTCTTTATGATCCAACTCTCACATCCATACATGACTGCTAGAAAAACCATAGCTTTGACTAGATGGACCTTTGTTGGCAAAGTAATGTCTCTGCTTTTTCATATGCTGTCTAGGTTGGTCATAGGTTTTCTTTCAAGGAGCAAATGTCTTTTAATTTCACGGCTGCAGTCACCATCTACAGTGATTGTAAAGCCCAAGAAATAAAGTCTGTCACTGTTTCCAATGTTTCCCCATCGATTTGCCATGAGTGATGGGACCAGTGACTGCAGCCTGGAAATTAAAAGATGTTTACTCCTTGGAAGAAAAGTTATGACTAAGCTAGACAGCATATGAAAAAGCAGAGACACTACTTTGCCAACAAAGTCAAGGTTATGGTTTTTCCAGTAGTCATGTATAGATGGGAGGGTTGGATCATAAAGAAAGCGGAGCGCCAAGGAATTAATGCTTTTGAACTCTGGTGTTGAAGAAGACTCTTGAGAGTCCCTTGGATTGCAAGGAGATCCAACTAGACCATACTAAAGGAAATCAGTCCTGAATATTCATTGGAAGGACTAATGTTGAAGCTGAAAGTCCAATACTTTGGCCACCTGATGTGAAGAGCTGACTCATTTGAAAGACCCTGAACCTGGGAAAAATTGAAGACGGGAGGAGAAGGGGATGACAGAGGATGAGATGGTTGGATGGCATCACCAACTCAAATGACACGAGTTTGAGTTAACTCTGGGAGTTGGTGAATGACAGGAAGTCCTGGAATGCTGCTGTCCATGGGGTCGCAAAGAGCCAGACACGACTGAGCAACTGAACTGAACTGGACTGATGGGACCAGATGCCATGACCTTAGTCTTTTGAATAGCGTGTTTAAGCCAGCTTTTTCACTCTCTTCTTTCATTTTCATCAAGAGGCTCTTTAGTTCCCATTCACTTTCTGCCATAAGGGTGGTGTCATCTGCATAGCTGAGATTATTGATGTTAATCCTGCTGCTGCTGCTAAGTCACTTCAGTCATGTCTGACTCTGTGTGACCCCATAGACGGCAGCCCACCAGGCTCCCCCGCCCCTGGGATTCTCCAGGCAAGAACACAGGAGTGGGTTGCCATTTCCTTCTCCAATGCATGAAAGTGAAAAGTGAAAGTGAAGTCGCTCAGTTGTGTTCGACTCTTAGTGACCCCATGGACTGCAGCCTACCAGGCTCTTCCATCCGTGGGATTTTCCAGGCAAGAGTACTAGAGTGGGGTGCCATTGCCTTCTCTGATATTAATCCTAGCAATGTTGATTCTGGCTTGTGCTTCAACCAGCCCAGGATTTTGCACAATGTACTCTGAATATAAGTTAAATATGCAGGATGACAATATACAGCCTTGACGTACTCCTTTCCCAATAAGGAACCAGTCCATTGTTTCATGTCTGGCTCTAACTGGACAGGCCTCGGGGGCAGCTGCTGTCGGGTGGAGGGGGCGTGGAATATGATTCTTAACTGGGCCCCAAGTTGGCAGGTCTGAGTCAGCACGCCTGGGGGGCCTGGTCTGAGGGTCTGGTCACGGTGAGGGAGACTCGTGTGTGGGTGATCCCCCGTGCACATATGCACCTGATCTGGTCTCCCTTGGCTGCCCACGCCCTCTGTTGGAAGAGTGGCCTCCTGGTGACGGTCTGCAGTGGGGGATCTGTGGATACAGGGGACTCCACCCATACCCTGGGAGCCTGTTCAGGGGGCCGGTGCCACATGGTCATTCAGGGGTCCAGGCAGACAGAGGCCCCTCCAGCTGGTGACACTGTCGTCGTCAGCATCGCACTTGGGCCTGCCCTGGCTGCGTGTGTCGCTGTCATGTTGCAGGGCAGGTCACGGAGGATAGGGAGCACCCGGGTCACTTTTGCCCCATGTCTCTTCCAACCCAGATCTACACCGTTTTCTCAAAACAGACTTCGACACACTTGCATGTATCATTTTCTTTTTTGTCTTATGTTCAATCTTTACTTAGACAGCATTGAGACTCTGCAGAGCGACTTGACCTTGGAGTTCAGTGTGGCTGGAGCCCCTCATGCCACAGGAGGTTGCCCCAAAGCACCCAGTGCTGTCCTGCTGGGCTCACCGTGCACTTCAGTTAGCTCACCTGCCCCATGACGGTGGCCACTGCCCTCGGGCTCGACTTGACCCACAGCCGGGCGCTCTCACAAACACGGGCTCACGTATGCTCACGTGGTGCATGCCATGGAGCCACGGGGCTGGGAGCGATCTCTGCTGCTGGAGTCAGACAATGAATAAAGCTCCAAGACAGGTTTGGGGTTAAAATTGTCAAAATTTTAGAATTAAGCACTGTTGCAGAAGAGAGGGCAGCCCACCGCTCATAAACACACAGGAGACCACATCAGATCTCAGGACAGTGCTGGTGTGATCAACCTGTCTCCTGCCTGTGCATCCCTGGAGCACCTGGTCACATGTGGCTTTGTTCCGCAGGTCTGGACAGCTGCCATGCTGTGTGCTGCTCACCAGCAGCTGCTGCTCCTGGACTGCACTGGGGGAGGTGTCCAGGAGCCATGCCCCATGCTGGCCCACTCCTCACAAACCTGGTGGCCACAGATTTGTTTCAGGTAGGTCCAACCCCACTCCACAGGCAGGCATGGTGGCCAGCCCTCCCAGGGGCAAAACCTTCCCCTGTGGCTGGAGCCAAGAGGAGAGGGGCCTCAGCTTCAAGGGCTGATCAGTGGCCAGAGCTCTCTCTATCACCCTGCAGGACACACAGTCAGGGCAGATCACAGCACAGAACTGGGGAATCAAGGCCTGAGACGCCCAGAGGACTCACGTTTTTTTTGCATTAGAGCTAAAGCCTTCTGACTTTCTGATTCGTGTTTCCTTTGAGGGGCTTCAGGTTAACCTGTCTTCATGGTGGAAAAGTGGGATTTGGGTTTCTATTTCAGTTCTGAGTCCCAGTGGTTGGAGGGATGGAAGATACTGGAGCCTCAGGACACACAAAAGGAAACCAGAGCTGGAGGAACGGGCCCCCACCTGTTGGCCAGGGAAAAGGGGTCGTCAGGGCTGAGGTCTCTCCGTGAGGTCTCCTGCAATTCCTCGTGCTGGCTGCTGCCACCGTCCTGCCCTGGCCATCACCCCACAACCTTTCTTCATCTCGCTCTCCTCCTCCAACTCACCCACCTGACATCTGATGCACTTTCCCTGCCAGGTTTTATTTTGGGACACTCCTTTGACCAGTTTCCTTAGGGGAGCCTGGAAAGCACACCTGTCCCCCTGGGCGAGGGCATGATGAACCTGTAAGTTGCTGAGCCACCCGGCAGAGGGCGCCAATGGCACAGGTGTGGAAGGGTTTCCAGAGACAGGGAGGCCTTAGGATGAGGTTCTAAAAAAATGCACCGTGATCCACCATACATTGGGATCAGGATACATTGGAAAGTCAAGATCACAGGGAAGAAATGTGGAGCTTGGCAATCTATTGCGAAAGCAGCAAGTTCCTCCTCCTCCTTCAAACGCAAGTGACCAGAATCAGGGCAGCAACCAGCCCGGCCCCTTTGTTTCATTTCCACCCTGTCTCTCCCGTTTCCTCCAGCAGTGGCTTGGAAGCCAAGCCTGGGGGGTGTGGGGGCAGCAATGGCTTTAATTAGTGAGTGATTCTATTACCTCCTGCACCGCATTCCTGGCCCTCTCGGTGTTGGTTTCCTAACACCTGGGCAATGTGCTTCCTTGTCTCATTGCCCGCAGCTTAGATTGGAGACCACGTACATGGTTTAATAGCTTCTTTCTTAGCGCTTTTCCTAATTATAAGACTGTTGCAAAAGGGGAAACATCTTCTAAGACCCACAAATCCTGTTTTCCCCAAGCCATTGATATATATAACTTTTAAACTTCGATTCCTGAGAGAATGGCATTTAAATTGACAGAGAATTCCTGCGTCGTCTGGGTCTGAGTGTGTGAGTACATTTTAGCCCAAATGTCCTGAGAGTCCAACATCCACAGTCTTGCTTTCCAAAAAGAGGCAGAATGTGCAGCTTTAAGCAAGGGCCGTGCGTGGGGTGGCTGGCACAAGTCATGTTTCCTCCTCCCCAGGCAGGCCCCATCCCTCCACAGGGAAGCGTGTCACTCTGCCCCATTACTCGATCTGTTCGAAAGGCTTGGGTGTAAAGAGATTGTGTTTTAGGGTGTGACCTCCACCCACCAGGCCAGTTACCCAGCCCTCTCCCGAGTCATCACTACGGTGCCCTCCTTTCTACTGTGGCAAAGACGAGCCGGGGTACTGAAGACTGTGCTTCTAGAAGCTGGAGTGTTCCGAGGACTTGCTCCTACAATTTCTCTTTCTGCAGAATCAGGAAAGAATGAAAAGGAATTGCCACCTAATCCCAAGAAGCAAAGTCCACCATAAGAGCACACACCAGCCACTGCCTCTGCTGAGGGGTTTGAGAAAGCACCTTTAAGAATCTCCAGCATCAGGATTATGGCACATACACCTTCTTAGCCCCTTCATGGATCCCAGCCCTGTCATGGTGAAGGGGCTTGTGTAACTCAGTGAAGCTGTGAGTCATGCCACCTGGGGCCACCCAAGAGAGAGAGGACATAGTGAAGGGTTCTGACAAAATTGGTCCACTGGAGGAGGAAGTGGAAACTCCTCCCAGTATTCTTGCCATGAGAACCCCATGAACAGTATGCAAAGGCAAAAAGTATGATACCCGATGAGCGCCCCACCGCACCCCAGGCCCAGATCAGGTGTCCAATATGATACTGGGCAAGAGCAGGATGAGCAGAGGACAATTACTAATAGCTCCAGAAAGAATGAAGAGACTGGGCCAAAGCAGAAACGATGCTCAGTCGTGGAGGTATCTGGTGGTGACTGGAAAGTTAGGGCAGAGAGTGTCTTTTTCAGGGCAAGATGCCCAGGGTGTGAACCAGTCAACACCAGACCCTGAACAGGCTGCAGAGGTTTCTCCACATGAGAGTGACCTTTGGCTGAGGATTCAGGGCCTTGGATTCTGACACGGCACCTTCTGTTTCTCCAGTTCTCAGGGGGCCTGACCCAGGCTGGAGTCCAGCTGAGAGGCCACACCCAGCTGTGGGGTCCCTGAGCCCCACCAGTCTGGCATGAACTCGGCTGTTTTGAAGTTTCTTGGCACTGGCCTAGCAGTGTCTCAGGGTTGGATGCCCTGTGGTAAGCACACACATGTCATATGTGGCCTAGCAAAGGATGAACCCCAGACAAGCATGACTGTTCCTGGAGTCTTAGTACAAAGATGAGCTCCAGGACCCAATTTGGAAACCATCCCCTGCCGCAGTATCACTTTTTCCAGCATCATAGGGAGTGTTCATGGGCACCTATGCTGCCAGGACAGTCTGTTGAGATTGCAGAGAATCTCAATTGTCACAGAAAGAGGTAAAACAGTCCTCAAGGATGGTGCCGCATCACATCTGTCTGGGTGACAGATCTCAGAGCCACCCCTCCCCCTCACCATTTTGCTGAAAGTTTTACTTTTGTTTTTGATTCGAAGGATTCATTAATAAAAGAAACCACTTCTCACAAAATAAACAATTTCAATATTTACTAGAAGATCATTTGGCTTAATTTTAATATACAGGCATTAAAAGAAGAGAAATAGAAACAATAGAGAAAAGTAACAGCACATACATCACCACATGGGGCCAACCAACATCCAGACTTAAACACAGCTGGAAGGTCCCTCGATAAAAGCCTTATGGAGTCCCAGTTGGGAAAAGGTCCGAATCTCGCAGGTGAGACATCAAATTGCAGTTTTGGAGGCTCCCGCTTGGAATCCCAGGGTGCAGCTGACACCATCATCCGTGGGTGTGCAACAATGCGGCTCTGGTTTTCCTTCACCTTTTACATTGTTGTTTGTTGCACCTTGTGAGTCAGGAGATTTTCCAGACCCCAGGGAGTTGGCCAGAACTCCAGGGGCTCAAGAAAATCCAAGCCCCGTTCCCTTTCTTATCCAAAGTGCCCCTTGACTTGCTGGTAACAATTTGTGTGTTTGCCAGCAGGCACATAGTCCAGGCAAGATCAGAAGTCAGTCAGAGGCCTTGTCTCCAGCCGCTGAAACCTGAACAAGCCTTCCTCCATTGTAATTTTACTAACACCACCCCCCGCCCCTTTGCTGTCGAACCCAGCACAGAGACATAGCACCCACACACCTGCACCCCACTCACAGGCTTCTGCATGGCCTGGGGTTTCCATCTGCAGGGGAAGGCTGGATGGGTCGCCCCTTTGCCCTTCTTGATGCTTCTCTGTGTCTCTGCTTCACCCAGACTGTGGACATAGGCTACAGACTGGCTGAGAATGTTACAGTTGTGTGTTTTCTTATTTCCACAGAAGTTCATGTTCATTTTAGAAGCCTTGGAAAACACAGATAAGCAGAAAATCCTTCCCAAAAGTGGCCTTAGCCAACATCTGGTTCTCAGTCCTCTAAGTGTGTGGTTCCTGCCTTTGGGGTCCAGCCCTCTGCATCTCAAGGTCCTGTGGTTATTAATCAGGTCTTCTATTGACTTGCAGTCACTAGACCTGGCCGAGGCACGAGGGATCCAGGAACCATGGTACCTGCTCCAAGGGCCCTGGGAACACACCTAACACCGGGGGCACATGCATGCACGGTTAGACACTGCACACCCACACTCACAGACATGACACACCTGCACACTCACAGCAGGTCTGTGGGGCTACTGATGCAGCAGAGCTGGCCTGGGGATGGCTTCCACGTGTTCCCAACCCACCAGACAGGGCTCTGCCGGGAGAGAACAATGGACGCTGAGGATGCAGCATCCTGATTCCACAGATCAGAAAACAGAGGCCAGACAGATCAGAGTCGGGAGTTCTCAGCGTTTCCAAGGACAGGCTCTTAGGTTTGGTTCTGATGAGAGCCAGGCCAGCACTGGGCTGGGGCTCCTTTCTGGAGGCTGCGGTTTGGGGTGGGGACACACCAGTCCATGCAGCCTCTAGTCACCACCAGGGGATGCCATTGGCAAACAGTAAGTCAGCACCAGAGTCCCAGGCCTGGGAGCGGATGCTGCTGCCCCAGGGCTGCTCCTCCGTGTCGTTAGGATCCCCAGGAACTTGAGGGGCCTGCCACAGGCCAGTGGGGCCGGCCAAGGGTTCCTGGAAGCCCTCAGTTTCCATAATCCTCCCACCACCCAAAGATTTATGGGTGTGATTCAGTCTTGTGTCTACGTGCTGGTTTTGTCTAGTCGTGGGTCTTTAAACAAAAGTGCAACGCACAGCAGGAACAGGGGCACCTGTGAAGAGGGTCCTTGTCATATCTATGCTGCTGCTTCCAGGCGAGGTCCTCATTCAGCCAGTGGTGGGCATATTCTTCCCACATGGAGCTGGGAGCTGAGTCATTAGGTAAAGTAGGAGGCGTGGCTATGCCTCAGTGGGGCAGTTTGTGTATCTGTCAATGTCCCCTCATGGCACACTCCCCTGATATCCCCTCAGAGAATCCTCTCACAGTTCCCCTCAAGTTCCCCACATGGCTGTTCCTCTTGATATTCTCCTCATGGCATCTCCTCAGGTTGTTCCCTCCTGGCTTCCCTGGATGATGTTTCTTTCCTCTCGTGGTCTCCTCCTTACTATCCCCCCGTGGCGTCCCTGATCCTGTTCCCCTCATAGTGTACCCAACGGTTTCCCCATGGCGGCTCCTCATGATGTTCCCTTCACGGCTGCCCTCATGGTGTCCTCTCATGACATCCCCTCATGATGTTTCCCTCATGGTGTCTCCTTGTGGCATCCTCTCATGATTATCCCTTCGTAGTGACTCCTCTTTGGGTCCCCTCGTGATTCCCTTCAGGATGTCCCCTCATGGCATCCCGCAGCGTGTCCAGCAGCGGGGTCCGTGGCAGCAACGAGAGCTGCCCACATACATCCTGCGGTTTCTCGAGTGCAGGCCCGTCTACAGCCTGTGGGCAGGACCGTCACGGAGCGCAGCTGAATGAGTGTGACCTGTGCCTGTGTCGAATGTCTGAACCTCCCAGCTCATTCCGTACAAGTTTGGGTTTTCTCTGACTTCAAAACAAATAAACTGAAATAAACCTTAGAAATGGATTTTAACGGAAAACACGTGTTATTCATCAAGCGCCTCAGCCATTCACTCAGATGACAGCCAGTGACGAGCCCGGTCTCCATGAGGGCAGGCCGCCAGTCACTGAGGCCGCATTGCTATGGTTTGCCCAGAATGTTTAATCCTCAGCCTTTTCTATTAGCTTCCTGGAATGTGTGTTTTGAAGGAGATGCTCTTTTTACAGGTGGTGAGAGAAAAAAAGAAAGTCTACCAGAAGCACCCAGGTTTACGTCTTTGGTGTTTGGTGTATTTAAGCGAAGGTCTGTGGCTAATGGATTCCATATCCGCGGGACCACCTCTCTGTTTCTCAGGTGGGGCCAGAGTGGGAGGTTTCACCAGATCAGCATCCCTCAGGCCTTTGGGATCAGAGACTTTCCTTAACCCATGCACCCCAGAATCATGAATCCTAAGTCCACTCGGTGGCCTGGTAGGCAGGGGCAGGGAGCTGGGCCCAGGTCACAGGGCTCAGGCCCTCTCTGTGCCTCACGGGAACCAGGGGAACCCCAGCCTGGCTCACAGGGCAGCATCCTTTCTGCAGGTGGTGGCAGGGGGACCCGCGGAGACCTGAAAGCCAGGGTGGAAGGTGTGCCTCCCCCCACCTGCGCACTGGGGAGGCAGCGGGCGCGAGTCAGCGGGAATCTGAGCAGAGCTGTGCTGCTGCCTTCCCTCCCTGGGAACCTTCCAGCAGGGGAGCCTGTGGCCCCAACTCCAGAGGCACCCCGACTTCCACATGTCTCTAGGCAGCAGGGCGGGGAGCACTGACAGGGCCACGCCCATGGCACACTGGGCTGCTGGCAGAGGTCACGGCCTGACTCTTGCTGGAAGTGACAAGACTGAGCTTTCTGCCAGTGGTGGGAGCAGGGAGCCATCGATGGCAAACAACTCTCAGTGACAGTGCTGACAGGCGCCCAGCCCCTTCCACCCCCTCACTTGCCACCCCCCACCCAGCCTGCAGTGACCCTGCCTGCCTGAGGCACCTGTGAGACAAGGGGCGTGACCCCACAGCCTCTCTCTTCCTACATGGGGAGATGGGCACGCTCAGCATGAACTGCGAGGGCAGGTGGTCCGAAACCAGAACTCTTTGCAAGAATAGGTGGCTTCCAGCCATGATGGGGAGATGGACATTTTCCTATATCTGGTTTCAGCTGCTAGCTGCCCACATAAACTTTATGAAAGAAAGTAAACAATATTGCTACATTCCATGGAATTAAATACAGTAAGCCCAGTTGGTCTGTGTGGCCCTGGGATGTGGCTGGGAACCCCAAACACTGGAGGAGTATCAGCCAGATGCAAAGGCATTTTCAAGGTACACTCTGTGGCTTCCCTGGAGGCTCAGATGGTAAAGAATCCACCCTCAATGCAGGAGACCCAGATTCGATCCCTGGGTCGGGAAGTTCCCCTGGAAATTGGAAAAGGGAATGGCTACCCACTCCAGTATTCTTGCCTGGAGAATCCCATGAACAGAAGAGCCTGGCAGGTTACAGTCCATAAGGTTGCAGAGTCAGATAGGACTGAGCACACACACACACCTTTGCATCCATCTTTCCTACACAGGGTGACCCTAGGTTTCGTAACCATCACTAATCTAGAAGCTAAAGATTCCTAGCCATCCTGGACAACTGTGACTCATGAAGTAGGGGTGCTAGGATTGATTTGTCCCTGAGAGGGACAGGACAAGGAGAACCAACAAAGATTTTCTGCGGAAGAGCTCTGAACAACACCTCATTGCAAACTCTATGACTTTATTTAGTTTAAAATGACACACAAAGAGACAGAAACTAAGTAGCCAAACCACATAAAATAGCCAATCTTTGAAACAAGGTCTCTCACACTGCAGAGTCCTCAGTGCTGATAACCAGGTCCTGTGGAGCCCAGAGCCCACTGAGTAAAGACAAGCACATATCCCTGTGGTCCTGACTCCACCACCATGTTCCCGGGAGTGAGTTACACTTCAGACATCCCTCCCCAGGGTAGGGCTGTTACCCAAATCGATTCCCTGTTCCCTTCTTCACACATTGCACAGCATCCATTCACCCAGCACATCCCGAATAGCTCAGGTTCCTAACTCCATGACATCTGACAGAGAACTTCCCTCCCAGTTATAGGTATTTGTGTCCCTTTCTCCTGATGCTGCAGTAGGCCCCATTTCTCAGTCTCTGGACCACTCACCATTGTTCCTCTCCAGGCCCAAGACCTCATTCATTGTTAATGGCTACCCTGGCTGTTGTGGAGAGGTCAGTTCCTTCCCAGCCTCTGGTGTCCTAGGGAAGCCAGAACAATGGTGACCACATGGACCTCAGTCCCTCAGTTCTGGGACCCTGGGTTGAGGGGCTGGGAATGTGGCAGCTCTCCCAGGGCCGAGGCTCCCACAGCAGCCAGGTTCTCCCCAGGCTCTCTGAGCCCACTGGTGCCGGCATCCCCTCCTTGGGTGGAAGACTGTGGCCTAGAGGCTGAGTCCCCCTCCGCTGCCTCTCTCTTGGCCCAGGGTGAAAAAGAGAGGATGGTGAGTCCCCTCTTAAGCAGGACCAAGTCCGCAGGCACCAGATCTACATTCTGCTCCAGAGAAGGGGATTCCAGAATGCTTAGCTTCCAGTGGTGCAGGTCTTGCATCTGGGGTGCATCTTGGAGTCTCACCACCCACCACTCATCAGGCTCCAGCAGCAGTTTCCAACACTGGCCTGGGGTCCTCCAGGCCCTTCTTGGCTTCATCTTCTGGACGTAGATGACATCACAGCAGCCCACCAGGGAGAGGACCTGCAGGTCCAGTAACCAGGCCTTAGTCTCAGCAGGGTCCATGTTCTGGGTGGTGCCCAGCTCCAGTACCATGGGCTCCCCCAGGGGCAGGTCCACTTTGAAAAAACCCCGCCATGGAGGAAGGGGGCTTGGCCAGTGGGAGCAGGTAGGGAGTCCCTCAAGTCGCCAGGGAAGGCCCTGGGTCCAGTCAGCATCTTCAGCACCCAGGCCCAGAGGTACCGCATCCTGAGGCTGCAGCTCGGTGGGCACAGTATGATTGTGCAAGCCCACATCTTCTGACTCCACAGGGCCTGATGCCAGGGTGCCTGACCCCCAGCCCACAGCCCCGCCCTGTGCAGGCTGCCCTTGGCCCTGCCCCCAGCTTGGCCCCATCCCCGAGGATGACCCCTGCTCAGACCATGCCTCAGAATCGTCCATCAGCTCAGAGTCCCAATCTTCATCTTCCCAGTCTTCTGACTCCAGCATCCGTTTAAAGTCCAGAAAGGCAACCTTGAAGCAAGCGAAGCAGAGCCTTAGCTGGCTGCCATGTTGAAGCTGATACATCCAGGACACGTAGAGGTAGGACAGGCCCTCCGCCACATACCGCTTGCTGACTGGAGGGCACATGGCCAAGCTGCCTGCCTCCTGAGAGAGAGACAGCAGGAGCGGGGTTGGCTGTGATCTTAGGGGGTCTGGCCCACAGGTGGGGGCCCAGTAAGGTGTAAGGGGCAGGGAGGAGGGGCAAGAGAACAGGGAGGAGAAAGATGAGGATCACCAGGAGAAGAATTTGGGGTGGCGGTGGATGAACTGAGTCAAAATAGAGGTTGGAAGGGAAGAAACTCTGGAATTAACTTCAGCTGATGCAAGCGTTCTGTTCTCTGGGAGCTGCAAAGAAAAGCAGTGAGGTTAGGGCAGGCAGGTGGGAGCAGGTGCCCTGCAGGAGGAGCAGGGCACAGCGGGGCCTTGGGCTCAGACCCAGCCCTTTTACCCTGTCTCTGCTCACTTTAGCTGACCTGGGGCCTGTGAACCACACAGCCTCCTCTCACCCCTCCAACTCCCCATCCCCACCCCATCTCAGGGATCCTGATACCCCATCAGCCTCACCTGGGGGAAACTAAGGGGACCTGACAGAACCTGACTTACCCTGAGACAACCTGAGAGAATCTGTCAGAACCTGAGGGAACTTATCAGAATCTAACCAAATGGTTAACCTGACTGAACCAGATGGAGCGTAACAGAACCACCTGCACCTGAGCAGGCCCGTCTGGCCTGAGGCCACACTGGAACCTGGGGCTTTTCAGCCTCCAAGCCCCACACTCTGCCAACCTGTAGGCCCCAGACACACTTCTTACTCCAAAGGGCTCTCACCCTCCCTGGTGCCCTGTGGGTAACCCTGAGGGGAAAGGAGGGACCAGAGCCAGCCTGAGCATTTAAAGGGCCATTCCCCATGGTGCTCTGGGCTCATTTGCCTATTTCCCATGAGCCTCAGCCCACCAGGAAATGAAACTGCTGAGTCATCCTCCCTCCCCACCCCCATCCCAGAAGAGTCTGCGCAGCCTCCAGGGAGGGCAGTCTTATCCCCCTAACCCTGTCCCCAAGGTGATTGTGTCTGTCATATTCTCTCCTAGAGGGGTGAGAAGACTCTCCCCATCACTCTTTCAATCCACAGGTTTCTGAAATTGTGTGGGTGAGCATCTCCCTTATGGTCATTGCCCCATTCTGGGTCCTGGGCGACCTGCTTGGTCAAGGGCCCTGTCCTTCAGTGGTCGAAATGGATTCCTCCTTTGTTTATCTCTTGGTTAGATTTTTTTTTTTTTAATGAATATCAGAAACTGATTGCCAATTATTTACGATTTAAGCACTGAGAAATGGAATATTTTCTGGCATATCAATAAACAAGGATTGCAGCCCTCCGATATGAGCCAGTGAACCCTAAGGGAACTCAGGAAGGAGAAGAAGAGCTGCCATCTAGACTGTAGCCAGCTCCCTGCCAGTGAGCCCTGAGGAAAGAAAGCTCAGGGTGTGAAAACAGAGAAAACTGGCCCCACAGAGCTGAGGTGCATATCAAAGGAGTGATTTCAGGGACCCCGGACAGACGGACAGACGTTTGCATCTTCCCATATACAGAAACAGGCTAAATTCCTTAATTTGGGTTATCTGGTTTTCTTTAATTTACAAAAAAAACTTTTGATATCCAGGCTACCTGTCCTTTGTTGCAAAACTTCTACAAAACCTGCTCCCCCACCTCTGCCTCCTTGGAACAAACAGTTCTCTCACGCTTGTTTCAGATGCTACCTCCTGGGCTTAAGTCCTAAAAATTTCTGCTGAATAAAACATAACTTTCAACCTTTAGGTTGCATTGAATCAACAGCACATTTCTGTCTCTTTAGCTCTTCTCAGAGCTTAAACACTTTTAAAATAAAGTGTTCTTTAAACAAACACTTCTTTTGAAAATACATTTTAACCACATTTTACACTTTTGTGGTTCACTGTTTCATTTTGTTCAAAGTCTTTAGTTATGGTGAAATGTGTTCATCTGTTTTCAAGAAAATATTTTCTTGGTCTTTGTAAAGAACATCTTCAGTTCTCCAAGACGACAATGTTGGTTTATTGTATCTTCACATTAACGCTTTCACATTTTTAATTTTTATTTGTTTCTTAATTTTTAACTTAATTTAAATGTAAGTAAGTTGTTTTTGTAAAAAAAAAAAAAAATTATAATACAAGAGAATACATACAGGTATCCCCCGCTTTGCAAAAGTTCTCTGGATTCGACTTCTTTTTTATGAAAAGTGAAAGTGAAAATCGCTCTGTCCTGTGTCCAACTCTTTGCGACCCCATGGACTATACAGTCCATGGAATTCTCCAGGCTAGAATACTGGAGTGGGTAGCCTTTCCCTTCTCCAGGGGATCTTCCCAACCCAGGGATCAAACCCAGGTCTCCCACATTGTAGCCAGATTCTTTACCAGCTGAGCCACAAAGTCCTACGGGTTAATATCCATTTCTGAAGTCCCAGGATGTTTCAGCTTATGAAAGATTTCATAGGTAGGCTTTGCTTGAATAATGGGGGAAATCTGAGAATGGCTTTTAAAATAATTTGCTAAATTAATCACATCATCTAGCCCTTCCTTCCAAACTTCCAACTGGTACATCCAGCTGCATCTGCATCATCTCCTCAGGGAATCTGATGGGTGTCCCCAAGTGAACGAGTTTTCATCTAGACTCCTGGTCAAAACATCTGGGTCTGCCGGAAGACCCACCCACCTCTGGAATTAGATGACAATAAAATTCCTTGGATCAGTTGTTTCCCAATTTTGCTGCATGTTAAAATTGTCTTGGGACCTTGAAAAATCCCACATCATAGCATGTGGCAGACACCCTGAGGTGACCCCCTAGGGCAGTCATGACTTCCTCCTGATTGGAGGGGAAAATGTGAGTTACTTCTAAGCAAGGAAGTGGCAAGGTAATGGATGTCATCCACTTGATTACATTATTTTATAAATACATACATACTGCATATATTAAATATGACACATTATTTTCTATACATATGTATACTATCAGATATTTATATCTTTATACATATACACATCACCTACATGTACACATACACATGTGTACACATACACAGACTCTCGCTTTGTCTCCCATGTACTTAAGGAAAGCTCCATGCTGTGAACTGTAGCTGGAGGCTGGAGGTCTGGGGCCCCTGACTCTTATCGGCTGGGCAGGGACTATGAGGGATAGGTGGCTGCTTCAGGTGGTTTGGAAGAGCTGCGGACTTGGAGGCTAGGAACATTCTGTGACCTATAAGGACACCCCCTCTAAGCCTGGGACACTAATGAATAGCAACAACCCTCAGGGTGAGTTTTCACTTGTCTGCTGAGCCCACTGAGCCATCACCTCCCCAGCACTAGTCTGTGCTCTCTACACACCTTTATCTTTTCCTCCTTGTCAGCCAACCAGCGGAGAAGGCAATGGCAACCCACTCCAGTGTTCTTGCTTGGAGAATCCCAGGGACAGGGGAGCCTGGTGGGCTGCCATCTATGGGGTCTCACAGAGTCGGACACGACGGAAGCAACGTAACAGCAGCAGCAGCAGCCACCCAGAGTAGATGACTAACTTTGACTCGGGTCTCTGACATAGGGAAGAAACTCAGAACACAAAACTCAATCATCAGGGGAATCATTCTCCTATCCCCTTCTCAATGCCCATAGTTGTCAGGCTTCAACGCCACCTGGGACATCTTTATGGCAGAGTCTGTGCCCCCAACCCCTTACCTGATCCCAGCTGCCCTTTCCAGCAGATGGACGGTCCTGAAGCCTGGGGGGCTATGCCCCCACAGCAAGGAGGCCAAGGGCGGGCATCTGAACCCTGGCCTGTTGGAACTTCCTCTCGAGCGCCCAGGCCCCTTCTGCCATCTGATGCTGGGGCTCACAACAGAGGGCTCTACCCTCAACCACGAGTTCTCATGGACTCCAGCATTCAAGGTGACAGCCTTGGCTCCTGGACCCTGGGTCTGAGCGGGGATGGCTACCTACCTGGCTTCCTGGCTGTGTGTGTATGTCACATAGGGGAGAGCAAAGGCACTTAGACACCCAGTGGGGGCAGCCCCCACCATCTTCCCATTCCCCTTCCCCTCCCGGCAACTCTAGATCAGAATAGAGGATTAGAGGACAGTCATCTCTCTTCCTGTACATCTGGTCATTGGTTTTTCACTGATCTATTTGCACATCTGTTCAACAGGCACTAACAAGCCCTGGCCCATGCCAGGTGCTCACCCCCGCAGGATGCCCAACAAAGGGTCAGCACGGTGCCAGGACAACAGGAACAAGGCTCTGCAGCAGCTTCACACCCTGGGGGCTGGCACGGCTTCCGAAGCAGTTCCCAAGCTGGGAGGGAGGGCAACTGGTTCTCAGTGTCATGGAGACGTGGGCACAAGCTTCCCAACATCTGCACACCCTTCAGAATGCTCGAGAGAGTCCACGGGAGGAATGATCTAGAATTTAGGACACCCTGGGGAGCCTCAAACCCAGGGATTCTCCTCTCAGGTCTCTTCAGAAACCAAAGGCAGTGGCTGAGGGTAAAGACAATTATGAACACGAGAGAGACGGAAGGAAATGATCCGGCACTACAGAAAGACTACAACTCGTTTCCACAAGATGTCAGCAAAGATACTGATGTTTACAGGAATAAGTTTAAGACTGCAAAACGGGATGTCCATTTTGGAATGATGTGAGGAGTGATAACCAGGAAACAAGATCAGTATCCATCGGTAGGAATGCTTGTGATATGGCCACACCACGGAACATGACATCCACAGACAACAAGTTTCAAAGAAGATATGCTGTGAAGTGATCAGCATCTGTTCAGTGAAAAGAAAAGATAGGTTGTAAGTTATGTACATAGTATTGTTTTGATTTTTTAAAGAAAAAATTCTGTGGCTACCTGTGCAAGTGTCAGATGTGATGTGTGCAAGTGGATTCTTGCCTATTTACACATGTAAGTGTCACAAGTCTGGGAGACTCTGTGCCGTGTACACCCATGTTGGGTATCACATGTCTTTAAGCATGTTCAGTTCAGTTCAGTCACTCAGTCGTGTCCGACTCTCTGAGACCCCATGGATTGCAGCACACCAGGCCTCCCTGTCCATCTCCAACTCCCAGAGCTTACTCAGACTCATGTCCATTGAGTCGGTGATGCCATCTAACTATCTCATCCTCTGTCGTTCCCTTCTCCTCCTGCCTTCAATCTTTCTCAGCATCAGGGTCTTTTCAAATGAGTCAGTTCTTTGCATCAGGTGGCCAAAGTATCGGAGTTCAGCTTCAGCATCAGTCCTTCCAATGAATATTCAGGACTGATTTCCTTTAGGATGGACTGGTTGGATCTCCATGCAGTCCAAGGGACTCTCAAGAGTCTTCTCCAACACCACAGTTCAAAAGCATCAATTCTTCAGCACTCAGCTTTCTTTATAGTCTAACTCTCACATCCATACATGACTACTGGAAAAACCATAGACTTGACTACACAAAGTAATGTCTCTGCTTTTTAATATGCCGTCTAGGTTGGTCATAACTTCTTCCAAGGAGTAAGCGTCTTTTAATTTCATGGCTGCAGTCACCATCTGCAGTGATTTTGGAGCTCCAAGAAATAGTCTCTCACTGTTTCCTCTTTTTCCCCATCTATTTGCCATGAAGTGCTGGGACCAGATGCCATGATCTTAGCTTTCTGAATGTTGAGCTTTAAGCCAACTTTTTCACTCTCCTTTTTCACTTTCATCAAGAGGCTCTTTAGTTCTTCCCTTTCTGCCATAAGGGTGGTGTCATCTGCATATCTGAGGTTACTGATATTTCTCCCGGCAATCTTGATTCCAGCCTGTGCTTCCTCCAGCCCAGTGTTTCTTATGAAGTACTCTGCATACAAGTTAAATAAGCAAGGTAACAATATACAGCCTTGATGTACTCCTTTCCCAATTTGGAACCAGTCTGTTGTTCCATGTCCAGTTCTAACTGCTTCCTGATCTGCATACAGATTTCTCAAGAGGCAGGTCAGATGGTACGGTATTCCCATCTTTTTCAGAATTTTCCACAGTTTTTTGTGGTCCACACAGTCAAAGGCTTTGGCATAGTCAATAAAGCAGAAGTAGATGTTTTTCTGGAACTCTCTTGTTTTTTTGATGATCCAACAGATGTTGCAATTTGATCTCTGGTTCCTCTGCCTTTTCTAAATCTTGCTTGAACATCTGGAAGTTCACAGTTTACATACTGTTGAAGCCTGGCTTGGAGAATTTTGAGCATTACTTTACTAGCATGTGAGATGAGTGCAATTGTGTGGTAGTTTGAGCATTCTTTGGCATTGCCTTTCTTTGGGATTGGAATGAAAACCGATCTTTTCCAGTCCTGTGGCCACTGCTGAGTTTTCCAAATTTTCTGGCATATTGATTGCAGCACTTTCACAGCATCATATTTTAGGATTTGAAATAGCTCAACTGGAATTCTGTCACCTCCATTAGCTTTGTTCATAGTGATGCTTCCTAAGGCCCACTTGACTTCACATTCCAGGATGTCTGGCTCTAGGTGAGTGATCACACCATTGTGATTATCTGGGTCATGAAGATATATGCATTCAAATGGGCATATCTTTCCTTTTCTCCTTTGCCTTTCACTTCTCTTCTGTTCACAGCTATTTGTAAGGCCTCCTCAGACAACCATTTTGCCTTTTTGCATTTCTTTTCTTTGGGGGTGGTCTTGATCCCTGCCTCCTGTACAATGTCACAGACCTCCAGCCATAGTTCTTCAGGCACTCTATCAGATCAGATCTAATCCCTTGAGCACGTAAAGAATGGAAACACCAATATCAGCGTGATTACCTCTGGGTGTGGTATTGTGAGTTATTGAATTTTCTTCATTGATTTCCATATTCTCCTAATTTTCTAGAATAAGTATGTGCTATGACTGTACCTCTGGAAGCCACTGAAAGCCCTTGGAAGTGCTTCAAGGGCGGTGGTAATGTTTAGACCAGCCCCTTCTGGTTGGAGTCCTGAGCATGGCTCTTTTCACTGCCTGCCTCTCCCAGGCACCCTCCAGTGCCTGCCTGTCAGGCTGCCGTGGACTGTGAACCCTCACACTTCCAGACTCCATTGAGGGATTGGCACTCGGTGAATGGGCAAGACAGTAGGGTGAGCACGGTCCCCAAAAGGCCATGACATGGGTGGGTTCTCCTTCCCAGGGGCCTTCCAGTGCCCAGAGCCCTTGGAGGGATGACTCTAGAGCCTCTGGAACCATCCTTAGGTTCTTTCATGTCAACTCTTGTGTCTGAAGTTCCACAGTAGCCACAGCCACCACATCCATTCAGACTCTGTGCGGCTGTCCACACACCCATCAGCTATGCTGCTGACACGGCAGCCTCCAGGCATCGGAGGCTCCAGTAGTTGTGGTCACCATAAGAAGAGCCAGATTCAGGGTGAACATGCCCCCAGCAAGTGATCATCACGTCCTCCCCATGTTCCCACAAGCAGTGATCATCAGCCCAGCCCAGCCCTGGTCACGCACTGCTGGGAGGCACGTATCTCCTTGACGCTGTCCTTGAAGCAGCTGTCTCCACTTCTGGGAGAGATTTGAAAATGGGGCATCTCGATGTCCCCTACTCCAGAGCCCCTCAGAACCATCCAAAGAGAAACACGTTCATCCTGTGAGTTTGCAGCGGCTACCAAATCATCACCACTCAGCAGCTTGAAGCCACACAATTTCTTCTCTTGAGTCTGTAGGTCTGGCATCTGCAATGGACCCAGGGCTGGCTCTTTCTGGAGGCTCCCAGGGAGAACCCCTCCCTCCCTGTTCCAGCTTCCAGAGGAGCCACATCCCTTGACTTGCAGCCCCTTCCTCTGTCTCCAGGTCAGCAGTCTGGCATCGTCTCCTGTGATCTCTGCTTCCATCCTCTCACCTTCACTCTCTGACTCTGCCTTCTGTCCCCATCTTGTAAGGATGGTGACGCCATTGGTCCCAGGTTATCCCCCCATACCATCTCAAGGCTCCTAACTCAATCAAACCTGCAAAGCCTCCACTGTGTGTAGTGACATAGTCATAGGTCCCGGGATTAGTGGACATCTTCGGGGACATTGTCCAGCCAACTGCTGACCCATCCTATGCTCTCACTAATTCCTGTCCAGCTCTGAAACTCTGGAAAGATCTTATCTCTCAGGATGCATGGGAAGTGCCCTGACTTTCAGGAGCTGACTTATTCCACAGGACCAAACTGGACACTCACACGTGTCAGAAGTGGGGGCTCAAGGCCACCCTCTGCTCCAAGTTCTGGGACAACTTGTCACAAGCGTCTTCCCAAGGGGCTGAGAAACCTAGGCTCTCGGAGCACACACCTCCTTTTCCTTTTGCTTTGGACCTTCTCATGCCCCACACTCAACAGAACAATCTTGTTGTTCAGTCACTAAGTCATGTCTTACTCTTTGAGACCCCATGGACTGTATCACGCCAGGCTTCCCTGTCTCTCACTATCTCTCGGAGTTTGCCCTGAAGATAGAAAAATCTGAAACAATGATAAAAATCTCCCTTCAGTGTCAGATATGAAGAGGGTTCTACTGCCCAGAAGTTCCCAAAATGACATCTCTGCACAAACCATCCATGTTTCTAGAGGACATCCTGACAACCCTTGAGAAGAGAAGTAATTCATTCAATTATAGTCAGTTGGGGCCACAAGACCCAAAAGGTGCATTTGCTGTGGGAATTAAACAGATTCCCTGCCTCTGCCTGGCCAGAGGTGCAAGTTGAGTCTCAAGTCTCCAACGCTCATTCCCCTCCTGCACACATCCTCTTCCTAGTTGGGATCTTGGGATCGTAACATCAACTCCTGTGGTGGCCCCACTGTGTCTGAGGCGCCCCTTTCCTGGAAACTCTGCAGCCCAAGTTCCTGCTATAAGACATGACCTATTAGCATCACATAACAAAATCATTTACCTCATTCTGGTAAACCCTGGTGGCTCAGATGGTAAAGAATCTCCCTGCAGTGGAGGAGACTCAGGTTCGATCCCTGGGTGGGGAAGATACCCTGGAGAAGGGAACAGCTCCCCACTCCAGAATTCTTGCCTGGAAAATTTCATGGACAGAACCTGGTGGGCTACAGTCCATGGGGTCACAAAGAGTTGGACACGACGAAAGGACCCACACTTGCACTTTTCCCAGCCCCATATCTGAGTCTGGCAGCTTTGTATGGGGGGCTGGGCATGTCTCACCACACATGAAGATCCAGCTGCAGTGACATAGTGCGACTGGATTCTAGAGCCCATTGGGACCCCTCCCGCTGGGACTGACAGCCCACCTGCCCACCCGTGGGACAGTACATGCTGAGGGCCTGTCCTGGGCGGGGGGACTCAAGGGTTAAAAAAAAAGGACAGGTCATATGGGTAGTTCCAAGTTTAGTTTTTAAAGGAACCTCCATACTATTCTCCACAGTGACTTATCAGTTTACACTCCCACCAACAGTGCGAGAGGGTTCCCTTTTCTCCACACCCCCTCCAGCATTTATTATTCGTAGATTTTTTGATGATGGCCATTCTGACCAGTGTGAGATGATACCTCATTGCAGTTTTGATTTGCTACTGATGAACATATTTCTAAGGGAGGAATACAGACACACACATAGAGAGTGGACATGCGGACACAGGGAGGGGAGGGAGGGGTGGGATGAACTGGGAGATTAGGGTTGACATCTACACACTACCATGTATAGAATAGACAGCTAGGGGAGCCTGCTATAAAGCACAGAAGCTCGGCTCAGTGCTCTGCGGTGACCTAGATGGGAGGGCTAGGGAGAGGGGGAGGGGAGTCCAGAAGGGAGGGGAAGTATGTATGCATATAACTGATTCACTTCATTGTACTGCAGAAACTAACACAATATTATAAAGTAACTATATTCCAATTAAAAAAAAATTTTTTTAATGAAAACAAAAGGGCTATTTCTTGCTCTGCATGCTCCATTTTAATGAGGTATGCGTGTGCTCAGTTTCTTCAGTCATGTCCGACTCTTTGTGACCCTGTGGACTGCAGCCCGCCAGGCTCCGCTGTCCATGGGATTCCCCAGGCAAGAATACTGGAGTGGGTTGCCATTCCCTCCTGCAAGGGATCTTGCAGACCCAGGGATCGAACCCAGGTCTCTTTTGTCCCTGCATTGGCAGGCGTGTTCTTTACCACCAGTGCCACCTGTGAAGCTCTTTGGTGGGGAGGGGCTGACAATTGTCTCCTCAGCAGAGAAACACCTTAATTTCAGATGGTAAAAGTCCAGGTCGATGTTGAGAGTGTGACCACACACGGGGCGTGTCTCTGCAGTGTGTAGCAGGGGAAGAGGCGAAATGCATAAGGAGGCACAATCTGCATTATATTATCCCCCAGGAAGTCCCTGAAGCTTGTGCTGCCTGGAGGCTGGAAAAGGCACAAGGCCTGCTTGAGGGGAAGGTGTCCTTTGAGGTCAAACCTCTAATTGGAAGCAGCTAGAGGCAGAAAGGATAATGGGGCCATGACTGCAGGCGAAACTGGCCAACAAAGACCAGTCAGGGCAGAAGGGGAACAGATGTTATTGAACTCTTTAATTACATTAACTTCTAATGGTAAGAGGAAAACAAGTGAAAATGACTCTTATGCCTAGGTGCATAAAATATGAAAATGAAAATCCAAGACTCTTAATATTTCTTCAGATTTATCACGGCATTCAAAATTTAATGTTCCTATAGAAACATGTGCCTCTAAGGAAATTGGAGCATGATCATGGAGGCCCCCACTAGTGTGTGACCCCCATTTTACCCCAAGGGGTGCAGAGACAGAAACCAGTGGCTCTGTACATTACTTTTCAGTAAGCTCATGAACCTTATCCATTTTTATGGCTGAATTTGAGCCTTACTGGCATAAGTTGGTCAGAGAATTGTTATGTGTCCTTGTCTTTGTGGCTTCTTGTTTCTTTTAGAAATACAACTCTAATTTTATCAGTAAAATCAGTTAAAAGAAAGAAAGAAAGAAAGAAAATCAACTGTCAGGCAAACTTCACAGAGCACATATATTCTCCACACCAATGACGGTGTCTCACATCCTCTGGGCCTTGCTGGGTGCCTGCTCCCTGTGGAAGCAGAGATCTTCCTTTTCATCAACAGGCAGCATCCCTCTGAAGAGCTCTCTGTAGTGAACTCATGCAAGAAAGTATTAAACCGTTCATCTTCTTTATTGCCTAGGAGGAGGAATGAGAGAGGAAAGCCAATAAAAATCTAGTGAAATTCTTGGGGCAAATGATCCCTGGTTGGGCTTCCCTGGTGGCTCAGATGGTAAAGAATCTGCCTGCAATGCAGGAGGCCAAGGTTTCATCCCTGGGTCGGGAAGATTCCCTAGAGAAGCAAATGGCAACCCACTCCAGTATTCTTGCCTGGAGAATTCCAGGGGCAGAGGAGTCTGACAGGCTACAGTTCACGGGGTCGCAAAGAGTCGGACTGAGCGACTAACAAATATGCTGCAAATATGGAGATGGAAGGTGAGGGCTGGACTCTGCTTTATAATACAAGAGCAACGATGTAAATGTTTAAGATTCAAGTACTTGGACTTCACTGGAATAGGCAGTGATCCCTTCCTTGGCTTGATTATTACAATACTTTTCAAGAAGGTTCTATTTGGTGAGTCATTTGATTGTCTAAACACACTTTTCTTTCTTGTCAGGGCTTGATTCCAGCTGGGTCACTTGCCCACAGATCCAAGCCCACAGGAGTTTGACGGCTTCGCGGGTTGGGTGGTTTTTCTGGGCGTGACTGGCCGTCTTGAGATCAGATTCCCGGACACGCTGGCGGAGGCTTTGTCTGGGAAAGGCACTGGCCCACACTGGCTCTGAACCGGGCTGGGGAGACAGGGGCCATGCCCGGGAATACAGCAGGTCAGGAACAGTGTGACAACTGGGTATCCTGAGGATGGAGGTCACCAAGCCAGAGAAGGAGTAGGAATGTGTCCACTCCACAGACATCTCTGGAATGTTCTGAGCCTCAGGAACTGTGGAAGGCTGAATGGGTGAAACCAGTAACTTCTGCTGCAGCACGAAGGTGCGGGTGATCCGGCAGCACATGGTGGGGCTTTGGTCTTCTTCCTTCTGAGGGTCTCAGCCAGTGTTTGCACTCAGCTCCCCGCGCCATGGGGCCCTGAGCTGGACCAGGGCAGTCATCTTGGTGCCCTTCTGCCCTGTCAGCCCTGCTGACCCTCATCTTCTCTCTCACCCTTCTCCATTACGAGAACTCCTTTGAGCCATGGGCAGGGTCTGGGTGCCAGGTTCTGGGCCCTGCTGGCTTCTGGACCATGACTCTGGCTGCATGAAGGCCACGTGAGTCAGGAACTCGAGAGAGGCCCAATTACTCAGTTTGTGGCAGGTCACAGTGGGTTATCTGAGTCATAAGGGGGCCATTGGTCATCTATGGGCCATGGCTACTGTGGGCCCTGTGGAGACTGGCTTGGGTATCGATTGAACTCAGGCCTGGTTTACTAGCAAGAGAGGAGGGATCAAAGGACCCAATGTATGGGAAAAGTTCTAACATTATCCAGTGGTCTGGATACTGGTTCTTTAACAGGACAGTATTTTGGAAGCACCGGCAGAGATTGAAAAGCCATCAATGCCTGTGTCCCATGTAAGAATTCTGATGTCACTGGTAAGGGGTGAATGCAAATTTTCTTTTGCCTTATAGAAAATAAACTTAGTGGTTTACCAAATAGCAGACATTTATTTTCTAAGTTTCCATGGGTTAGGAGTTGGGACATGCTCTGGCTGGCCCCCTGCCCAAAGTCTCAACCAAGGTGTTGGCTGTGCTGTGTTCTCTGCTGGCAGAATTCACCTCCTTGTGGTTTTAGGGCTGATGGCTTCGGCTTTCCTGGCTGTCAGCTGGTCCCAGAGGCAACCCACAGTTCACAGACTGCACGGCTCTTCTCCCTCTTCAAGGCCTCCAGGAGAGAGCAAGAGCTGGGTAAGAGTCTTACTTAATCTTAGAGTAATATCATTGCAGGAGGGACACTTTGTCCCATAATATAACCTCATCATTGCAGGAGGGACATTTTGCCCCATAATGTAACCTCATCGAGGCAGAGACACCCACCACCTTTACCACTGCTCTTGGTTGGAAGCAAATCACAAGCTCCACCACTATCTTAGGGAGGGTGTAACTGACTGCAACTGAGGGTGTGACACACCTCAGGTGTGTCTGCCACATGCTATGATGTGGCCACTGGGACTCTTCAAAGCTCCCAAGAAAATTTTAACCTGGAGCAAAATCTGGGAGCCACTGGGAGTTGAAGAACCTTTAAGTTGCCTGATTCTAGAGGTGGTCTTTTCTCCTTCCTGCAGGCACTGCCCAATCCAGGCCCAGCTGCCAACTACAGATTCCTTCATCCTGGGATGCTCCAAAACATCTCAGGGGAGACATTGCTGGTATGCTTGAATATATATGTTGAAGTTTGGAAAGAAGGGTTGATTTACACAATTAAATTGGCAAATCATTGTAAAAAGTTGTCTATCTACATTCTTAACATTGTTAAGAAAAGCAACTTCCATTTAAATTGCATTTTGTATACAAAAGAAAAAGAAGTACTGTAGACTGAATTGGTCCCTTCAAAATTCATATGTTGAAGCTCTAATCCTCACTATGACTACATTTGGAATAAGATCTTTAGCAGATAATTGATGGTAGTGGTTCAGTTGCAAAATCGTGTCTGACTCTTTGCAACCCCATGGACTGTAGCCCACCATGTTCCTCTATCCATGGGATTTTCCAGGCCAGAACACTGGAGTGAGTTGTCATTTCCTTTTCCAGGGCATCTTCCTGACCCAGGGATTGATCCCGGGTCTCCTGCATTGGCAGGTGGATTCTTTACCACTAAGCCACCTGGGAAGCAGGAGATAATTAGGGTTAAATAAAGTCATAAGTTGAATTCAGTTCAGTCGCTCAGTCATGTCTGACTCTTTGCGACCCCATGAATTGCAGCACGCCAGGTCTCCCTGTCCATCACCAACTCCCAGAGTTCACTTAAACTCACGTCCATCGAGTCAGTGATGCCATCCAGCCATCTCATCCTCTGTCGTCCCCTTCTCCTCCTGTCCCCAATCCCTCCCAGCATCAGAGTCTTTTCCAATGAGTCAACACTTCGCATGAGGTGGTCAAAGTACTGGAGTTTCAACTTTAGCATCGGTTCTTCCAAAGAACACCCAGGACTGATCTCCTTTAGAATGGACTGGTTGGATCTCCTTGCAATCCAAGGACTCTCAAGAGTCTTCTCCAACACCACAGTTCAAAAGCATCAATTCTTCAGTGCTCAGCTTTCTTCACAGTCCAACTCTCACATCCATACATGACCACTGGAAAAACCATAGCCTTGACTAGATGGACCTTTGTTGGCAAAGTAATGTCTCTGCTTTTGAATATGCTATCTACTACTACTACTACTAAGTTACTTCAGTCGTGTCTGACTCTGTGCGACCCCAAAGACGGCAGCCCACCAGGCTCCCCGTCCCTGGGATTCTCCAGGCAAGAACACTGGAGTGAGTCACCATTTCCTTCTCCAATGCATGAAAGTGAAAAGTGAAAGTAAAGTCACTCAGTCGTATCTGACTCTTAGAGACCCCATGGACTGCAGCCTACCAGGCTCCTCCGTCCATGGGATTTTCCAGGCAAGAGTGCTAGAGTGGGGTGCCATTGCCTTCTCCGATATGCTATCTAGGTTGGTCATAACTTTCCTTCCAAGGAGTAAGCGTCTTTTAATTTCACGGCTGCAATCACCATCTGCAGTGATTTTGGAGCCCAAAAAAATAGTCATAAGAGTGGGGCCCTAATCAGATAGGATTGTGGCCTGATAAGGAAAGAGAGCTAGATCTCCCTCTCTCTATTGTGTGATGACACAGCAAGAAGGTAGCAATCTGCATAGTCAGGAAGAGGGCTCTCACCAGAACCCACCCATCCTGCACCCTGATCTAGGATTTACAGTCTCCAGAACTGTGAGAAACGCTTTTGCTGTTTAAGCTATTCAGTCTGGTATTTTCTTATGGCAACCCTAGCTGCAAACTAACAAAAGTATTCCAGAATAAGAATTAGATGAAGGAAAGTAACATCATGGCCTTGGAATTGTGGGATATACTTTAAAAGCCAAAACAATTTCAAAAGAAACATTTAACATTGATTACCAGACTCTAAACAAGTCTGTGTTTTAAAGTGTCTGTTACCTACAAAAATATAGTCCACTGATCTTTGACAAAGAGGCAAAGGCAATATAGTAGAGAAAAGATAGTCTGTTTTACAAATGGTGCTTGAAATAGTGGACATCCACATGCAAGAATATGAATCCATTCACAGATCTCACACAAAAAAACTAACACAAAGTAGATCATAGACCTAATATAAAGTGCAAACTGTGAAACTCCTAATAGATAATAGGATAAAATCTAAATGACTTTGAATATGGCCATGACTTTTTAGATGTAGCACCAAAGTCTCAATTTATCAAAGAGATCATTCATCAGCTGGATTTAACTAAAAATAAAAACTTCTGCTCTGCAAAAGACAGTCATGAGAATGAGAAGATAAACCACAGACTGGGAAAAAATATTTGCAAAAGACGTGCATGTGTGCTAAATCGCTTCAGTTGTGTCCAATTCTTTTTGACCCTATGGACTATAGCCTGCCAGGCTCCTCTGTCCATGGGATTCTCCAGGAATGAATACTGGAGTGGGTTGCCATGCCCTCCTCCAGGGGATCTTCCCCACCCAAGGATAGAACCCACATCTCTTACATCTCCTGCATTGGCAGGTAGGTTCTTTACCATAGTGTCACATGGGAAGCCCTTGCAAAAGACACATCTGATAAAGAACTGTTATCCAAAATAAACAAAGAACTCTTAAAACTTACCAATAAGAAAATAAACAACCCGATTTAAAACTAGGCAAACAACCTAAATAAAAACCTCACCGAAGAAGGTATATAGATGGCAGATAGCACATGAAAAGATGCTCCACATTATATGTCATTATGGAATTGCAAATTAAAACAATATAAGATACCATTACATACCTATCAGAATGGCCAAAATCCAGAATACAGACAACACCAAATGCTGGCCAGGATGTAGAGCAACAAGAACTCTCCAACCACTGCTGGTGGGAATGCAGAATAGTGCAGCCACTTTGGAATACTAGGGATTTCCTACAAAATTAAACATACCTTTAACAAGTGATCCAGAAATCCCACTGCTTTGTATTTGCCTAATGAGTTCAAAACTTTTGTTGCACAAAAACTTGCATGTGATTTGTTTTTTCACATGATGTTTATAGCAGCTTCGTTCATAATTGCCAAAACTTGGAAGCAAGCAAGAAGTCCTTAAGTAAGTGAATAGATAAACTACGGTGCATCCAATCAATGGAATATGCAGCGCTGAAAAGAAGTGTTATCAAGCCATAAAAAGACATGGAGGAAACTTAACGGCATATTACAAAGTGAAGGAAGTCAATCTGAAAAGGCTACATATTGTTTGATTCCAACTATCCAGCATTCAGGAAAAGGCAAAACTATGGAGACAAAAAAATATCAGTGGTTGCCAGGGGTGGGGATAGGTAGAGTTAAATGGGGAGAACAGGGACAGTAAAACTACTACATATGTATGTCATTAACCTTTTGTCTAAATCCATAGATTGAACAGCCCTGAAAGTAAACCCTAATGCGAACTGTTCACATTGAGTGATAAATGCGAACTGTTCACATTGAGTGATAACAGTGCATCACTATAGGGTCCTTGATGGTTACAAATGTACCATGTGGTGCAGAGTTTGACAGTGAGGCTGTGCTGTGTGGGGCAGGGTAGTATAAGAATTCTCTGTAACTTCTCCTCAGTTTTGCTATGAAGACAAAACTGGTCTAAAAACAGTGCCTAATATTTAAAGTGTTCACTTAAAGAGTCTTTATTTTATTTTAAAATTTGATTGAAGTATTAGTTGATTTACAGTATTGTGTTAATCTCTGCTGTACAGGAAAGTGATTCAGTTTTATATATTTTTATATATTTTTATATTTTTATATATTTTTATATTTTTATATATTTTTATATTTTTATATATTTATTTATATATATATATATATATATATATATATATATATAGGCTTCCCTGATGGCTCAGATGGTAAAGAGTCTGCCTGCAATGCAGGAGACACCAGTTTGATTCCTGGGTCAGGAAGATCCCCTGGAGAAGGGATAGGCTACCCACTCCAGTATTCTTGGGCTTCCCTGGTGACTCAGATGGTAAAGAATTTGTTCACAATATGGGAGACCTGGGTTCAATCCCTGGGTTGGAAGATCCCCTGGAGGAGGGCATGGCAACCCACGCCAGTATTCTTGCCTGGAGAATCCTCATGGACAGAGGGGGACTGATGGGCTACAGTCCGTGGGGGTCACAAAGAGTCAGACACAACTGAGTGACTAAGCACACACACACACATATATACACTCTTTTTCATATTCTTTTCCATTATGGCTTATCACTGGATGTTGAATATAGTTCTCTGTGCTACACAGTGGGCTTCCCTGGTGGTTTAGATGGTAAAGAATCCGCCTGCGATGCAGGAGACCACTATTTGATCTCTGCATCAGGAAGATCCCCTGGAGAAGGAAATGGCAACCCATTCCAGTATTCTTACCTGGGAAATCCGATGGACAGAGGAGCCTGGCAGACTACAGTCCACAGGGTTGCACAGTCCGACAGGACTGAGAGGCTCACTTTCACTTTCTGTGCTATACTGTAAGACCTTGTTTACACATTCTCTATAGAATAGTTTGCATCTGTTAATCCCAAACACCCAATCCTTCTCTCCTACATCCCCCATCCCTCTTGGCAACCACAAGTCTGTTTCCTATGTCTGTGAGAGTGTTTCTGTTTGTGCTGTATTTTAGAGTCCACATATAAGATCATATGGTATTTGTCTTTCTGTTTCTGACTTCCCTTAGTATGATAACCTTTAGGTCCGTCTATGTTGCTGTAAATGGCAATGTTTCATTCTTTTTTTATGACCAAATAATAATCCATTGTATATATATATGGATTATTATACATATATGCTAAGTTGCTTCAGTCATGTTTGACTCTTTGCGACCCCATGGACTGTAGCCTGCAAGGCTCATCCATCCATAGGATTCTCCAGGCAAAGATCCTGAAGTGGGTTGCCATTTCCTACTCCAGAGGATCTTCCCTACCCAGGGATTGAAACTGTATGTCTTGTACCTCCCGAATTGCCAGGCAGATTCTTTACCATTAGTGCCACCTGGGATACATCTTTATCCATTTGCCTGTCAATGGGCATATATATCGTTTCCATGTCTTAGCTATTGTGAATAGTGCTTCTATGAACATTGGGGTGCATGTTTCTTTTCAAATTACAGTCTTCTCTGGATACATGTCCAGGAGTGGGATTGCTGGATCATGTGACAACTCTATTTTTAGTTTTTTTGAGAAAACTTCATACTGTTCTCTATACTTGCAGTACCAGTTTACATTCCCACCAACAACGTAGGATGTTTTTCTTTTCTCCACACCCTCTCCAGCAATTATTTATTATTTATAGGTAAAGAGCCTTTATTTTAAAAGTGAAAAGTCAGAGGGCCAGAAATATGCCTAAATTGTAAATAACAGTTTACAGTTTCTGGAATTCATAAAGAAACTTTCATCAAGAGATACAAGAAAGAATCCATTTTAACCACAGAAAGACAGGCTCTGTGATCAAGTATGTCACCCAAGGGACCCACAAAGGGACAATAACCATAAGAGAGAGAATCACCCACACAATTTCAGAAACCTGCAGAATGAAGAGAACAATGGGAACAGTCTTCTCAGCCCTCAGAGGAGCAAATATCACAGGAACAATCACCCTGGTGACAGGGTTAGAGGAACAAGACTGCCCTCTCTGGGGGCTACACAGGCTCTCCTGGGATGAGGGAAGTGAGAATGACTCAGCAGTTTCATTTCCTGGTGGGCTGAGGCTCATGGGAAATATTGAGCCCAGAGCACCATGGGAAATGGCTCTTTATATGCTTAGGCAGGATCCCTTCCCTGCTTTCCCCACGTGTACCCACAGGAGGGCGGTACCAAGCTGGGTGAGAACTCCTTGAAGTGGAAGAGTGGGGCCTACAGACTAACAGTGTGGGGCTTGGAGCCTGCAGTGCCAATGTGATCCAGCGTAGCCTCAGGCCAGACAGGTTAGCTCAGGTGGGGGTGGTTCAGTCAGGCTCCTTCAGGTTTTATAAGGTTCAGATTCTGACAGATACCTCAGGTTCTGTCAGTTTCCATCAGGTTCTGACACATTCTGTCAAGTTCCCTCAGGTTCTGACAGCTCTATCAGATTCCAAGAGGTTCTAACAAGTTCTGTCAGGTTCTGTTAGATTTGGTCAGGTTCTGACCAGCTCCCTCGGGTTCTGATATTCTCTCAGGTTCCAATAGGTCCCTTCAGGTTTTTTCAGGCTCTATCAGGTTCTGTTAGTTTCCCTCAGGTTTTCTCATTCTCTGGCAGGTTCTATTGGATTTGGTGAGATCTGACAGGATCCTCAGGTTCTGACCAATTCTCTGGTTCTG
Organism: Bos indicus; assembly: GCF_029378745.1. Lineage (NCBI taxonomy): Eukaryota > Metazoa > Chordata > Mammalia > Artiodactyla > Bovidae > Bos > Bos indicus. The sequence continues at coordinate 51,473,410 of NC_091778.1, read as the reverse complement.
ACAGGTTCCATCAGGTTCTGTCAGATTTAGTCAGGTTCTGTCAGATTGGACAGATTTGGTCAGGTCTGACAGGATCCCTCAGGTTCTGACTGATTCTCTCAGATTCTGTCAGGTTCAGTCAGGTTTTGTCAGATTTGTTCAGGTTCTGACAGATTCCCTCAGGTGCTCACAGATTCTCACACGTTCTAACAGGTATTATCAGATTTGGTCATGTTCTGACCAGCTCCCTCACGTTCTGACTTTCTCTCAGGTTCCAACACTTTCCTTCAGGTTTTGTCAGTCTCTGGCAGGTTCTATCAGATTTGGTAAGATCTGGCAGGACCCTCAGGTTCTGACCGAGTCTCTGGTTCTGTCAGGTTCCCTCAGGTTCTGTCAGATTCAGTCAGATTTGGTCAGGTCTGACAGGATCCCTCAGGTTCGGGCCAATTCTCTCTGTTGGGTTACGACAGATTTCCTTAGGTTCTGATAGATTCCCTCAGGTTCTGACCAATTCTTTCAGATTCTGTCAGTTTCAATCAGGTTTTGTCAGCGTTGATCAGGATCTGACAGTGTCCCTCAGGTTTTCACAGATTCTCACAGGTTCCAACAGGTTTGTCAGATTTGGTCAGGTTCTGTCACATTCGGTCAGATTTGTTCAGGGGCTCACAGTTTCCCTCAGTTTCTGACAGATTTTGACAGATTCTCTCAGGGTCTGATCAATTCTGTTTCTGTCATGTCCTGACAGGTTTCCTTTGGTTCTGACAGATTCTCTGAGGTTCTGACATGTTCTCTCAGGTTTTGTCAGATTCGGTCAGGTTCTGACCAATTCTCTCGGGTTCTGTCAGATTTGGTCAGATTCTGACAGGAACCTCGGATTCTGAGTGATTCTTTCTGGTTCTGTCAGGTCCTGAGAGGTTCCCTCAGGTTTTGTCAGATGTGGTCAGGTTCTCCTCCCTGTGTGATTTGCTCCCACCTACCTGCTGGGGGCGCCCTAACCTCACTGCTTTTCTTTGCAGATCCCAGAGAACCGAGCCCTGGCATCAGCAGAAGTTAATTCCAGAGTTTCTTCCCTGCCAACCTCTACAGGTCCCTGTTGGATCGGGACACAGTTCATCCACCGCCACCTCAAATTCTTCTCCTGGTGATCCTCATCTTTCTCCTCTCTGTTCTCTTGCCCCTCCTCCCTGACCCTTGCTCTTCACTGCGCCCTCTTCTGTGGACCAGATCTTCGAAAATCACAGCTAGTCCTTCTTCTTCTGCCTGTGTCTCAGGAGTCAGACAGCTTGGCCATGTGCCCTCCAGTCAGCAAGCGGTATGCGGCAGAGGGCATGTCCTATCTCCATGCATCCTGGAGGTATCAGCTTCAACATGGCAGACAGCTAAGGATCTGCTTTGCTTGTTACAAGGCTGCCTTTCTGGACCTTAAGCGGCAGCTAGAGTCAGAAGACTTGGAAGATGGAGATTGGGACCCTGAGCTTATGGATAACTCAGAGACAGGGTCTGAGCAAGGGTCATCCCCAGTGATGGGGCCAAACTGGGCGCAGGGCCTATGGGAGCCTGCACAGGGCGAGTCTGTGGGCTGGGGATTGGACACCCTGGCGTCAGGCCCTGTGGAATCAGAAGACATGGACCTAGATGATCACTTTGTGCCCACTGAGCTGCAGCCTCAGGATGCGGCACCTCTGGGCCTGGATGCTGAAGATGCTGACTGGACCCAGGGCCTTCCCTGGAGATTTGGGGAAATCCCTACCTGTTCCCACTGGCCAAGCCCCTCCATTCCATGGGAGGGGTTTTTCAAAGTGGACTTGCCTGCAGGAGAGCCCATGGTATTGGAGCTGGGCACCACACAGGACATGGACCCTCTTGAGGCTGAAGCCTATTTACTGGACCTGCAGATCCTCTCCCTAGTGGGCCGCTATGATGCTGTCTACCTCCAGAAGATGAAGCCAAGAGGGGTCCGAATGACCCCAGGCCAGTGTTGGAAACTGCTGTTGGAGCCTGATGAGGTGTGGGTGGTGAGACTCCAAGATGCACCCCAGAAGCAGGAACTGCACCACTGGAAGCTAATCATTCTGGAATCCTCCCCTCCAGGGCAGATTGAAGAGCTGGTGCCTGCGGATTCAGCCCTGCTTAAGAGGGGATTCACCATCCTTTCTTATTCACCCTCGGCCAAGAGGAAGCCTGAGGAGGGGGACTCAGCCTCTAGGCCACAGTCCTCCACCCAAGGAGGGGATGCCGGTACCAGTGGGCCCAGAGAGCCTGGGGAGAACCTGGCTGCTATGGGAGCCTCAGCCCTGGGAGAGCTGCCACATTTCCAGCCCCTCAACCCAGGGTCCCAGAACTGACGGACTGAGGTCCACGTGGTCACCATTGTCCTGGCTTCCCCAGAACATCAGAGGCTAGAAGGACTGACCACTCCACAGAAGCCAGGTAACCATTAGCAATGGATGGGGACTTGGGCCTGGGGAGGAAAAATGGTGAGTGGCCAGAGGTTAAGAAATGGGACCTACCATAGCCTAACAAGGAAGCAACAGAAATATCAGTATTGAGGAGAGAAGCCAACTATCAAGGAGTTAGGAACATGAAGCCGACAAGGATGTGCTGGTGTGAACAACTGCTGCAGAATGTGGCATGAAGAGTAGGGTGCAGAGCTGTGCCCTCGACTTGTAGAGAAATGCCATGGGTGGGATACATACTCTCAGTCTTGGGTGACAGGGTCACCAGATGGTCTCTGGGTCTCCACAGGACCCTGTCAGCAGCACTGGACATTCTGCTCTGTAGCGAGAGAAGGCCCGGTTTTAAATGTTGGCCTTTTAATGCAATTTGACAGTTTAGTTCTTGTTTTAATTTAATAAAGTATTAAGAGTTGTGCATCAAAGCCCTGTCTTAACTCATCCTCAGCTAGTCCTTATTGTCTCAGTGTTCCGGTCAAGTCACCTTTACAGATTTAAGTCCCCTGGGAGCAGGGGACAGAGAGTGGAGCAGCACAGGCCAGATGAGGATTCTGGTCAGTTTTTTGGCTCATAGTGCTTACAGGTGTTTATCACATTATTTATAAACAACTAATACATACACACATGCTTAAAATAACAAAGAGCCATACTTTGAACAATGAGACTGTGTCATCAAATGCAGATTTTAGTCACTCTAAATTTGTGCCCCTGATATTTAAAAACAAACAAATAAACAAAAACTAGAGGTAGAACCATGCACAAAAATTGCTAATAATGTTCACGACACAGGAGAGGGAAATGGGGGACCGTGTGCATCAGCCTCTCCATGCTTTGCACAGACTTACAGGAGAAGGAAGCTTTGGAGGTCTTGTCAGCAGAGTGCTGTGGGCCAGGAAGAAGCTCTTAGCTGGCAACTTCTCTTCCTTATAAACAACCAATCTAGAGGGTTCCACAGTCCTTTGCTCGGAGTCTGGTTGGCAGAGCCTCCAGTGATTCAAAGATGAGCTGTCTCTTTCAGTGAAAGATGCAGTCTAAGGGTCTACTCTAGGGGTGGGAGTTGGGGAGTTGCTGCTATGTTAGGTATTAACATAGTAAGGTCCTTTCATTGATATCTGGGAACAGTCTTTTTCTCTCATACCTTTCAGATGTGAATCTCCAGGTAGGTCTTGAAGACATCTGATGCTAATTAGATGGAGGGAAGGCATTGATACAGCAGCCACTCAAAACACTTCATTTCAACACGATCTCATAACTCTGTAGGCATTTATTGACTTGGAGTCTGTATTTGAACGTATATCTGGCTCTTCTTCCAAGTAAAGAGCGTGGTCTTGCCTTCATCCCCTCCTTTCTCTGTCCCTCCAGGTTAAACAGTCCATTTATTCATGGATCCAGCAAACCCTTATTTGAGGCAGGCTATTTTTCTTAAATGACCCAGCTGCTTTGCAGTACTGCAGTGATGCTGAGGTCAGGAGGAGGCAGCCCTGAAATAGAGCCCAAGCAAGAGCCCCAGCTCTTTGCCAAGAGGCTACAGCCAGTTCCTCAGCTCTTCTCATCTGAAAATGGGAAAAACATCAATTCACAAGATAATGGTGAAGATGAAAGAAGATCAAGTGTATCCTAAAAAAAATTAAACATATAATTTCCATATGACCCAACAATTCTACTCCTAGGTATATACCCAAATAATTTAAAAACATATACCCACATGCTTCTAGCAGCATTATTCACAAAAGGTGGAAACAACCCAAAGTTCATCAACTGACAAATGGATAAACAAACTGTAATCTAGCCATACAGTGGGGTGTTACTATTGAGCCATAAAGAGAATGAGGCTTCCCTGTTGGCTCAGTGGTAAAGAATCCACCTGCTAATGCAGGAGACACAGTTTTGATCCCTGGGTTGGGAAGATCCCCTAGAGAAGGAAATGGCTACCCACTCCAGTATTCTTGCCTGGGAAGTCCCATGGACAGAAGAACCTGGTGGGCTACAGTCCACGGGGTTGCAAAAGAGTAGGACAGGACTGAAGTGACTAAAGCAAAAACGAAAAGGAGTGAAGTTCTGATGCTGCAACATGGATAAATCTTGAAAACTGTGATAAGTGAATGGAGTTGTCACAAAAGAGTTTGCATTGTATAATTTCATTTCTGTGAAATATTCAGAATAGGCAAATCCATGGAAACAATAGCAATGAATGGTTGCCAGAGACTGAGGGAAAAGGGGAGGAGGAAATAATTGCTTAGTGGATATAGGGTCTCCTTCTGAGGTGATGAAAATATTCTGGAACTAGATGGAGGTGATAGTCGCACAATATTGTGAATGTACTACAAGCCACTGGATAGTTAACTACGTTATGTGAATTTCACTGCAATTTAAAAAAATCAAATGTAAAACATGTAGAACATTGGCCCAGAGTAGGGGTAATTGTCCGTTCTCTTTTCAGAGGACCTGTGAGGAACAGTGCCAACCATCCCACCCCCGCCACTGCCGCCCCGCCAGCCCTGTCATGCTGCTCCAATGTGAATTAATCCACTCTTTCCATTAAAACAGCTACAGTCAGCTCTGGCCTTCCCACTGTATACAATTACACGGTGATTTTCTCTCAAATCCAGAGCAGCAGCACAAATAATTACGCTTATTGCATTCACAGCCTGGGTGCCTGTGGAGGGATATTCCTGTCAGGTGTCCCAAATAGCATTAAAAGTAATTTGTCATTGATCAGCAATTCAAATTTAATTCTATATTTTATCAGTCGATGGTGCGCCGGCCCCAGAAGGTCAGACCTGGTGTGCGTCTCTGTGAGGAACTAGGCCGAGAGCACTGGAAAGAGCACAGGACAGAGAGGCTGAGTCCAAAGGGAGGGGAGATGGCACAGGGCGTGTGGCATCCCACCATCTGTGGTGCAGGCCCCCTCCAGAAACATCTACTGCAGCGCTGGCAGCATTCCCAGCCCTGGGAAGGGCCGCAGAGAGGGTTGGACAACGTACGCCATGGTTTTTCCAAACCACCCTGAGAGCAGCTGCCCAGCAGGTGAGGTGGGGGTGGGGACCTATGACCCCAGAGCTTCTGGTATTTCTGAGGGAAGCAGGAGGACAGGACTGGCCAAATCTCCTTCTATTCTGCGCAGGGAAGGAGCTTGATGGACACGATCAAGATGTGTGTCCATGTTGCTGACCACAACCAGGCCTGGGGCTCCTCCCGCCTCTGAGGGACCTGCTCCGGTCCAAGCCAACCCCTGCCCCTGGGGCCTGGGGCATCTTTGTGTTGCAGGAGCCTCTGTTTCTGGGGTGGTCCATGCTCTCCAGTGCCCAGACCCTGGGCCCTTCGTGGAAACACTGCAGGAAGGACGAAGTGTCTCCACAAATTGTCCTGCCACGGCAATGATTTCTGTGTTGGGGGCAACATGGGTGAAGCGTGCGCTTTCAGGAAAGGGGTCCCTGCCCCAACCCACAGGCAGAAATCTGCTAATGTTTCTGGGGCTTCTTTAGAAGTTTCTGTGTTAGGCAGGGAAGACAACTAGGGACTGAGACTTCCCTACCCCAACGTCAGGCACCCCCACACCAGCTGAGGACTGGGCTACAGTCACTGCTAGCACCTGAGGAGGTGGCGCAGGGTCCAGATGTTCCCGTGGGCGCCCTAGCATGGTGTGAAGGAGGCACGCACCCCCTCCCCTGCAGTCTGACCCTCTGAAGACCCAGGCCTCGGGGCCTTTGGGCCTTGCGCTGCGGCTGCTGATGGGCCACACCCTGACCTGCACAGGCCATGGTAGCACAGGGCAGATGTCCAGGCACCCAGGACCTCACTGCACCAGGGGACGGTTGACCACTCCTTGGCTTGAGCTGAGACTGTGGCCTGTTCCAGCTTTAATCTCTGTCTTCTGGGGGCTTCAGCTTTGTGCCTGGCAGGTCATACCACACGGACCCCTATGATTTAGGAAAATCATTTCTTCCTGCCACGTCCTAGCAGTCCCACAGCACAGAGCCCCCTCCTCCAGGACCCCCTCCTGGACCAGCCCCCCTCTGTGGTTAGAGGGGATGTCTGTCTCTTCCCCTCACTCAGCCAGGAGCCAAACACAGCCCAGATGCAGCTGCCCTTCTGTCTTGGGCAGCCACATGAAAGGTGATCGTGGCTCCTCTCCTCACTAGACCGAACATTTCTTAAAGGCAGGGACCATGGCGTCACCTTCTTCTTCATCGCCATCATTGTCTTGACCACCAGTGGTTACTGAGAGCCACCAGCACTTATAAGCATAAACTCCTTTAAATCTCTCAATACTCAGATGAGATAAGGTCTACTTTTAGTCGCATTTTACAGATGAGGAAACTGAGGCACAGAGAGATGGTCGTTCCCCTGAGGCCACGCAGCTGCCCAGGGAAGGCACCCAGATCCACACCGAGGCAGCTGGAGTCCTGACGTCCTTGGCCATCTCCGTATCTGGTCCAGGGCTCTCTGCCTGACTCTGCTCAACATCTGGCCCTAGGAAAGGCCAGATTAGTTGGGGTGTGTGGTGCAGAGCATCACAGAGCCTTTCAGAGGGTGAGTGAGCTCGTATGGATCAGGTTAAGAGAAAAAATATAAGTGCAAAAAGATAGGTACAGTATGTTCCATTTACAACAATATTAAAGCACATTATGAATTGCACATGGAAAAGACATGATCAAAAACAAAAGTCACCAGGACAAAGTCAGGACAGCGGTGCCTCTAGGGAGAGAGGAGAATGGGAACTTGGAGGGCTAGGGATGCATTATTTCCTTAAACAACCATTGGAAGCAACTATGGAAAAATACCATCACTTGAGCTAGACGGAGGCACCCAGGTGTGTGTCATGTACTGAGTGAAGGTTACAATACTGCCACTGCTGACAGTGCTGCTGCTGCTGCTGGTGATGGAGGTGGTGGTGATGGAGGTGGTGGTAAAGTTGATGGTGATGATGGTCCTGGAGATTTTTAAACCCAAAGTCTATCTGAGCGTGCACTTAAATACTCCAGGAGAGACCTGTAGGAACAGGGACCCCCTATCTTGGATTCTGCCTGCAGCAGAGGTGCCTCCATTAGTTTGGAGGCCCAGGCCCCCCTCCCCACTGCTGTTTTCAGGGGTGGGGCTGAAGGACCCCACAAAGGTGGGGCCCTGAGCTTCTGGTTTCCCAAGGAGGCAGGAAGGAGCGTGATGGCCATGCTGAGGGGAGCGGTGCCTCTGTACTCTGCTCCCTGGACAGAATCAGGAGTTAGAGCCCACGGAGAATGTGAGGACGTGGCCTTGGCTGTCCTGCTTTTAGGACAGAACTGGAGGCCCTGGGGTTTCTATCCATCTCCTGCACCAACTCCCATTTTGCCATCCCCATAAGGGCGCTCGGGGCCTCTGCATCCAGCCTTTTCACTCAGAATACACAGTATGAAACTGTGTATTCATGGATTCTGAACTGGGGCCCTTTTCCACAGGCTACCAGGCCTGAATGGCCCCCTGGGACCTGGGAGGCAGCAGCGCCGGACCTGCAGCACCTCTCCTCTAGGCAGAAGTGCCACAGGGCTCCCCTAGGGGCCCCAGTGTCAACAGTGAGAGAGACAGTGTTGTGTGTACTTGACATTTCTCTTCCCTCTCCCTGCATCCAGCTTTCCCAAACCCGAATATTTATAGTCGGGACCTCTCTGAACTCTCATGAGTTCAGTCACCTGGACTGCTCAGATGCTGGAGGCTCTCTGCTAGTCTACAGGGGCCCGCCTCCAGCTGGAGACCTGGACAGGTTTTAATTGGTTTGATTGCAATCCTCATCCCTCCAGCTGGGTCTCAGATCTTGAGTATTTGAGGCAAGGATTGGGGAAATTGTTTCTGAAATTGAAATCAAGTAACAACATTAGCAGCGGCATCAAGGGAAGAATCTCCTGGAAAACAGTTAGCTACTGACTGCAGAAGGGCCCTAAGCTGGGGGAGGGACAGCCAAGCAGGTGTGTCCCTTCTGGGACCTCCTTCTGGGGCATGGGCCCCCCGGCTGGGCCCTAGACAGTCTCTGTCAGTGACTGGTGAGGCTATGTGGGCCATTTCTGCCCAACTCTGGACTCCTTCCACTCTGCTCTCCTGAAGGGGCTGGCCTAGACTCTTACAGGTGCACTGAGGCCTGTTTTCCCTCCACCCCCAGTCCTACTCCCTTCCCTTTCTCTTTCCAAGGCATTTTTTTAGGGGCTGGGGGGACAGGACAGTGACAAGATGTGCCTCTGACAAGTCTGTGATCAGGCTGGGTGGGCACCTGTGAAGAGACCCCACGAAGCCAGATTCAGCCTATGGCATCTCATCTTCCACCTAATTTAGTAATCCAGTTGGAAAAGAGTTCTTGCAGAAAAATGATCATTTAAAAATATAATGAACCCATTATATGAAGAGCAAAGCTTTAAAGTCACATTTGTGGAAAGTGGGAGCTTTATAATTATGATTTATGATTTAATGGTCCATAAAATGAATCAGAGACAGGCTTAGTCATGCGACTCTTTGTGACCCCATAGACTATAACTTGCCAGGCTCCTCTGTCCAGGGAATTCGCCAGGCAAGAATACTGGAGTGGGTAGCCATTCCCTTCTCCAGGACATCTTCCCGACCCAGGGATCAAACCTGGGTCTCCTGCGTTGCAGGAAGATTTCTTACTATCTGAGCCACCAGGGAAGCCCCATTAAATGCAGAGCAAAGTTTAAAGTCACATTTGTGGAAAGTGGGAGCTTTATGATTATGATTTAATGGTCCATAAAGTGAATCAGAGACAGGCAGAGTTTAGTTTGCAAAGAACACAGTAGATCTTAGGGATGTGGTCCACTAACCCGAGGACAGCAGCACCATCTCCCTGAAGGATCCTGGCCCTCTTTCCTCAAGCCCCAAGCCCTGACCACTGGAGCCATTCGGGTCCTCTCAGGTCCAGGTTAAGGACAGTGCAATAGAGGAAGAGTTTCAGATAATCTCCCTGATGATGTCCCTTGAGAGGACATATCAGCCACCAGCACCTTCAGGTCTCCCAGAGAGGAGGCCATGGGCTGTGTGGCCTGTGGCTCTGCAGGACGTCGTGACCAGGAGATGAGACCAAGGCTGCTCTGAGATGGGGAGGGAGCTGACCAACACCTAAACAGATGCTGTCCTTGATCATCCATATTTCCCAGCCTGCAGCCCTGAGGGCCTATGTCAAGCCAGGTTGCTCAGTGACCCCAGCAGCTAACCCTGGCGGTGTTCCTGGAAGCTTCTCTCTGTGACCTGGGCATGCCTTTGGTCACAGGGTGTTTGGACCAAAGGCAGCAGATGAGCCTGAACACCATGAGGCCGACCAGCCTGAATCACCTGCCCACAGGACAGGAGGATGAGAGGAAGACCTGCCTATGAGTCTACCTGTCCAAGAGAAGCAGTGGGGTGACTCAAGCACACCCCCATGCCAGGGGCCTCCAGGCTCAGGGACAATGAGGAGTGGAGAGCAGTACTCTGAGGGCCCCAGGGCTCCTAAAAACAGAGTCATCTGGAAAAAATCTGACAACTAAGGACAGTTAGGATTTTTCAAAGAAATAAAGGAAGGACCATGACGCATGAAAGGAACAGAAAATTATAAATCAAAATATTCATAGCAGCACTAGTCACCATCACCAAAATCATCCATCAGGGATGAAGGGAAAAACAAAGTGATTTACCTTGAATCAGAAGATATTCTTCAGGGCGCTTCCCTGGTGGTCCAGTGGCTAAGACCCTATGCTCCCGGTGCAGGGGGCCTCGGTTCAATCCCTGGTCGGGGAACTAGATCCCACATGGTGCAACTAAGACCTGGCCCAGCCAAATAAATAAATACATTAAAAGAAGAAAAAGAAGATAGTCTTCAGTCTTCTGAATACTTCACTCTTCTGTCTTCACAGAATACTCTTCAGTCTTGAAAAGGATGGAAACTCTGACCCTTGCTACAACATGAAGGAAGCTCAAAGACATCATAGTAAGTGAAAGAAGCCAGACACTAAGGGACGAATGTATGATCCCACTCACAGCGGGTCCTTAGAGTAGTGGAATCCATGGAGACCAAAGGAGAATGGTGGTTGTCAGGGGCTGGGGGAATGGGATGTGGAGTTGTCTAATGGGGACAATAAAAGGTTTGTGTTGATAAAAGGTTTTGGAAATAGTGACGAGTGCACATTATGAATGTCTTTAATGACACTGGGTCCTGGCCTCGCATGGGTCTCTCAGAACCACCCTCCACCCACTGCGTCCCCCACAGGTGCAGAGGAGGGTCCAGGGCTTGACTGACAATCTGAATCCGAGTCCGAGGCTCAGTGCTTGGGAAACTGAGGGGTGGTGGAGTGCAGAGGGCGAAGGGAAGCAGAGACGCTCCGCGGTGGGGCCAGCCAGGCTGGACTGAGCTTCACCCCATGGATGCGTCTGGAGTCCCAGCTGCGCCGTGATCTGCCCTCTCGCTTTGCCACCCCCCGCTCCCGCCCCTGCTGCCCTCCCGTCCCTGGGCCTCCGTGGCTCCCCCCACCGCAGCGCATCCTCGCCCCCTCTCTAGCAGCCCCCCTCCCGCGGGTTATTAATATCCGGGCCGGGCGCAGGGCCGCCGCGCATTCCCAGCTGGCAGCCGGGCAGGTGGCGCCGGCGACAGGGGCCTGGGCGCGGAACGCGGCTCTCCAGGCGAGACCGGCGGGCGGGCTCCCCTCCACCACGCGCCCCTGGGAGCCCCCACGTCCTCTGCGCGCCCCTACCGGGCAGAGCCCTCGGAAAGGTTCCCGTGCCGCGCCGAGTGTTTGGAGACGCTTAGCGACTAAGCGCCGGTCCAGAGCACGACCCCAGGGTGCTCGGCGCCCACACCTGACGGCCGGTGACGGAGGTGGGCGCAGGCACTGCGAGGGTGCGGGGCGGGAGAAGGGGCCGGGATCCTCCCGGGGCGGGGCGCCCTCCCCGCTGGCCCGCACAATCCCCTGCAGGATCGCTCGGCCACGAAGCCCTCCCAGCGGACCCCCGGGAGATGCGTGGCGCTTCGGAGGGTGGAGAGGGTGAGGTGTGCGCGGTGGGCTCGGCGGCTGTTTCGCGTCCCTCCCGGGAGGTCCTCCGCCAGGTTCGCGGTAGCCCCTGCGGGAGGGCTCTGGAACCAGAACCCACTGGGGGCTGCGGCCGCGGAGGGCGCCTCGGGCCGGTAGGAAAGACCCCAGCTCCCCTCGCCAGACCCAAGGCTGAGCCAAGTCCCACGGGCAGGGGGCCTAGGACAGCGTCTCTACACCCAGCTTGCCCTTCTGCACCGAGTGCTCAGTTGGACGCCCCGAGTTTATCCATGTTAGTGCGAACGCTGTACCTGTAGAGGGAAAAAACCGGGAACCAGTTTTATCCGGCCACATTATCCCTAGATGTGGGGAGATTGGGCCATAAAGGGGCCTCTCCTCTCATTCAAGTATTCAGGTTTTAGGTCTCTTTTTTCTCATGAGGGTAATTTTCACCCAGTAAGCACGGGTCATGAGTGTGCAACTCCAGGAGTTTTTACATGTCCGTAGTCGCTAAGTCGTGTCTGACTCTTTGGGACCCCATGGAATGCATAGCCCGCCAGACTCCTCTGTCCATGGGGAGAATGCTGGAGTGCGTTGCCATGCCCTCCTTCAGGGGATCTTCCCAACCCAGGGATCAAACCCAGGTCTCCTGCATTGCAGGCGGATTCTTTACCATCTGAGCCACCAGAACACCTGTGTAACCAGCGCCACATGAGGACATAGCACACGTCCGTCCCGGAGTGCTCTCCGGTGCCCCCTACCAGTTGACACCCTCTTCAACCACTCATAGAGATTTTTTCTTTTCCCCAGCTTCATTCAGGTAAAGGGAATTATACAGTGTGTACTTTTTGTGTATGGTTTCTGTTTCATCCCCCCACTCAACAGAGCATATTTGAGTTTCATCAAGTTGCTGACTGTTCAATAATTTCATTTTCTTCATCACCTTGGAGCATTTTTATTGGGGGGGGGGTGTCAGTTTCTTTATCCATACTACTATTCACCAACGTTTGGGTGGTTTCCAGCTTCTGACTGCTATGAACGTTCTCACTCTTGCTTTTTATGGCCATTTGCACTAATTTTTCTTGGCATAAACCTAAGAGTAGAATTGCTGAATGAGAGGACAGACGTGTGTCCAGCTTTACTAAGGGTGCCAGATTGTTCGCCACAGGCGGCTGCACTGTTCTTGTCCTCCACTAGCAGTTCAGGAGTTCATTTCCTTCATGTCCTCCCAGCAGTTTTACGAATTTCCTGTTCAAATTTTGTCTTTTTTTTCCTTTCAGTTGAGTCATTGCTCTTTATTGATCTGTAGTTCTTTCACATATTTTGATTACTAGTTCGTTGTCTGATATGTGTCTTCTGATGATCTTTTCCCAGTCCATGGTTTACATCTTTTACTCTCTCAGTGAAGTTCTTAATTTTCATGAAATCCAATTGGTGGGTCTTTTACTGCAAGCATTTTTTGCTTTTTTTTTTTTTTTTTTTGAAAAATCTTCATTTACCCACAGTCATGCAGATATTCTCCTGTATTTCTTCCAGAGCTTGATTAATTAATTGATTTAATCTATTACATAAGGTACACAGTCCACCTTGAATTGTTTTCTTGTGTGGTAGGATATAGGGATCAGGTTTATTTCCCCCATGTGAATAAAGGAAGATTATGAGGGCTTTCCCCTCTTTAACATATTTTCCTATTTGAACTTTAAAGTCGGCAGATATTACTTTTGCAATCTGAACAAAATGTATTTTCTTAAAACATACAGGAGAACTATATGGGGAGGAAGACATAGGGGTCAGCCGGGCTTCCCTGCCCTTCAGGGATGAGGAAGTGAGAAGGCCTAGTGAGAACTCCTGGTTCATCCAGGAGTGAACCATCCTGGTTCATGCCTGCTGTGCTCTGATTTTCAGGAAAGGCCATCCAGCTGAGAGGCCTTTGAACTTGCACTGTGGCCCAGGGTGAGAATGCTACTGGGGCATGCATGGGGGGCAACTGGTCTGGGTGGTACTCTGGTCCCCCTGGATAGCTGGGGAACTGAAGCAGAGTGTTAGAGTTCTGCATGGAGAGTCCCCCAGGGGGTATCACAGTTGGTGAGCACTGTCCCTCTGCAGGCCTCCCAGCCTGGTGGGAACTGTGGCCTCTTATGGCCTCTTGGGAGTGGGAAAGGGTGCCTGACCTGCATCTTTAATGAGCATCCTCTCCTGCAGGACAAGCTTGTTGCCCACAGATGCCCCCTCTCTACCTAAAGGAGCAGCAGGCCCCAGCCCCAAGCCCAGTGTGAGGTGGCAGAGATGGCACTGAGCCCAGAGCCATCGAGCAGGTTCCTGGTGCCGGCTACAATGGGCAGCGCCATGCCCGAGCTGCCTGGTGCCCCCAATGCGTCCCTCAACAGCTCGTTGGCTAGCCCGACGGAGCCCAACTCCCTGGAAGACCTGGTGGCCACGGGCACCATCGGGGTGGTGCTCTCGGCCATGGGTGTGGTAGGCATGGCAGGCAATGTGTACACGCTGACGGTCATGTGCCGCTTCCTGCACACCTCTGCCTCCATGTACGTCTACGTCATCAACCTGGCGCTGGCAGACCTCCTCTACCTGCTCAGCATCCCCTTCATTGTAGCTACCTACATCACCAAGAGGTGGCACTTCGGCGACGTGGGCTGCCGCGTCCTCTTCAGCCTGGACTTCCTGACCATGCACGCCAGCATCTTCACCCTGACCCTCATGAGCAGGGAGCGCTATGCCGCCGTGGTGAGGCCGCTGGACACAGTGCAGCGTTCCAAGGGCTATCGTAAGGTCCTGGCGCTGGGCACGTGGCTGCTGGCACTGCTGCTGGCACTGCCCATGATGCTGGCCATCCGGCTGGTCCGCAGGGGCCACAAGAGTCTCTGCCTGCCAGCCTGGGGCCAGCGCACCCACCGCGCCTACCTGACGCTGCTCTTCGGGACCAGCATTGTGGGGCCCGGTGTGGTCATCGGGCTGCTCTACGTCCGCCTGGCCCGGGCCTACTGGCTGTCGCAGCGGGCCTCCTTCACGCAGACGCGGCGGCTGCCCAACCCCAGGGTGCTCTACCTCATCCTGGGCATCGTGCTGCTCTTCTGGGCCTGCTTCCTGCCCTTCTGGCTGTGGCAGCTCCTTGCCCAGTACCGTGGGGCCCCACCGCTCGCTCCCCGCTCCGCCCGCATCGTCAATTACCTGACCACCTGCCTCACCTATGGCAACAGCTGTGTGAACCCCTTCCTCTACACGCTGCTCACCAAGAACTACCGTGACTACCGCCAACGCTCGCTCCACAGCAGGGGCACCAGTGGGCCTGTGGGCGTCCGCAGCTTCCCACAGGGCCACACCCGCTGCCAGCTCGGCTCGGGTCGCTCCGTGACCTCCAGCAGCCAGCAAGCCACTGAGACCATCGCACTGTCCCAGGCGGTCCCCGGGAGTCTCTGCGTCTGAGCGTCCCCAGCCTCCCTGTGGGCCCTGGGGGTAGGCTGTGGGGAGTGGCCCCTGGGGCCCAGGTCTCTCCTGGACCACCCTCCCCACGGTCTGCCTCCCTTCCCCAGTCCTCTTCCAGAAAGCTCCTGGCTCTCCCTCACCCCTCACTCACTTCAGCTCCATCAGTGCAGCTACTTTCCTCATAACGCCCAGAAGTGCCCCCAACCCAGTCCATCTGTGAGGGTCTGCAGGAGGCTCAGGCTCAGGGCCAGCTCCTGAAGACCGTGGTGAGTGGAGTCTTCACCAGCCCCCTGCAGACGTGACTGCGTACCTGACGCACGACAGGGTACACCGTGGCAGGTGACACCATGTTGCCACACAAGCTGCCTGTGTGGGACCCTCCTCCTGGCATGAGCATGGCCCCGGTGGCACCCATTTCTCCCAACTGCCATGTGGTTCCATCCCGCACAGCTTCAGCACCTGAAACAATAAACGCTGAGCTCCCTGAGTCTTGTCTGCAACAGCAGTGTGAGTGGGGTGTCAAAGGAGGCAGGACCCCCAGGACGTCCTCCTGCACTTGGAGGAGCCCATCTGCCTGACCGGGCAGGGGACATGTCTGGCCATTAGGCCTTCCTGACATGGTGGGTGGGTGCCATCCGGCCTGAGCCAGGCCCTGGGTGTGGGGCCTGAGACCCTGGGGTGAGTGAGGCGGGGAGCCACCAGCCTCAACCTGCTCAGGGAGGACAGGCGGCTGGGACATCACTCCAGGGCAGGAACTTGGAGCCCAAACTAAAATCATGAGCCAGAATTACTCTCCCATTTGCAGCTCACCTGCCTCTCCCTCCCCAGACCTTGAGGGGATGGTGGGGGTGGATCATATACAACGCAGTAGGGGATTATCTCATGCCTCCTGTGTACAGCATCCCAGTTGGACCTCCTATGGACACCAAGACCATCAGGCCCTGCCCACAGAGAGCCCACCCACAGGGAAAGGTTTTGGACCT
The DNA here is from genome assembly GCF_029378745.1 of Bos indicus. NCBI lineage: Eukaryota > Metazoa > Chordata > Mammalia > Artiodactyla > Bovidae > Bos > Bos indicus. The sequence goes on along the minus strand of NC_091778.1, from coordinate 51,457,576 downwards.
ACCCCAACCCCTATCCCACTCTCCGGTGACCAGTTCACTCCACACTGTACCCCTAATTCACATCCCAACCTGGGCCCCAGCCATGGCTGCACACACATCAGATTCAAGGCCTTGACTGGATCCTAATGTGTTGGCAGGTGGAGATCTGGCCGCTAAGTATGGAGTGGGAGGCTACTGGCCCCACTTGGGACCCCCAATGTTTTGGGAAGAAAACAGCCCAAAGTTTGTACCTTGATCAAGGCCCCATGTCTCTGTTTCCTGAATCCTAATTCCAGAATGCACCCAGAAGGCCCCAAACTTGGAAAACAGAGACCCTCCCCTACCCCGAGTGTCCCTGCAATCCCCACTCATCTGCACACGTGAAGGTGCTCTTTGCACTATTTCTTGGCATGATACTGAAGAACTTACCTTTTTGGCCCCAAATTTAAGACCTGAGTACCCTGGTTAGTGCTCCCACATGGGCTGGCTGAGCTTCTACTGCCAGGCCTGGGACAGCTGCAGGGGCTGTCTTCCCACCTCCCACTTAGAAGTGCTCCCACACTCCTGCCAGCCTCTGGGGAGCCTCATGATAACACCGTGAGTGTTTCAGAGTGCTTAAAAATGTCCAGCAGGCTCTCATGCCTGTGTACTCACACACACAGCCACGTGGAGACTCCTACTGGCCTACTACAGCTTGGCCAACCTCCCTGGACCCACCGCCCACAGTCCCTCCCTCTCCCCTCACCACAGGCCCCCAGGACCCAACAGTCAGGGACCGGTGATTTATGGAGGCCTAGTCTGGCTCAAGACCCACAGTCAGCAGCCCATCAGGCATGGTGCCTGGCCCTTGGCAAGCCGGAGAGCAGAGAGCCCTGGGGTGAGGGGCCAACCGGGGTGAGCTTGTGTGTGGCTAGAATAGGGCTCTAGAATAGCAGGTCAGGGCTCCTGTTCAAATGCTACAGCTTTATTGGGGTAGTTTCACACCATAAAACTCACCCACTGAAAATACAAGTAATGATTTTCAGTGAAAGGACAGTCATGTAACCAACATCACAGTTCAGTCTCGGGGCATCTGTTAGGCCGGGTGTGCGTGCTCAGTCGCGTCTGACTGTGACCCCATTGCACTGTACAGCCCGCCAGTCTCCTCTGTCCTGTCAGGCAGGGAGCTCCAAAGAAATCAACCAATAGCACAGACGTATAAATATTAAAAGGTTCTTTGAAGGAATTGGCATAGTGATTAAGGGACTGGCATGTCTGGGATCCATTGGCGGGTGGGGCAGCAGGCTGGCGGGCTGGAAACTCAGGGAGAAGACGCTGCAGCCTTGGGGCAGAATTCCTTCTTTCCCAGAAACCTCCGTTTTTGCTGGAAGAACTTTAAGCGCCTGGAGGAGCTCCACCCACCATGTTCCGGGAACAGACGCCCTTCTGTAGTGTGGGCAGAGCTGAATGTGCCCCCGTGGATGAACACGTGTTGGTTGTGGGCATTTGAGGTGCTTCCACCTTTTCCCTAAATGAACAGGGCCACCGTGACCACCCGTGTGGCCATGCGGCTGCCACCCCTCCAGTCGCCCTGCATGAGGGCTCCTGGTCTCCTGGCTTCTCCATCCTGCCCACCCTGCCCTCGCTCTGGGCAGGCACTGTTTTATGACAAAAGAGCAGCTGTTCTGGGTAAACTCGGATTCGAAACAGGTGGCTCTGTGATGGCGACCGTCTCTCAGAGTCACGCGTCTGCAGGGCTGGGGCCCTAGGCCTTGCTCAATGGGTGGTGGCAGGCTGGTGGGGGCAGGGGCACCCCCTTCCCATCCGCATCACTTTGGCTTCCAACAGGAGTGAGTCCAGGCTTCCTTACCTCCAGCTCTGTCCCAGGAACCTGGGGCGTTCCCACCTGGTAATGTGTACCGAGGGAGGGGCAGCCGGCAGGGCCCCTCAGGAGAAGGAGACATCGTCATGGCCACCTTCACTGTGGATTGTCCTGGTTCTACGAGTCATCTGAACCCTTATGACCAGTTTCCCATGTCCCCAGAAAGGCACTGGATAGGTCACCACCCTATCCCCACAACCTGGGGAAGGCCCTGACCAGGTCTCCTGTCCCCTGTCCCCAGAAAGACACTGACCAGGCACATCCACAGGCCTCACATCCTGCTGGGAGGCTGGGGCTTCTCCAAGTGCTGAGTATTTTCCAATAGTTCAAAGGCAGGGAGGAGGGCTTCGAACCCAGGGTTTGCTCTGCAAATTGCCTTGTGTTATCTGGGGCTTAAGACCACAGGGCTTTGCTGGAGATCTGGTGGTGTGGACACCATGGGAGGCAGTGTGGATGCCATGGGAGCAGGTCATAGGGAACAGAGCCAGCGAAGCCCCAAAGGGATGTTCACCCCTGGGCGCTGGGGCACTCTGACGTTAACCCCCACACACCCCAACCACCGTTGGGGCCTGTGGTGAGGGGCCTTGTCCTGCAGGGCCCTCCCTGGGGTGGGCTGCTCCCTGCCTGCCTCCTGTCCCTTCCCTGCCTGCCCCAGAATCTCAGGCCCCCACAGGGGCCACTGGGCCTGGGCCTCCGCTCAGGCATCCTTCCCCCGTTGTCAGGGTCCCCAGTGACCCAACAGTCTTCACTGGACGTCCTGCATGACAGCCTCTGCTCTTCCTGAACAGGGGACCACCAGGCTGTGCACGGAGCTGCTTTCCACGCAACCGGGGACAGAGGGAGCAGGACACGGGCCACCACTCCAGAAAACGGGGACAGTGTCCCTCTCCACTCTACAAGCGTCAGAACCAGAGCTCCGGAAACCAGGTGGAGGTCTCACCTGGGGCCACCGCCCTGCTGGGCAGAGGGGCCAGTAGTGGGTGTGGAAAAGGGAGGTGGGAGGGAGGGAGGAGCGAAGGGGATGGATGGAGGAAGAGAGGAGGAGGAGGGGATGGGGGAGAGAGGAGTGGGAGGGGGTGGAAGTGAGTAGGGAGGATGGGAGGTGCAGCGAGTGCTCCTCTCCCACAGCACAGTATGTCAGGAGCTAAGAGGACCTGCTGTCTGAGTCCAGCCCAGGCCTCCAGGGCAGTGGTGGTTAGCGGTGGGGATGAGCAGGCTGTCGACTGTCTGATGGATGAGCATTCAGGCTGAAGGTCACTCAGGGTGATGGATGAGGTCTCGGCATTTAAATGCCAGACACCCAACCTCCAGACTTGCAGATGAGGAGGCAAAACACCAAGGCCAGGCTCAGCCCACAGTGCTCCTGACAGCTTACAAAGCACCATTACACTGACTTGGGTCCCTGACCACTGCCCAGGACCACCCCCAGCCCCCACCCTGCATCGGGGGAATGAATTTCTTTTCAGAGAAGATTGCTGGGATCCCTCTGTGAGACACTAACTGTGCTCCAATGGAATGTTTTGTGAATATGGATTTTGTTCCAGCGGGGCTCCCATGAATCTGGGTTAATAGGGTACGGGCTGGATGGGGAGGTCTTTGCTGGGGTTGGTGCGTGAAGCTCCTCTAGAAGACCTTGGGCACAGAGCCATGGGGACTGGGTGCCCAACTGCATCAGGGCCAGGCCTATGGGCATGTCTCCCCATCCCATCCTCACCCCCTGCACCCTCTTCCCTGAGTTTTCCCACCCCACTCCCCGCAGTTCCTATAGCGAAAACAAGGAGCGGGGACAGTGATCAGGCAGGCTGTGGGGCTTGTGACTAGGACAGTGGTGGCTGGCACCCACTGGGGAATGAATGAATGTATGAATGGACAAACTGTGTCCCTCTGCTAGGGACCTGCTGCCCTTCCATATTCTGTCCTCTGTCTTCCTGGAGATGGTGGAGGGGGGAAGGAACCAGGGCCGGATGAGTGCACAGCCGAGTTCACAGCCAAGCTCGCAGGAGGCAGGGGCATCCAGGAGCCTAGTGGTGGAGGCTCGGGTGATGGATTTACCAGGTGCAGGCACATTCCTGCCCCACAGGCCGGACAGTTTCCAAGAGGCTCAGCCTTGGCCAGGATTTGGTTGCTGACCCGCGGGCTTTTTCAGACCCAGGAGAGTGGCCTGTCCCAGTCCACAAACTTGTGCCCTGAGTCCTGCCCTCCAATCTCCCGTGGGTCCCCAGGGGTGGGAGGCAGAGAAAGCCCAGCTCTCGCACCAGCACACAGAGTGCCCGAGTCGCCGGCTGCACACCCAAGACCGCGCACTTGGTGTAAATTTCTCATCAACAAAGAAACACACACAGTCCAAAGTTTCCGCTATTCCTAATTTTTTCAGGAACTCATTCTTTGGGAATCAGGCTGCACCTACAACCAGTAGACACCGCTGTTTACCTGCCCAGGGAGCTCTCTCTGCTTTTGTAGACCATCCTTATCAAATGGAGTTCGGGGGTGGGCAGTACCAGCGACAGTGGCCCTGCCTGGTAGGGTGGCCCAGCCAATTTGTAGAGACCTGAACTCTGACCTGATTCCATGCCTGAACACGCCCACCTGAAGGGCCAGGCTTGGGGGGCAGGATGCTGGGGCTCCTTTCCATCCTGGAGAAAGCCCTCGGCTCACAGGCACCTCCACTTACATACCCACCAGGCAAGACAGGAGGGACCTCAGTTAGCAGAAGGGGAGAGCCCCCACCCCAGGCAGGAGGTAGGGATGGCCAGAGTCTAGCCTGGGCCCTATACACCCACAGACCACCAAACTGGGAATCTGAGAGCCCCAAGGCCACCTGCAGGAGCAGGTTTTTCCATTGGCATTCCAGACAGATGACGCTCTGAGCAGGAAGACCGAGAGGCTGCCAACAGCCAGCAGCCAAGAGCACCAGACTCCTGCCTTTCCCAGGTTGGTCGAGGGCCCAGGCCCATGCAGGGGGTGGGGTGGGGGGTTCTCCTGGGGCCAAGCTAGGACAGCCCCATCCCCTGAGCTGCCCAGGGCGGGCCCCCAGGCGGGATGGCTCTGTCCTGCCACCTTTCCCCTCCTGGAGCTGTGGAGACGGAGGCCTGGTGGGCCTGAGTGCTGAGCGGGATCAGAGCCAGGAGGCAGCTGGGTGTTCTGCGGCCCAGGAACTCCAGTCCACCCCTCTGCCCTTCCTCCATGTGCAAATTCCTTGGCCCCCCAGGAGGGCCCCTCAGCGAGCTCACCATTGGGTCATCTTTTGTTTTTACAAAATTCTCTTTATTCCCACTTCACAGCTGAGGGACCAGGCCACGCGGGACCCACAAGGAGCCAGGAGCACCCATTCTCAGCTCAGTGGGTCTATTCCCCTTTGCCCTTCATGGCCTGAGGCACCCCGCAGTGTGATTGAAAGCCCAGAGCCTGATCTCAACCCAAAACTGTGTGTCAGTGTGAAATGCCGAGGCTGCCTGGGCATCAGAGTTGGCTGCCCCGTGCCAAGATTCTTCTCCAGGGCTGTGACGAGTTGAGGCCAGGCCTGGGGCCTGATGGGGGATGGGGAACCTCCATTTCTGCCCTTGGTCTCCCAATGTTCCCCACTCCTCCCCTCATCCTGCGTCCTCCCCAAGCGTCGGCAGAGCTAGGATGGACTGTGTGTACCCCACAATACACCAGGCTGGCCAGCGGGCAGCTGAAGCCCGGGAGACGCGGCCAGGAGGTAGTCCTGGTGCATGAATGACTACAGGGATGGGGGAGGTGCTAAAGGAGTAACGTGAGCCTGCATCCCCACCTGTGACAGATATGGGAGGGCCGCCTGAGCTGACAGTGAAGTTGGGGTGCCAGCTGGGGTCTCCTGGGCAGGTCCTGAACCCAGCTGAGGGGTCCAAATCCCCCTATGAGGGGTCTGTGCCTGAAGCCTGGCCCCAGGAGGCAAGACCCACACACCATGGATGCAAGGCCTCAGCGAGGGTTCCGAGGAGCTGGTGGGCATGGAGGGCGGGGGTCCCCAGGAAACAGCGACCCCACCCCCACCCTGCACTGTCCTCACAGAGACACAGGCACAGGAGAACATGCGATAGGGCCCGCATGGGGTCTCATTGATAAGACGGCTCATTATGTCAACCTCACAAAGAATAAATCACAGTGATCCGTGAGACTGACCAAATTGCCCAAACGGCATCCTGTTATCTCACTGGCACCTATCTTCTCAGAGCTGCAAGACCACCAGATTCCAGACATCTGGCTATGTGACCATCCCTTCAGAGAATTTTTCACTGGTGGGGTATAAGAAGGACTCCGTCAGAAAGAGAGAACACTGGTTCTCCTTAAGAGCCAGTCACCCTCTCTCTTCCCTCTAATAAATTTCCTTGTCTTGCCTGACTATCCCGCTCACTCTCTTTTTCTCTGCGCTCACCTTACAGCACCCACTGCTCGGCCCCTACTCCCTGCCACATCCCCTCCACCCCACAAACCTTGCTGGTGCCTCAGAGTCCCTACAGGGCAGCGGGAGGGGCAGGTTTGGCTATGTGGGGTGGGCAGGGAGGGCGCTGGGGGCTGGCGACTCTGGGAGCAGGCAGCAGGTATAAGCACACGGCCTGCTTTCTCCTGGGAAGGAGGTCTTGGTCCAGGACCCACCCTGGGTGTGCAGAGACCCTGGACAGCGTCCACCTACCACCCCTTCCTCTCCCCTCCCTCCTCCTCCTCCTCCCTGTTCACCAGAATTTTTCAGGAATGAGGTCCTTCCTGAGTGTTCCCCAGCTGTCTGTTCTTTATCAAGGGGAATGAGAGGAGATGAGTGAGTTCCCCCCATGTCTAGGAAACCCAGGGACAGTTGGCAGGGGCAAGGGGCTCAAGCTGGGCACCTGGCCAGGTGTGTGGCCACAGCAAGAGTCTAAGCCCCCGCCTTCTGGGTCCACTGGGATAGAGGCTAGTAGCCATGACCCCCAAGCTGCAGGTGGGACTGGTGTCCCTGATGGCCTCAGGAAGGGGGGCCTGCACCCCCAGGTCCACTGGGATCTGCTTGGCCTCAAAGGTGCTGAGATGGAAGGAACATCAAGATGGGCCCACAGATCTGCAGGAGATAGAGCACAGCCATCCACCCTGGTCCAGACCCTTCCCACTACTCTGCAGGGCACGGTGTGCTGGCCAGGAGGTGGGGGTTCAGGCCCCCAGGGGTGAACAGTTACAGAGGGGTAACTGAGGGGTGGGAGGCGCTGGGATGGCAGAAGCCTGGAGGGTCTCCTCCGGGGAGGAATGGGGGCACTACACTTCTCCTGAAACTCAAGATCAAGATAAGAAACTGGTATTTACATGTCAGTGCGTCCAAGGAGACCCCAAGATGGGTTGGATGTGGACTGAGGATGTCTCCCTCTTCCCCGGGGCCACCAGGAGTCTCCAGTCTGAAGTTTGACTGATGTCTGGTTCACTGGTATTCTGCCCTGCTTGGCCTCAATCTGCTATTCCATCTCATCTGCTTTCAGTTCAGTTCAGTTCAGTCGCTCAGTCATGCCCGACTCTTTGTGACCCCATGAATTGCAGCACACCAGGCCTCCCTGTCCATCACCAACTCCCGGAGTTCACTCAGACTCACGTCCATTGAGTCAGTGATGCCATCCAGCCATCTCATCCTCTGTCGTCCGCTTCTCCTCCTGCCCTCAGCATCAGAGTCTTTTCCAATAAGTCAACTCTTCACATGAGGTGGCCAAAGTACTGGAGTTTCAGCTTTAGCATCATTCCTTCCAAAGTATTGCTTTGTAATCTGTCAATGTGTCTCAGATTGTACACATGCTAGGGGATAAAATCTTGCTGCCCCCACCTGCTGCCCATCCCACTCCACCACAGCCCCTCCTTCCTAGGCTGAGCACTGCCAGGGCCCAGAGTTTGGTGTGACTGGCTTGGTTTCTGGAAGAGGCTGCGTCACTGGGGACTCACATCACTAGAGTCTTAGGTCCTTGGTTGCCTAGTCTCAGGGGTGAGCAGAAGTGTCCCCACACTCCTACTCTCTGTGAAAACCTCTAGAAGGTGTGGGAGGCCCTGAGATGCTGTGACTTCAGAAGGCAAATAAGCCAGTACCCAGTGGGCAGGGCAGAGATGCCACCAATTAGGGGGCCGGCAATGGGGACCACTTCCCTAGACAGCATGAGAAAACCCTTGGCACAAGCCCATAAGGCCCACCCAAGGCCCCACAGTGCAAGCCCACAAGGTGCCCGGGAGTTGGTGCTGCCTGGGGGATGAGGGCTGGGGGGGACGGGGGTGGCTTGGTCCCAGTCTCATGTGAAGACCATGCTGGAGGGGAGAACAGGGAAGAGAAGTGGCTCCAGGATTAGAAGATCCAGACTGAGAACCAGCATGGATCCCAAGACCCTTCAAGGCGCTTCCAGTTGTAACTCGAAGGGGAACAAACAGACTGGTGTTTTGCTCTGGATCAGCCCTGAGATGGGGTGGACAGCTGTGGAGATTTCCGTAAATCCCTTATCCCTCCAGTAACAGCCCTGTGGCCCCTGCAACAACCCCCTGAAGCCACAGCCCCCTGCTCTGCGGCGCCTGCCCATGGGCCTCACACAAATCATGGGGATGGCACAGCCACGTCCTTCCTGCCTGCTAGTGCTGACGCCTGGTCCTGCCATCTGTTGCTGCCGAGCACCTTCCAAGCTTCCCCAAACCCCGAGACCCTCCTCCTCCCAGGCTGCCCTGAGGCCCAGGCACCACTGCATTGGGTGAGGCATAAGCTGCACCTGCCCACCCGGTAAGAAGGCAGAGGCCTGGCACAGCGGAGATGCCAGGCTGTGAGAGGCAAAGCCAGCCTCAAGGTGGACACAAGCGACCCCACCGTCCCTGCTCTGGCCAAGCCCAACTCTCGCACAATTGGTGGGGCCACACCTGCCCTGGAAGCCCTCCCTGGCACACTGCGGCCGCTTCTGCAATCTCTTGCCCTTTTCTCCTGTGCAGGGCAGGAAAGGTAACTTGCAGCTGAGGGAGGAAGGCCAGCTCAGGTCCCATCCCACTGGGTCAGCTCCAGACCTGACGTTTCGGCTTCAACTCTCATGGAGGCTCAGCCGTGTTCAGGCCTGGCCCTGGTGGCTGGCTCGCCAGCAGAGCCGGAGTGGCAAGCCCCTCTTTCCAGCAGTGAGACCAATGCTCACCTTCTTTGATTCAGACGCTAAACACTTTTTAATAGGAAATAAGTCACTCAGCAGAGGGTATGTCGGGACCCCCATTTCTCCCTGGAACAGACGACTCCACCCTCGGTCAGGACCTCCCTGCAGGACTGAGGAGCTCACGAGGCCCCAGGTGAGCACTGCTGGGGGCCACCCAGCACGTGCACATACATCTCCGGGGCTTACACATTTTTTCTTTAAATGAAGGACATTTTTGTTTTTGCCCAAATCTTTATTTCTTTGTCCAAGAACCTCTGTGATGAGTATGAATAGGATAAGTAGCAAAGACTGTCAATGAAAACCAGTATCTTAGTTATTTCTAAAACACTTCAACCACAACTTAACCATCAGACCCACGCCCGCCCCACCACGACCGCCCTGAGATGTAGCAAGTGGCCATGTGGGCCATGGAACACCCAGGGACGTCTGCCCATCCTCAAACTGAGGGTACAGCGTCACTCAGATAACTCAAAAGTTACAGAACAAAGAGAGGCCCATGCTGGGCTTCCCTATCAGAGTTCACAGCATCCCATTCCGAGGCCAAAGCAACCAACCTCTGAAAAGCCAAACTGGGAGAAGCCAGAGGACAACCCGGACGGGAGGAGACAGCTTTTCCTGCACAGACTGAGGCTGCTGGTCCAACCTAGAGACAGTGTGTCCAAGCACTGCGACCCTAAGGTCACCCCGGTCTTCCACCCAGAGCCTGCCTTCATCCTTCCCAGATCTGCCTGAAGTCCTTTAGAAATAGGAACCACGATCCAGGCTCCTGTGGGGATGGAGGGCCCACCTCCCCACAACCTGTCATCACGATCTAGAGGGGAGCACACCCCACGTCATCGTCTGCACGTGGAAGCTAGGCCCACAGTGCTGACACATGCATATCATCACCCACCAGCAGGAGGGACTCCTGGCAGACCGAGGTGCAGACCCAAGGGTCCCAGCTTCCAGACCCTCACTAAAGCCTTACGGGCCTCACAAGGGCTCATCCCAGGGTCCAGAACCTCTGCCCCTCCCTGGAGCCCAATGGCTGCAGAGCTTGGGGAACCCGTGGGGTTGTGGTGGCCAAGGGTGCAGCTTTCTGTAACACAGGGGGCAAGTGTTCACACTGGGTGGGCGGAGGAGAAGGTGCTGCGGTTCCTCCCGGGTCAGGGTGGCCAGGAGAGTCCTGCCCCCACAGCCATTTCTGGGGCTCTCTCAAGGCAGGTGGAGCAGGATGACTAACTCTTCTCCCAGCAGGTACCCAAACCCAAGGCCAGATGCTTTGTAGGGCAGCCGTGAAACCTTGCCCAACCCTGGCAGAAGCCAACTGATGAACACGACCTTCCCCCTGGGCTGTGCTGCCTAGACCTCCCCCACGGCTGGTCTATTTACCATTCCTGGCTCCCATGACCATTACTTTTACGAAAAAGGCATGGATGGTTCTGAGACGAGGAGGGGGTTGTAAAGACCTGAACTTGCACAGACAGACCCTCAGCTGGACAGGAAATCCCGGGTGAGCTGAGGATGGCCACACTGGGAGCACACTTCAGGCTTGTGTCAGGGACCCTGGCCGGTGATGGAGCAGAGCCCAGCCTGGCATGAACACAGCGTCAGGGTGACTCTCAGGGGCCGGCAGCATTGGGGTGCTCTGCACAGAGCTACCAGAATATCAGATGCTCACCTGCATCCAGAATCCAGCACTGTTAGCCCTCCCAGCCCCACTATTGCTGCCCCTGGAGCTGCCTGCTCCCAGAACCTTCTCAAGGTGTCATGATCACTGATTCTGCTTCCCCGAGCAGAGGCTGCTGGCCCCACTTGGCTTCATCTGCACTTAAGTTGGTCTCCAGTGGCCAGGGAATGACCCTCTGTCTGCTGACAAATAGGGACTCCACCCTGGGCACAGGACTCCTTCCTGAGAAAGGAGGGAGTGGCTGCCCTGCCAGCTCCCAAGCCCCACGTCAGCACAGTACAGTCAACACTGATCCTTGTGAGGGGAAGCTGGTCCCCTCTACTTACTCACAGTTGAAAAATGATCAAACGTTAGCAAATCAAAATTTGGGATGATTCATAAGGCACCTTGTTCAGTGGAAATGGTAGAAATGAGTTGAGCAGGAGGGGAGGGGTGCACGTCCAGCGTGGCTGCTTCCGGGCAGGGCTGCTGGGCGGGCCGCCTGAGGGGGCTACGTGAGCGTTGGGTCCAAGATGCCGTGGTCGGGGTTGCAGCTGAAGGCAATGGTGATGGCATAGCGGGTGCCCCAGTGGACCTTCTCCACCCGATGCAGGTTCTCAGACCCGGAGGTGAAGAAGGATACCCGACCTGGGAGAAGGGAGAACAAAGCATGACCTCGAGGTCACACGCATGGCCGGGCCTCAGAGGACCTGCGTTCAGGCCGACTCAGGGACACAAGGAACCTGCGGGCTGGAGAAACCACTGATGCAGGAAGTCAGGGCTTGGAGTCAAACCTGCAGGATGAAGGATGCCCCAGTCTGGCCACAGCCTCTCTGTGGGTCAGCCTAGAATTGCAGTGAGGCCCTGCCACCCACCTCAGGGGCCCCTACAAGCCATGTGACCTCCCCAGGCCCACCTGAGGATCTTATTTCTAATCACACAGGGAACAAAACCAAACCCTGGAGGGTGATGACAATGTTTTAACAGAGAATTAGGAAAAACAGGTCAAGGCAAATACCCAACACCTATAGCTCCCTCCCAGGGCAGGAGGGAGCTGCCTCCTCCTGCCAGGACAGGACACAGGAGAGGGCTTCTGAAGGTCCTGGAGTGGGCGGGTCCTCCAGCCATCTGTGCTCAGAGAACCCAGTGTCTATGTGCTCCAATATTTAACTGGCCTCACATATACCACTATAGATTTTATTTTTTTAGGACAAATGGAGTTGACCCTAATGGAGTCATTAGGGAGGAGCCCTGGGATCCCACAGATGCCATGTTCCTACCACGTGGCCCAGCACCAAATGTTCCATGACGGGGACTTCCCTGGTGATCCAGTAATCCACCCTGCAATGCAGGGGACATGGGTTCAATCCCTGGTAAGGGAACTAAGATCCCACCTGAAACTAAGCCTGCAGGCCACAATGAAAGATCCCACACACCACTACTGAGACCACATGCAGCCAAATAAACAAACAAACTAATCAATTTTTAAAAATTTTCCATGACAACTTCATTTCCCTTCAAAGGTCACTGCCAGGAACTTGACCGCTAAATCTTTGAAAAGAGGAGAAAAGTCTACCCCAGAGTCCACTGTTTTCTGGTTGTAAACAAAAGAACTGTGCTCTGCCTGAAAATAGCAGAACAAAAGAAAACATGTAACACGCAGAAACCTCCGCACGGGGCCTGGGGACACCCGGAACTCAGACCCTCCTCTGGACCAGCCAGGCTGCCCCTGACCTGAAGGAAACACTCTTTCCCAGAGCAATCTGGAGTCACACCACTTCCTGAGGCCCAAGTTGTTAAAGGACATTTTGTCCTTGGTTTCTCCAGTTTCAATCACACCTGAGACATCAGACAAGCAGCCAGGCCAGTCTGCACAGTGGGCTCAATGGCCTCCTTGCCCATCCACGCCATCCGTGCACTCCCACCCCTGCACACACGGTTATCAAATACCGCTGACTTGCAGCAAGAGTAGGGGGTCTCTAGGGGCCCCCAGTGTTTCTGCACACTTTGCAAACAGAGGCACCAAAGAACAGAGGAGAAAAGACTGAGGAAAAGTCAATCTCCTCATGGCCTGTGGGACATCAGGAAACCATCCATCCCTCAGGTTGGACCTTTGGAGGGAAGAGAAGCTCATATCGGTACAGAAAAAGGTGATTTGAAGAAATAATGACCACTTTCCCTACTGTGATGAAAACTTTGACTTTTAACCCAATAAGCTTGTCAGGATAAATACTTCAAGTGGGATAAATACAAATTCACACTGAGGCACATCATAGTCAAACTGCTGAAACCAGAGACTAGAGAGCAGCTTGCAGGTGGAGAGCAAAGAGGCAGCTACTACAGGGAGGTGACAGTGGTGATGGCAACAAGGGAGCCAGAGGAAAAGGAAAATGGTTTTTTAAAAAAGAAAAAACCCACCAATCCAGAATTTCACCTCCAGTGAAAATATCCTTTAGAAAAAAGCTGAAATAAGAATATTTTCAGAAAATCGTCACCAGACCAGCACACCATGAAATGCTGAGGCAGAAGAGGAATGTACCTGTTGGAACCTGGATGCGCAGGAGGGAATGGAGGGGGCTGGAAAGTGAATAGATGGGAACACTGAAAACCCTTGGCATATTTCCCTGTTAATTTTCATAGGAGATAATCAATTGTAAACTCAGCATCCCAGGAAAGGCACAGTCAAGCACCCCAGATTCCACCTGTGAGTCCTACCTGCTCTTGGCTCCACTGTCTTGTTGGCCCCCTCCTCCATGAACACAAACCGCCCCCCACCGAAGTCGTCCAGGTAGTCGGAAAGGTACAGTAGTGACGTGTAGTCAAAGGAACCATAGGTCACCTGTGGGCAAAGCACGAGGGTACGTCACCACCTGCTTGTGGGAGGGTTTGGTTCTCAGGGAAGGACAGAACCCAGGCCTCACACTGCCCTCCCAATGGCAGAAAACCCTCTGCTGAGCACCAGCCTGCGTAGGTGACCAAGGCCCTGTCACCTTCTGGTGAATTCAGTACCGCACTGTCTGTGGAGCTGGACTTTCTACACAGACCTGGGCTCCCTCCACATTCCCCACCAAGACCCCATTTTGGGGCTCCTTATCTGGTATCAGGGCACCAAACAAATATCAGAGTGGCTTAAACCTGAGAACAGCTCAGGGCAGTGCCCTTGAGTTGCTTCAGCAGTGAACCTCACATCCACTGAGCTGCACAGAACCTAAAAGAGACCGGGATGGGGGGTGTCCAGTAGCCTCACCCTCTCCTACCCACCCAGCTCAGATACTGCAAAGGAACCACCCCAAACTCATGTGAGCACAGTGGCCTGGGAAGGAGGAAGGTTCTGGCAGGTCGTGGGGATGGCAGAGGCTGGTGGGGCCTGAGCTGTTCTGAGTCGGAGGCTGGAGAGCTTCACAGCCAGGAGCAGATGCTTCACTCCTGGAGTCCCCTCATGGGAGAACACCTTTTTGCCACATCCATACATGAGCGACCCCTTGGCTATGACAACCACCCAGGTCCTGTACACCCTGTCACAAGACCTCCTAGCTCTAACATGTCTGAGGCCACCCTGCTCATCACTACTGACTTGCTTTCTCTGCCTGAAGAATATCTTCCTTATCTTTCTTCCTTCAAAGTGGATCAAGGAACCAGGCTACCTTCAGTGTTGTCTCTTCTAAACCCACCCTTCACACTATGCAGAGGGTTGCTCTTTCTTCACGCAGGGAAATTCTCCCAGACTCCATCCCAAACTCCCTTCCCCATTTGCTGCATGAACCTATCTGTCCTCAGCACATGATGTCTTTGCCCTGAACCCCACAGAACCTTGTTTTCCCCTCTGCAATGTCTATGATGATCTTACACTGAAAGTCTCAGCCCTGGTTCCCTAATGAAATAATGCATCTACGGAATGATTATTCAATGAGGCAATGGCTGCTAAACCTGTGAGGTGAGAGTGAACAGGAAGCTTGATCATAAATGGATGAGTCTGAACCCAGTGATCAATCGTAAGCCCATGGGAGCACTCGGGGTGATGCCCAAACTTCCAACCTGAGTCCCCTCGAACCCCCTGAGCTACACTGGCTCAGATGAGCCACTGGCCACATGCAGCTGCTTCACTTTAGCTTAATTAAATACTGGGTTCCTCAGTCTCACTAACCACAGGGAAGTGCTCCTTCCTCCGTCAAGCTCAGACAGTTGAGATTAAATAAACACACCAATGTCTGACCGAATCTCAGGCAGAAGCCCAATCTGCGAGCTTCTGCCCAAACCCTCGGCTTATTTTTCACTTTATTTCCTTTGTTCCGGCATCAAGCAATGCAGAGATTATCTGGGTCACCTGAGCACACTCGCAGCTGGGGTGACCGCCAACAGCCCTCAGATGTTTCTGTGGCCAACTATCCCCTGGCGCCATGCTGGGCGTGCTGGCCGAGCAGGTCAGGGTGGGGCTGAGGGGCAGGCGGGAGAGGGCTTCAGTTGTGGCTGATGAAGACATTGATAGATTAGGTGTCACCGTGTCTAGGGAACAACAGGAGGTCAAAGAAGAGGAATCCACAGAATCCAAGAGAGTCTGGTCAAGAGATCTCTCCCCACAAAAAAAGGGGGGAAAGGGGGCCTCCTGGGCAGGGGTGGGGGACGCATATCCAAGGGGAGACCACCCAACAGAAAGGCTGAATCAAGGCCGGGTTAGGTGACATTTGATGAAGCTCACGGATCAGGCAGAGACAGCTCTGCATCTGGGAACAAGTAGCAAAGGATGGTCCCCACCAGGCCCTTCCTGTTCCATAACATGCGTTTCACCATCTTCTCTCACCTCACCACATGAGAAACAAGTCTTATTTCCTTGACAGCATCACCAGAGAGGAAACATCTAAAACCCCAACTATGAGAACAGACAGCACCTCAGTGGACAGGCCCCAGCTGCATTCACCTTGTCCACGTGAGCATGCCAATACTCATCGTGAGCTGTCCGGGCCTCCGTGCTGTTGATGCGGGAGAAGAAGGTGGGCTTCGTCAGGTGCAGCGAAGACGCACTGATGCCAAACGCCTGGGCGATCGCCAGCTGGACCTTCTGCCGCACGTCCCTGCCAAGAGGACACACGTGTCACTCAGAGCAGCTGGAAGAGGATTCTCCACGGGTCCATGGGACCCATATCAAACCATACCACAAAAAGACATGAACTGGAGAAGGAGGAAAGGTGAGCAGATACACACGTGGGTTCACACACATGTGACAGGGTATCATGTGCAAAACCAGAAACCTGAGTGCCATTTCTCTGCAGGACTCACCCCAGCACTCCCATGCCCCCACTACCTTCCCCACCTCTGACCCGGGCGTTCCTTCCCTCACCGGTACAATTGGAAGTCCTCTTCTGAGAAGATAGTTTGTATTTTATCCCCAAAGTATCTGTGAAAAGAATAAGGAGTATTAACAAATGAGACATTTTATTAATGTTTCCTTATTTCCTTTGGGTCTTCCCTAGTGGCTCAGATGGTAAAGAATCTGCCTGCCATGCAGGAGACTCAGGTTCAATCCCTGGGTTGGGAAGATCCCCCGGAGAAGAGAATGGCTACCCACTCCAGTATTCTTGGCCTGGAGAATTCAATGGACAGAGGAGCCTGGTTACGGTCCATGGGGTTGCAAAGAGTCAGACGTGACTGAGCGACTAACACGTTTCCTTTAAATTCAGTCTTTCCTACAGTTAACTAGCAAGTCCTTGAGAATCAGCTGGTCCTTCTTATCTTGCAGCTGCTCTTTCTACAATAACCGTGTGAGAAGAGGGTGGGGGGTGGGAGGGCAGTACCTTGCAGGTGAAACTGTTAGTTGCTCAATTATGTCCAATGCTTAGTGACCCCATGGACTGTAGCCCATCAGGCTCCTCTGTCCATGAGATTCTCCAGGCAAGAATACTGGAGTGAGTAGCCATTCCTTTCTCCTGGGGATCTTCCAGACCTAGGGATCGAACCCAGGTCTCCTGCATTGCAGGCAGATTCTTTATCATCTGAGCCACCAAGTGGGGTGACATTTATTAAGGTTGGGAGATCTCTTGCTTCTCCTGGCCCTCAGGAGGCAGCTCTTAGGAGCCTGGCCTGCCACTCACCTCTCCCTCCAACCCTATCTCTTGGCCCCTTCCCGACTAGACTGTTTCCTAAAGCAAGGTGAGTGAGTACCCAGCCCCTCAGAAAAGCTTAATCTCCCAGTCCTCACTTGGCCACAGCCTGATGGCAAATGTTGAGGTTTTCCCCAAGACTTGAAGCCCTTCTGATCCATACACACAAGCCTCACTCAGGTGTCCCCGGATAAAAAACGGGCAGACCCTCTCACCCCAGGTTCTCACCTGTACAGGTTTACAAAGTGCTTCCCAACAGATAAGGCCCCTGAGTGCAGGTCCAGGATGGATGCCTGGAAAAGATGTTGGCAGAGTAGCATGAGGGCTGCCTGGCAGATGACCAAGCTCTAAAAGCCATCAACGTTAAACACAAATTCCCAAGACGTATCCTTGCACACACAGGTCAGGGTGACAATGCACACAGGCTGGGTTTCAAGACATTTGGACAAAGGTGTGTGGGGTGCTGGTTCGTTTCTAGAACAGGAGGCCCTGGAGTCATGCAGGTACACTCGCTCTCAGCCTGGCTCCTTTCACTGCGTATCACCTCCCTGTGACTAACTCACCTGGAGACGGACATGTGGGCGGCTCCTAGTTCAGGGCTGTTGCAAATAAGGCAGCTCTGACACTGGCGGACAATGTTTTTATCACGGGAGATGCTCTCATTCTCCTGGGTAAATGCCCAGGAGCAGAATTGCTGGGTCATCACTCATTAATGAACCACCAGTGTTTCTGACCCCTGCCCATCCAGCCTCCAGAAGGCCTTCTCCGTGTCTTAAAAGAGGGGAAGGGGCATGAGCACGGACCACCTCTATCCTGTTTGGGCGTCTTTTCTCACTGATGCGATGACCATCCCAGGGGGTTTGTTTGAACACAATCTGGGCTTAAAAAATGTTAACGGCCCTTAAAAATATTAAACCTGGATGATTCACTGCAACAGAACTTTTCACGTAAATGCTGAGCAGAGAGTAAAAGATGAGTCCACACACGAATAGGTTTTAATAAATATTCCCCTTGAACTGAATCAAAATAAAAGGAGAAGCTTAATTTTCAGAACTCAAAAGGAAAGAGTCTGCAGAATAAGAGTCATAGAGATAATGACTGAACTATCCAGAGGAGAGCAGATGTTCCCCTAGGACCCACACACTGGGTGAGAAGATCCCCACTGGGACCACGTGAGAACTCCAACGTAAGGTGCTCGAACAGATGGACTCTCAAGGCTACCCAGGAAGCGGATGAGTTACAGAGCTGCACTGGCCTGTCTGAGTTCCCTGTGGTTGCTGTAAATGGTAGGCTTAAAACAGCAGGAATTCATTGTCTCAAGGTCTGGAGGCCGGAAAGCTGAGATCAAGGGTCAGCAGGGTCCCATTCCTTCCGAAGGCACCAGGGGAAAATCTTTCCTTGAATCTTTGGGCTTCTGGTGGCACCAGGGGTCCCTTGGTTTGTGGCATATCACTCCACTCTGCTCCACCTTCACATGGCCTCTTCTTCAGTCTCAAACCTCCCTCTGCCTTCCTCTTACAAGGACTCTTGTCACTGGATCTAGGGCTACCTTGATAATCCAGGATGATCTCATCTTGAGACCCTTAACTTACTGACATCTGCAAAATACCCTTTTCCTAGATAAGGTCCCATCACAGTTCTGGGTGGATGCATTTTTCAGGGGCCACTGCTGGACCCCCCGCAGTCTCACTCAGTGGACAACAGTCCGTACACTGCATCTGTGAGGGCCTGAACATCCTATACCCTCATTTCCCCTTGGAGGGAGAGCAGAGCCAAAGGGGTAAGAAGAAAACTGAAGCAGGAACAACAGACAACTCACCCCTCCATCGGATCCTCCCAGGGACAACCCCTTCTCGGCTATGCTGTAGGGGAAGACCTTAAGTCAGAATTCAGTTAACAGCATCATCTATGATACTTCTAGACACACACCAATCACACAGCGAACACAATGTTAATGGATTGTTTAATGTTTATGACAGAATCACATGTTTAGACCAAAGGACTCGACTTTCAAGTTGAGTAAATGTTAGTATTCTGTCACCACCTCACTAACATCCTATCACACGGTTTGGGGACAAGTGGGCTTACTTTCCATCTTTAGTTCAGAGACCTGGTGCTGAGCTGAATGGGTTGCTCTGGGCTGGAAAGTCTCTCTCCTGTCATCACAGGCTGGGAGGCAGACTGTAATCACCAGCTCAGGAGGCAGAGGCCATGTGGTACTCTGGGCTGGACCTCACAGGACCACCCATGTCAGTGAAGACGCAGGGGCTTCTGGTGCCTCTGACAGATGCTTCATGGCCACCCGGAAACTGATTAGGGGCTGGATCCAGCCCTCACACCAGTGACCACCCCCCTACCCAAGTGGCCCCTACAAGGTTATCTAGAAACAGGAGGAGAGTCTCCCTTTGGGACTCAGCTCAACACACAGACCAGACACTGCTCCACTAGGCACATGCCTGTGTCTGAACTCCATGTCGGAAAAGTCAAAGCACCAAGATCTGCTTCTAAAAGACAAGAAAGAATCCAATGCCAACTACTCGTAAGTAAGACCTCCTACCCGGTCATGAGTTATGGCGAGCTGGTGGGAGGACTGACCCCAATCAGTTTTGGAGAGGAGACTGAAATATTGTCTAGCAACTGCCTGGGGCCACTGGGTAAACCCGCTGTCTCTATACAAGTGTCCATTGGGCCCCTCAACGGCTGATGGGAGAGCATCCTCCCCACCTCCCCAATAGACCAAAACAGAGCATCCCCTCTCCACCTCCGCAGCTGTCCCTGGAGAGGGCCTGGGCCTCCAGAAGGTTCTATCAGCAACCACATCACTGAGGGCAATAGCCTTTCCTCCTGGAAATCAGAAAAGCCCATCTTACCCTTGGAAGTATGCCGGGGAATTCTTAGGGAATTCTAAATGAATCTCTTGAAATCATCCTTTTAGTAGTAATTCTCTGCTCCCCGCCCCAGCCTCACCCTCCCACTTGTTCAGGACAGAAGCTCGGAGATGCGTGTACCTGCGAATCCTTCGGGCTTCGTCCCTGGTGATGACGGCATCGCTGATGCCCCGGCCACACTTCCTCGGGGAGCAGCCTAGAAAGAGTCAAGTCAGGATGACACACAGCCCCCACTGAACCCCGACACAGAGAAGCATGCCGTTGTCAAGGACTCACATGTGGGCCCCCCTTCTCAGGGACAACAGAATTTTGTGGGTTGGGGCCTTGCCTTTCACAGGATTAGGGGGCCAGGTTTGGAAATTACAGGCCACGTGGTCAGAGTGAATTTCAGATAAGCAATGGTGACTTTCCAGTACATGCACGTCCCCTACATCAAATTTCACTGTGAAACTTCCCATACAAATTTCACTGTGTTCCTGGCAGCCCTGCCAGGCAGGCCACTCTGGAAGCACCAGGCACTCTGCCCAGAGGAGGCATCCACGACATTCTTGAACCTGACCACAGATCCAGACCTGTTGGCAAGTCCCTCCTGGATGACCAAAGCTGTGCCTGCAATTGTAGCTGCTATCCTTTTGCAGAGCTGCTTTAAGGTGCTCCCCACCCACTCCCCCCTGCCTCCTTCTGTCCTACAGCCAGGACTGAGCTGCTTAGAGGGAGAAGGGTGGGGGAGCTTGGATGGGGATGGGGCCAGGGTTGGGGTGAAAGAGGCAAAGTGGGATCAGGGTCAGGGTGGACAGGATCAGGGCCAGGGCGGACACAGCCAGGGTCAGCATGACAGGCCCAGGGATAAAGTGGCCAGGGTCAGGGTGGACAGGGCCTGGGTCAGATGGATGGGCCCAGGATGAGGCAGAGCACCAGAGATGGATGAGCTCAGCAAGTGCCTGTGTCTTGGTGCAAAGGGCAGGCTGGCTGTCTCGAGCTGGGTGTACCACAGGATATGTGGCTAATGGAACACTCTCAGGACACGCTGGGCTGGCTGACCTTTAGCTTTTATCCTCCTTCCCCTCTTCCTGCCTGGAACGTGCCTGGAGGTGTCCTGGGACCACATAAACCACACGCTGAGTGGGAGAGCTGGGGGCTCAGTGCAAAGGGCTCACAGGGAGCCAGACTGACCTGGGGTGACTTTCTCTGGGTGGATAAACTTCTACTTGGGGGTCATTAGGGAAGGGGTGCCTCAGTTCCATGGAGCTAAATATAACCCTACTGATACAAGATCTGTGTTCTATTAAAACACAAAAATGCTTTTTGTAAGGGTTACTCCCTAAAGGTCGATGATAAAGGCAAAAACGACGATAACCAAACAGCAGCTTGGGGAGTGATATCATACAAAGAAATACACTTAAAGACAAAAGAATTATGAGAGGGGAAGAGACTGATAATAGGAGCGATTCACCAGGAAGATGCAGGGGCAACAGAAGCACCAAGTGACATCAGTTCAAACACGTGAGGCAGCCACCAGGCCCACCACTGAGGTGGAGACCCGCCTCGCAGCTCCCGATAACTGAACAAGGCAAGACGTCCAAGAAGACAGTTTGCCCAGAGGAGTGTAGACTAGGAGACAGTCAGAGCTTCACAACAACCATTCAAAAACAGACATTTTTTCAGGTACACATGCAACATTAACAAAAACATATTAGCCCAACAGGAAAGTTGGTTCTGTACCATACAGGTGATGGTCTCCAGCTACCAGGCAGTTAGAGAGAACTCAAGTTCCATCAATCTTGAAACCTTAAAATCCAGCAGGACACAGCACACTGAATATGAATGAGCGTTAAAGAGTATCATTTGGGCAAGAAAGTGAGTTGTGAGTGGTGGTGATGGCCGTGCATGTACACAAGTGCACAGGACACAAGCACACAGATGTGCCTCCCAGACACACAAGTCCGGTGCAGGCAGAGCCCCTGTCAGCTATGGGAGGAGACAAGGGTGAGAGGGGGGAGTCCAGAGACTTCGATGCCGTGTTTTTCTGGTAAAATATATATAAAACCCCCAATTTACCGTTTTAGCCAGTTCAGGGACATTAACTGCGCTCACATTGTTGCGTGACCATCACCACCATCATCTCCCGAACTTTCTCACCTTCCCAACTGAAATCCCATCTCCATCTACACCAACTCCTCCTCTGCCGCATTCCAACTGTTTTTAATGTGGATAAATTATTAAAGGGGTAGGAGAAATAATGGCTCAGCGGTAAAGAATCCGCCTGCAATGCAGTAGACACAGGTTCGATTACCGGGTAGGAAAGATCCCCTGGAGGAGGGCATGGCAACCCACTCCAGTATTCTTGCCTGGAGAATCCCATGGACAGAGGAGCCTGCCGGGCTACAGTGTACAGGGTCACAAAGAGCCGGACACAACTGAAGTGACTTAGCACGGGAAAAACATACTTTGTCAAAAGCTGGGACTTGACAGGAAAAAAGCTCACCAAGACAGAGAGAGCATGCCCATAACAGAACCTGTCCACTCCTGACCCCCGAGGGGAAAGGGAACCCCAGTTCCTCGGCATGTCCATTTCTGCCAAGGAGCCCACACACCTCCCTTCACTTTAACCCAACTTGTGCGCATCACAACAGTGCCCCTTGGTGGAAGGACTCAGCAATCTTTTTCTTGGTTCAAGTTCAAAGCGCTGCTCTGAATAGAAAAAATAAGTTCTGTCTCTAAGACCTGGTCACTCTGGCTAGGCTTTTAAAACTGCTGCCCTCCACAGAGCAGGCAGGTGCCAGGATGGGACAAACGCCATGGTGGGATGGACCCTGGTATCACGTTTCCTGTTGCAACATTTTCTGATTTAACAATCCCCTAAGACAGAAAATGCCTCTTCTCAGTTCAACTTGTTCATTGATATCTTCCCAATTCTGTTACATCTTTCCAGGCAAACCACCTCGTCCACCAGATGGAATCCACACTGAGGTGGGGGGCACCTCAGTAAAATACTGGCCATAGCCTGGGCAGTGAAGCCTGGGCCTGCCCCTGCACTGGTGGGGCCTGAAACACTCACACTCCCCAGAACAGGTGTGAGCTAACCAACGTAGTGGGGGGGCAGTGGGGAGGAATGCCGCCTGTACCCCCAACCCCACATGACTTTCGACCTGATTCCCACCAATTCATCAAAGTAAAAACAGATGCATTTTGAACACACCAAATTCTATGTTAACATGCTGCTCTTTCCTGAATCACCTTGGCACTGCGTACCTTCAAACCTTCGGTGACTGTCATAGTCCTCAGAGCAGGGCACCTCGATGAACCTGCCTGGCAGGATCTCGCTGCGGTGAGCCAGGACCTCAGTGATGCCGTCATCACCCCCCAGGCTGCCCCAGAACAGGCAGGCGGCGAGAGCAGTGCAGGACCCCAGGACAACGACTCTTAACCACCTCTTGCGCACATCCCGAGGCGCCCGGACACTCTTGGTGCTGAGAACAGAAAACAGCTGTGGTCACCCGAAGGCAACTGCGTGTGCTGAAAACTCAGATCACAATGACCAGAGACCACACCCACACTTAGTTACAGCCTTAAAGGGGTCCCACACTGGTCATCATCAGAGCTACTCTCCATCAATCCAGAGGCACTTGCCAGCATACGAGGACATGGTGGGGAATGTGCCCCTCGCCCCATACGACCAGACAGGGCTCACTATGCCCCCGAGGACAAGACGAACTGCTAGTCGCGGTCCCTCCCAGCCTGGCCATGTCCATGGAGAACCATCTGGGAGATCCTGACAGAGCCTGTGACATCGATCACATTGCCTGCATCCGAAGATGACTGACACAACCCCATGCACTGGCCCTAGGGTGCACACTCACACACAACGTGAACTAAGGCAGTGAAAGTCGCTCAGTCGTGTCCATCTCTTCCAACCCCGTGGACTATACAGTCCATGGAATTCTCCAGGCCAAAACACTAGAGTGAGTAGCCTTTTCCTTCTCCAGGGGATTTTCCCAACCCAGGGATCGAATGCGAGTCTCCCACATTGCAGGCGGATTCTTTACCAGCTGAGCTACCAGGGTGAACTAAGGTAAACACGAATCAAACTCATTTCACTGAAACCACCAGGCAGCCGGGAAAAGAATGCAAGAACCACAGAAATGATTCCACACTAAGACACTTTCTGTACCACCTGGGTTAACTGTTGGATTCACACTGTCTATGCAGAAGTTGCAGGCATGTCTCTGTGTGCGTGTGTGTGTGTGCATGCACACGTATATCTATGTGTGTCTGCATGGTGTATACCCACTCATATGTGTGTCTGTGTACATGTGTATGTGTTTTCTCATATGTGTAACTGAACAGTCGTGTATTCTATTAACTGAGAAAAATGTGTAGGGCTTGAAGGACTGGCAGAAATGAGAAAAGCGATCCAGACATTGTTTCAGGAGGTGCACCTCATGTCTTCAAGTATATGATTAATTCCTGAAAACCAGGAAGTCTGCCTTCTATTTTTATATGTCCCTCCACATTTCAAAGTGCTATATATATAAAACACACACAGGCTTCCCTGCTGGCTCAGAGAGTAAAGAATCCACCTGCAATGGAGGAGACCAGGGTTTGATCCCTGGGTTGGGAAGATCCCCTGGAGAAGGGATGGCTACCCACTCCAGTGTTCTTGCCTGGAGAATTCCATGGACAGAAAAGCCTGGAGGGTACACTACCTGGGGTTGCAAAGAGTCGGACATGACTAAGCGACTAACACTTTCACACTTTTACTTTCTAACACACAAATTCCGATTAAATAAGTCTCAAGGTGGGCACAGCTGAGTCAGATCATATTGGGTGGATACATGGTCACTTTAAACAGGGAGCATAGATCCCCAGGTCACAAAGACCCCCATCCTCCACCTAGAACCCTAACTGCTGTCTAGCCTCTAGCCCACCTGGTCTCCTCTAACTAGACAAGGGTGGGCCCCTAACTCCAATGGGGCCAGTATTTTCTTCTCCAATAGGGCAGGGAGACTGCCAGCCCATCTCAGCAGCAGGGGCTGAAATCCTACTGTGGGCACAAAGCTGTTGACACCTTCGCCTGGGACACCCCAGGTGCTGAGACAGAAAGGGACAGAGAGGGAGGTAGAGACAAGAGGGGAAAAAACAGCCTCCTGGTCCAGATTTGGAAGCTATACTTCCCTGAGGTGTCCTCAAAATAAGCACCCCTGTTCAGGGTAAGCTGGCCCAAATGCAGACTGAGAATCTTGCTGAAACATAAGTGGATTTGGAGCAAGGTCCATGACCCATTGGGCAAGCACGACGAGAAGGTAATTTATCCTGAAGTGAATACACTCCGGCTCTGAAAGCTTTAGGCAGAATCCCCTCGAAGGCTACCTGATGAGATCATTTATTCATTCATCGGGTCCCCCAACGGAGAACCGTCACGTGCACAGCCCTGAGAAAAGCACACGGAGACCAGACGATGGGGACCTCTGAGTGCCAGTCCCCGTGCGTAGTCTCGGCACAAAGCCTTAGGTACAAAGCCCTCGGTCCACACTGGGGAGGAAGGAGGTCAAGGAAGGTTTCCCGACCCGCAGCTCCGCCCAACCCCTTCCTGCGCGGTCCGGGAGGGATTCTGCAGGCTACGCCCTCCGGACGACCACGCCCCTCTAGGCGCCCGATTCGCCCAACCACAAACCAGGCCCCTCGCGGCCAGGCCACACCCACACTGCAGTGCCTTTCCGGGAAAGGCCCTGCCTGCACCAGATCCACCTTTTTCTGACCGGGCCGTGCCCACAGCCACCCAACACCACGCCCCTGTTAGGCCCCGCCCCTCGGCCAGGCCCCGCCCATGCCACCATTCGCGCGCTCCCGGCGCTATCTGGTACCTGCTCTGGCGCCGACGCTCCGCTGCCCCGCTGCCCTCGGGGGCCTTGGGAGCACCCCTCCGCTGAGGTGCCATTAGCTACGCTGCCGCGAAACTAGGCCGAATGCTGGAGCCGCCACAAGCCCGGGACGAGCGCTGCGAGAGGTAGCGCGAGGCCGGCGCGGCCGGGCACGCGAAGCGACACCCTCAGCCTTCAACCTCCGAGCTGGTGACCAGGCCTGAGCAATCGGAGGTCGAGCGCCGAGCGGGGCAGGGCGGGGACCGAGCGCGGGCCTGGCTTGCTCCCCGCGGCGCACCTGCCTTGGCCGTACCCCGCCTCCCCTGACCTCCGCGGAACCTGAGGAGCCTGCGAACCTTCTACAGAAGTGTGTCCTTGCCCCGTCGTGCGTGCTCTACCGGGGTCTCCAACTCCTCCTAGAGTCTCGAAGCCGTCTCCCCGCGGTGTCCAAGCCCTCCTCCCAGGGTCTCCGCACCCTTTCCTGTGGGATTTCCAACGCTCCTCTCCCTGGGCCCATGCCACACCTGAGGGCACTGGGTCCTGTTGGTGCTTAGTATCTGAGGCCTGCTGTTTAGTTTACAACATTCAGTTTCCCGTCCAGTGGGCAAGAAGTAAGATCTTAACCAGTCCTGTCAAGATACCTAAGATTCTGAATGAGTGGAATTAACAGTGAGGTTCATTCATAAAGATTAAGTGTGAAGAAGGTGAGTAATTTATTGATACGGGGCGGGGGGAGGGGGAGGGAATCTGGACTCATTGAACAAGAAAAGAGATCTGCCCAACAATCCCCAAACTGGGGAAATCAGATACCATCGCCTGGCAACTTACCTAGAAGCCCAAGAGACTGGGACAATTGCAGATCTACGTACCGGGTTGTCTGATAGCAATAGTGGCAAGTCTGAAATAATCATATTTCTATAGACCTCGTGCAGGAGGGAATCAAAGTAAAGAACTACACACTTGCAAGAGGGAATACTGACTTCTCTGTCTCCTTTCCCTTTAGATTTTGCAGCAACTTACTTTGGTAAACAACTCTGAATGTGTCTGAATCAGGTAAGATGTCGGTGTTCATTCCTGCTGTAGGGCTATAGAAAAGTAAGAAGATTTCTCTCTAAACACAAGGAAGCACACCCAGGACTAATACAGACTTCTCAGCTCAAAAATTTTTCTTTTAACTCTATTCTCTGGAAAATACATTTGGGTTATAGCGGGGGCGGGGGGGAGGGTTGTTAGAGTTTTCTTTTTTATTATTTATTTTTTCAAAATGTAAAGCAACTCAGCTTTGAAACATTTCAGTTTTTCAAAATGCTTGGTCTTAAACTCATCCACTTCTCAGATGGCAATTTAAGTAATTGCCTTAAGAACTTTGTCATTGAGATTGTTTTGAATATAATTTTTTTTTTCAATCAAACTGATCGATTTCTATGTGCATTATATTATTGTCTCTGCTATATTATAAAGTCCCTAAGGTCAGGGATTTATGAATCCTTGAACAGAATGAGTAGTTTGAATTGTGGAGCTGAATATATGATCAATATACAGAGATTTTCTTTCCTTTTCCTGTCTAATTCTATGTGTTTTATGCTTCATCCAGATACCTCCTCTAGTTTAACATAAACTAGTCAGCACTGATAAACTTGTGACTTACTTGTTTTTAAATTATCAATGGCCTATTTTAAATCCTAGACAGTTTTCTCTGACCTAGGATAAATTTTTACAGTTTCTCCTTCCCTGCAACCAAGCTGACTCAAACTCTAAAAATGCAAATTATTTCTAATACTATTTAAAGTAGAATAAAATTGAGGATCAGTTTTCTACAGAAGCATCATATTGTGGGGCCTGAAAAATGTTTAAGAGATATTTGCCTGTTTTCACTGGCATAGTATATATTGGATAAGACAGTCTTTAAAACAGGAAATTATTTTGCAGTCATTTGTATTATTGTAGATTATAGCCATCTTATAAGGAAACCAGTGCTGTATGACAAGGGTCCTTGTATTTGAACTTGGAGACAGACATCTTGATATATTTCGTGTTGGTGAAATGAGTTTCCTTCTAGTTCATATCAGAATTGAAACAGACATTGGAAGGATATAACTCTGAATTTCTTCACTAGGAAGAAGTGCCCAGAAAAGAGATTTTTTAGTTATATGACTTCTCAAAAAATAGTGGGATGTCGGGTTCCTCACCATTTAAGATGCGACTAGTTCATCTGGACCTGAAAGGAGCCCCGCCAAAGGTCTGCTACCTCTCGGAGGTAAGAGCTCCCTTTCTTCTCTAGAGAATCGCTTTGCCTCGGGTTTGGTTATGAAGTTGTGAACAGTGTTCTGTACATACATTTTTGGAACTCAACCATGGGTTCTGAGTTGCGGCGTGGTGGCAGCAGCATAGATCTTGAATTTCCCCCATATCCCCTCACAAAGCAGATAGCAACCAGGATGGCAAAAGGAAAAACAGAAAAGACAAAACCCCACAACCTCTGTTGTGAACCAAATCGCGTCTCCTAAAAAGATATGTTTAAATCCTAACCCAGCGGACCTGTTAATGTGACCTGTGATTTAAAGATAGGGTCTTTGCAGATGTCTCTGACATTAGATGAGGTCATATGGGAACAGGGTGAGCTCTAATCCAATAAGTGGTGTTTGTATAAGGAGAGGGGACAATAGACACAGAGGGAAGAGGACATGAGGACAGAGGCAGAGACTAGAATTGATGCATCTGCATGCCCAGGAGGGTAAAGGATGCCAGAAACTCGCAGAATCTGGAAGAGACAGGGAGGATGCCCCTTACAGCCTGGGAGGGAGCACGGCCCTGCTGACACCTAGATTTTGGGCTTCATCCTCCCAAGCTGTGAGAGAACACATTCTTACTATTTCAAGCTCCCCGGTTTGTTATGACTTGTTATGGCAGCCACAGGAAAAGCATGTACTCTAAAACAAATGTAAGTTATCAGGATTTTCCTGTGAATGCCAAAATGCAAGGGGCGGGGCCAAACCACGGACAGACAGCTCAACACTCCTGTGGGGTTAGCAGCTGGGCAGGGGATGGTAGAGGAAAGGTAAAAAAGAATTTAGGATCTTCCCTGGTGGTTCAGTGGCTAAGCCTCCAAGTCCCCAATGTGGGGGGCCCAAGTGCGATCCCCAGTCAGGAAACTAGATCCCACATGATGCAAATGAGAGTCTGCATGCCACAACGAAGATCAAAGATCCCACGTGCCGCAACTAAGACCTAGTGCAGCCAAATAAATACAAATAAATATTAAAAAAAAAAAATAGAATTCAGATGACTCCAAGACCAGGGAATCCACAAAATAGCCCAACAAGTAAAGGTAAGTCAGAAACTGGATGAGATGTCACTGGCTCCAGATTGAGAATGAGTGCTCAAGACCTCAAGGCATTCCAAAATACTTTCCAGAAACTTCTTCCAGAAGGACAGAACCCCACACTCAGAATGCAATGTTGGGAAAAGACTCCATCTTGAACTGGGGAGTAACATTGAGGTAAAGGAGAGAGAAGTTTCAAATACTGGAGAAACAGGATCCAGAGGGAGTGAAGACTGAGTGCTATGGAAGTAGCTGCACAAAGTCCGTAACTGCTAATCCTTTATGTAACAGCTGCAGAGGGAGCCCTGGGCTGGCCCAGCTCCATCCCAAACATAAGAACCTGCTCTCCAAAATACAAGAAAACAAATCTCATTGTAAAATGAGCAATAGGAAAGGAGTGTGGTTGTGCCATATGAAAAAACATTGCCAGAAAATAGAGGACCATGATTTGAGTAACAGTGAAGGCGCACCAGCACCATGTGACCACAAAGCAGATGGCACAGTTCTGTAATATTTCAAAACAAGATCAGAGATACTAAGAAGCTATGGAAGAACAGCATGAGTTAGAAATAGAAACGCCCAGTCCCACATGCTGCAACTAATAACCCGGCGTGCTGCAGTGAACATCGAAGATCCCCCATACTGCTCTTAGAACCCACGGTAGCCAAATAAATATTTTAAAAAGCACAGAAAGCCATAGCCAGACAAAAGTAGATTGTGAAAAGATTGCCTCCAGACTCAGGAATGAATTATAAGAAAAAAAAAAAAAATCAGAAATAGAGACTAAACTAGAAAAAGGACAAAAGTGAATAGACACCATGGGAACCAGTGTTGAGAAAGCAACGGCAGAAAAGAAAAAAAAGTCAAACGTGAAGAGATAAAAGCACTGTGACAAATGGATAGGTGTGAGAGACAGGCAAAGAAGACCCAGTTTGTGTGTAGCTGGAGCCCCCTGCTGTTGCTAATGGACAGAGTCAGGTTCAGACAACAATTTCTTATTCATTTCATTACCTGCTGCTGCTAACAGACAGTCAGGTTCAGACAACAATTTCTTATTCCCCCTGTTTCTGAGGATTTGCTGGGTGGCTCCCTCAGGCTGAGCTTAGCAGCCTGTCAGCCACCCAGTGCACCGAAGATCCCTACCAGCCCCAACAGAAATGCTAAAGAGGCCACCCAATAGTCAGATGGCTAAAGGCTGCAAGGAAAACCAGGAGCAAAAATGCTGCGGAAAATATGGAAATGTTATAACCGTTATGTTTCATTTGTGCAAGTGACTGACCTGGGTTAGTTTGACTCCTTTCCACAATCAGCCTCCTCTTATAATTTGCAGTCAATTGTCAATGACCCACTTTATAAATGATCTTAGCTAATTCCTGGTCCGAAGCTGATTTCCTTCTATCCAGCATGCTTAATAATGTTCCCATGTTCCTGGGGAAAGAAAGCTTTGACAGCAACATCAGCGAGAGTGCTACAAATTGTATAAAACTTGTAGTGGCCCTTGTCTGGAGGTGGATTTATATTCTAAATAGTTACAGGAGCCCTCACCCCTGCCTGTGATGCCAGGCTAAAAGAAAATCTCAGTGCTGTGTACAGTAGATACAGCCCTAAAAGTCCTGGAGGATAGGAGTCCATGTTCTTGAGATAAAGATGGAAAAAAGAAGTGGGAGAGAACCAGGGCAGGGACCCTGTAAGCACAGAGGGACAACCTCTTTCCTCCTTCATCTACCTCCTCTAGGCTTCTTCCAGGCGCCCACCACTAGCCCTCCAGAGCCTATAGGCTCCCATCGCCCCAGGCCGCCCCTTCCCTGTGTTCTAGGAGGCCCCCATGCTGCAAGTCTCATCCAGATGAGGTGCCGTCTGACCCTGCTTGCCCAACCGTCCCTCCCCAGCTAAGCCACTAGGCAGCTGCTATTCTATAGCAAGCAGAAACCCTGCCCCTTGTGTCAAGTGAACACGTCACTACATTTGTGTTTAGTTGGCATAACACAGAGTACACATTTCAGGTGGAAAGTTTCCAGGAGAATTATCAGTCCAAAGATCAGCTATAATGCATGTCCATCAGCTAAAAGAATGAGTCTGTGACCTGCATGTGTGTCGTTTTCCATTCAAATAGTCATGTTTTCATGACGTTTCTGTCTCCTCCCCAGATTTTCCCCCTGTTCCGTGCCCTGGGTGCAAATGGCATCCTCATTGAGTATGAAGACATGTTTCCCTACGAGGGCCACCTGAGGCTGCTGAGGGCCAAGCATGCGTACAGGTATCTGAGGTGCCAAGCAGGGCAATGCCTCTGTAGAGAAGATGGGATGTGCAGGGCAGCAACCTGGAGGGGAGGGGGGGCAGGAATCATAAAAATAAAGCACGTTCACTGAAGAGAATTTGGAAACGTTTAAAAGAATATAAGCATCCATATAGTCAAAGCTATGGATTTTCCAGTAGTCATGTACAGATGTGAGAGCTGGACCATGAGGAAGGCTGCGTGCCAAAGAATTGATGCTTTTGAACTGTGGTGTTGGAGAAGACTCTTGAGAGTCCCTTGGACTGCAAAGAGATCAAACCAGTCAATTGTAAAGGAAATCAACTCTGAATACTCATTGGAAGGACTGAAGCTGAAGCTCCAATACTTTTGCCACCTGATGTGAAGAGCTGATACGTTGGAAAAGGCCCTGATGCTGGGAAAGATTGGGGACAGGAGGAGAAGTGGGCAACAGAGGACGAGGTGATTGGAAGACATCACTGACTCAACGGACAAGAGTTTGAGCAAGCTCTAGGAGATAGTGATGGTCAGGGAAGCCTAGCGTGCTGCGGTCCATGGGGTCACAAAGAATCAGACATGACTTAGAAACTGAGCAACAACAACCACAAATGATCCCCCAGAAGGAAGCGCTGTGATTTGTTTCAGTCTTGTCTGTGGATATGAAATGCATGGAGGACACTTTGACAGGTGTCCATGCAGAAGAAGGAGGGAGGGTCTTTAAGGCCCCAAGTGGGATCTTTATCAGAAAAGTGAGGATTAAAGGGGAAAGGATCAGAATCATGGAGAAGGCAAGGGCACCCCACTCTAGTACTCTTGCCTGGAAAATCCCATGGACGGAGGAGCCTGGTGGGCCGCAGTCCATGGGGTTGCTATGAGTCGGACATGACTGAGTGACTTCACTTTCACTTTTCTCTTTCATGCATTGGAGAAGGAAATGGAAACCCACTCCAGTGTTCTTGCCTGGAGAATCCCAGGGACGGGAGAGCCTGGTGGACTGCCGTCTATGGGGTCGCACAGAGTCGGACACGACTGAAGCGACTTAGCAGCAGCAGCAGCAACAGATCAGAATCAGGAAAGTCAGATAGCATGGTCATGAGCATACCGCATTTGGCTTTAAAATTATGGGTATCCATGTAAATCAATAACAAATAGCCCAAAAGAAAATTGGACAAAGAACATTTTGATCCCCCCAAAAGAAAGAAGTATATGGTAATAATAAAACAATGAAATGCCATTTTGGCTACCAAATTGGAGAAGCTTTTAAAACAAAATGATAGTCCTCTGTGTCCACAAGGGTGAGCAAAAACTAGCCTCCTGCTGGTGGGCTGTAGAGCAGCCTAACTGTTCTGGAGGGTAGCTTGGCTCTGTGTGACAGAACTCCCAACATGTGCCTATGAGTGGGAAGCAGGAAAGGCATGATCCAGAGCATTAATGTGGTGATGGCAGAGGTGTTTGTGTTTCTTTGTACAACGAACGTGTTCTGTTCCTTTGTTTTTAAAAGTGAAAAAGGTACCAGGGTTCCAGTGAAGCTTGAAAAAGGTATATTTAAAGATAGAACCTTATGTCATCAGTTCATTTGTAAAACTGATTAACTTTAGAGATGGTTCAAACACAGAAATTGAGATGAATTCATAAATGACACCTCAGAGTAGAGTGGTTCGGGGCCCTTCCCGGATGGCATCCTCAGCATCTCAGTAGCAGGACGTTGACCTGGACGAACACTCAGGCGTGCTGACAGTGACTTCCTTCCAAGGGTTTTGTCCATTTTTAGATGGATAAACAAATGCATGTGTGCTCAGTCATGCCTGACTCCTTGTAATCCCATGGACTACAATCTGCTAGGCTCCTCTGTCCATGGAAGTTTTCCAGGCAAGAATACTGGAGTGGGTTGCAATTTCCTACTCCAGGGGATCTTCCCAACCTGGGGACCGAATCCACGTCTCTTGAATCTTCTGCATTGGTAGGCAGATTCTTTACCACTGAGCCACCTGGAAAGCGCTAATAGATGCGGTTACTAACCCCCTCAGATGAGTCACTCCACCTAGTCTTGGTACTCTATTAAAGGGGTCACCAGCCTTTTCTATAAAGGGCCAGACAGTAGATATTTCAGTCTGTACAGCCCATCTCATCTCTGTTACAACTGTTTGTGGGGCAAAAGCAGCCACAGGTGATAATAATGAGTGGGCATGGCTATGACCCAATAAAACCCTATTTGTGGACACTGAAGGATGAATTCCATACAATTTTTGTTCTTTTGTTACTCATTTGTGTCCGACTCTTTGCCACCCATGGACTGTAGCCCTCCAGGCTCTCCCTCCAGGCTCTCCAGTCCATGGGATTTCCCAGGCAAGAATACTGGGGTGGGTTGCCATTTCCAGGAGGTCTTCCCAACCCAGGGATCGAACCCATGTCTCCTGCACTGACAGGTGGATTCTTTACCGCTGAGCCATCAGGGAAGCCCTCCCATATAGTTTTTGCAGGTCACAAAATGTTATTCTTCTCTTGATTGTTCTCAACAATTTTTAAATGTTGAAACCATTCTTAGGTCATGGGCTGTACAGAAACAAGCGGTGAATTTACCCTCAGGCCCTGTCTTCCCACCTTTGTTCTAGACTATGATTCCTTGTGTGGCCCAGTTTCTGGTAAAATGACTTTAGCTTCTTAAAGAGTTTGAGTCAGAATAGCTGGTCAGAAGTAAACTGTTACTTGATGACATAACAGAGCATCGTTTTCCTGAACTGTAGCATGGAAGCCTTCTCTGAAAGCTTAAGAATACCTGTTGGGCTTTTCAGAGTTAGTGACCCTACTAGTTTCCTCAGTAGAGTCCCCCAGGAACCTGACAAGCGGGGATTGGGAGCCTAAATGGAAGCCGGCCTGCACCTCTTAGGGTGGTCTTTGTCTCTCTAGCCCTTCGGAAATCAAAGAGATCCTGCACCTGGCCACACTGAATGAGCTGGAGGTCATTCCCTTGGTGCAGACATTTGGGCACATGGAGGTAAGTGGGAGGAAGGGAAGTTACCTTGCACCCAGCTGTGGGGTTCAGGGGTGCACGGGCAGGGCTAGCCACCTGCAGGGAACAGCTCAGCGCTGCACAGAGAGGCTCTGTGAACAGCTGAGGAGCTGTTGTCTGATAAATCCAACATCCAGGCCCTCTCAACGTCAGTTTCCATAGACTGGTTTTTCCTTTGAGTGTCCATCCCACTTGCCAGTTATTTGCACGTCTCAATTTTTGGTTGACAACTGGACATTTCAGATCATATGTTACAGCAAATCTGACTTTTTCCCCATGGGTAGTTGTAAATTGCCTGGATTTAATCTGTCTCCCCAGATGTGTGTGGCCACAAATGCCTCTGTTGGGTTTTTATTCTTGTTTTTATTTTTTGCTCTTAGGGGGTCACTCTTCTGTCTTGACAGCTGGTGATTCCACGCAGGTTGGGCAGTAGTTGTGCCCAAGCCCGTAAGGCTCCACGTTATGCCCCAGGGGCTAGGGGTGCCACACGTAAGAGCTCAGCCAGTGCTCAGTCTGCTGTGGCTCCTGCTTTCCACCCAGCCCTCTCAGGCCCGTGTGTGTGTGTGTGTGTGTGTGGCCCCAGCCAGCTGGTGTGAAGGAGAACATGTGTCACCTTTGTGGTCCTGTGAGGACCGCAGAATTCAGAACAGTTTGCCACTCTTACTGACAGGTCTCCAAGGACTGGGTTTACCCACATCCAGCCGCTGGTGGGCACAGGGGGTGGGGCCCTGGGCAGAAGCTGCAGAATCTCTGTTTTTACCCAAAGTTGTGGCGGTCTTTCATGAACAAACATTTCTCAGTTTGTTGTTCACCTTTGGTTGGTTTCTGAAGGCCTGAAATTGTTTTTGACAAATGGTTCCACTTTGTACTTGTTGTGTGTGTGTGTGTGTGTGTGTGTGTGTGTGTGTGTGATGGGCAGGGCAATGGGGAGTGGGTAGTTTGCCAGCCTCTTCACTTGAGCAAGAAGTCCACCCACATGTAATTCTGCTGTGAAGGGAGACTGTCTTGTCCACTTTCTCACTCAGCCTAGTTAGAGGTGGAAGGGAGAAGGGCTGTTGACCAAGCAGCCTGGTTGCTCAGAGCCCTGGCTCCCGTGCCCAGGGCAGTCCCGCTGGCCCCCCTGGGAACTCTAATAGACACGAGGCTGGCAGGGTGCAGGGGCAGGAGCCCAGCTGTGGGGAGCTCGGGCATAAGCTTCTCCCCAGGGTTGCCAGCTTTCCTATTGTCTCCCTGCAGTTCGTGCTGAAGCACGAGGCTCTCGCTCACCTCCGGGAAGTGGCACGTTTCCCCAACACCCTGAACCCCCACAAAGAGGAGTCCCTGGCACTGGTCACAGCCATGATCGACCAGGTGATGGAGCTGCACCCGGGCGCCCGGTGGTTCCATGTCGGCTGCGACGAGGTGGGTGCCTCCCCTTGCCAGCAGGCAACTCCCCTAAGTCTGCAGCAGCCCCTTCTCTTCACCTCAAGGTCACCTGCTCCCACCTCGTGGGGTCTTCTCTTAAATAGAAAAGTAGCTCCAGGAATAAAGAAAGGCTGGCTGAGGAGATGTGCCCCAGTGAGGGCCGTGGTCCCAGCTGACAAGTGATCTCCCGTGGGCAAACCTGCTGAGCCAAGCAGGGTGCAGTGGGGTGCAGGCACCCACGGGACAGCAGAGCAGCCCCTAGTTACTGCACGTTCATGTCCTTGGGGCCAAGGTGGCCATGAGATTGAGCCGGTTACTTTTCTCCATGTGAAGCAGTGCAGTTTCAGACAGTGGGAGAAGGGAAATACCACTTTAGGGTCATGGAGCACTGGCTGGAAAGGCAGTTCCCAGGGGTGCCCCACCTTGTCCTCAAGAAACACAGGATCTTAGGAAGATTATGAGCCACCGAGCAGTGACCCAAAGACCTGTGCTCGTCTGAGCTCAGGCATCTGAGCTAGGACAGTGGTTTGTGGACATTTTATTCCAGAGTTTGATCCTCTTCTTCAAAAAAACCTTTTTTTAAAAAAAAATACATGTAATATAGAATTTATCACCGAAAGCGATTGAAAGTGAACAGTCCGGTAACTTTTTAGTCATTCTCAGTGTTGTGCAGCCCTCATCCCCGCCTAGTGCAGGGCCTCTCATCTCCCCACCCACCCCCCGCCCTCTACCTCTGCATCCATCTCTCCTTTGCATCTCTGCATTATCCCCCCGCCCCAGCACCCCGTAAGTGAAATGCTGCTCCATGCATGGGCTTCTCTCCCTGGGCACCTTCTCCAGCTTCATTCATCTACATGGCAGCTGAGTGATATTCCAGGGTGTGGACAGGCCACGCTCTGTTTATCCATCTTGTGTTGCTGGACGTCTGGTCATTTTTACCTTCTGGCTCTTGTGGTGCTCCTGTGCCCAGGCTCAAGGGAGTCTTAGAGCTGAGTTTGGGTGTTGGTGAAGAGGCAGGGGCGCCCTTCACCGCCCCCTCCCCATGGGCAGCTTCCCCGAGATTCTCCCAGGCCACAGCATGAACCTTTGGGTGAGGATGAGTGGTCCCGGGGCCAACCCACCCGTGTCTCCTCCTAGGTCTACTACCTTGGAGAGGGTGAGACCTCAAGACAGTGGTTGCAGCAGGAGCCCAACAGCAAAGCAAAGCTGTGTCTGTCCCACATGGAGGCGGTGGCCAGCCACATGCGGGCCCGGTACCCCACTACAACGCCCCTGATGTGGGATGACATGCTGCGGGACATCCCCGAGGACCAGCTCTCAGGTCGGCAGGGCGTGGCCCTGGCGGGCGGGGGGTGGTAGTGGTGATGGTGCAGGTCATGCTCAGCAGTGGGGCTTCCTGGTGCCACGAGGAGTGGAAGCCAAGTGCTCCGAGCCCCCAGCTGCTCAGGAGAGACCTAGACCCTGTTGTAGAGCTGCACTGAAGCTTCTAGTTCCAGACCATCCCGTTATTAGGACCACTTTCATGTGTTTCTCATATGACAGTGCCATTTTCCTAAAAGGTCTTGCAGGAGTGTGGTTGTGAGAGACCTGACCTGGAGGGTAGCATGAGGCCCTGGGGGCGGCACCGACCGTCGGGAGCAGGGGATAGGTTCGGAGCAGGGGCCCCCAGCAGACCATGAGAGCACCCAGTGCTTCTAGGGCCCTTGGCCTCACACGCCTGTACTGCCAGCCCTGTAGGGGCTCCACTGAGGTTCACACTGGCTGGTTGAGGGAAGCAGAGGCCCCCCCAGCCCAAGCCCAGCAAGGCCTAGCTTGAGGCTTTGGGGTGAGACAGGGAGATTGCCACACATGCTTCTGCAAGGTCCAGGTGTCCTGGCTGCGGCCGTTACCACGTGTGGCCACTTAAGTTTTCATTCATTATAAATAAGTCCGCTTAGCAATGCATTCCTACTGCACCTGGGCCTGCCCCGCGTGCAGACACACTGCCGCTCCCTCCCTTGAGGGAGCACCGGGGCCCATGGCCTTAGCAGCTCCAGCAGTGTCCAGTCACTTCCAGAGCTGACTGGCCTGGCAGCTGCGGCGTTTATGACCAAACGCTTAGTGCAGTACTGAATCTGTACTTGCTGCTGCTAAGTCACGTCAGTCGTGTCCGACTCTGTGCGACCCCACAGACGGGCGCCCACCAGGCTCCCCCGTCCCTGGGATTCTCCAGGCAAGAACACTGGAGTGGGTTGCCATTTCCTTCTCCAATGCATGAAAGTGAAAAGTGAAAGCGAAGTCACTCAGTCGTGTCCGACTCCTAGCGACCCCATGGACTATAGCCCACCAGGCTCCTCCGTCCATGGGAGTTTCCAGGCAAGAGTACTGGAGTGGGTTGCCAGTGTCTTCTCCGGAGTCTGTACTTAAATCCATT
Source organism: Bos indicus (assembly GCF_029378745.1). Taxonomy (NCBI): domain Eukaryota; kingdom Metazoa; phylum Chordata; class Mammalia; order Artiodactyla; family Bovidae; genus Bos; species Bos indicus. The sequence continues at coordinate 51,419,702 of NC_091778.1, read as the reverse complement.
TTAATGCAAGAAAGGAGGGCTGAAGGCTGAAGGGACCCGCCCTCATGGCCTCTCTCCACTCCCAGGGTCAAGGGTGCCGCAACTGGTGGAGCCTGTGCTTTGGGACTATGGGGCTGACCTGGACCTCCACGGGAAAGGTCAGTACCAGAACGGAGCCGGGTGGTCATGGGCTCCTCTTGGTTTTCCCCACAGACAAGCATGTATTTCGGGCTTCACAGCTACACCTCGTCAGGGCATGCCACTCACACCTCTTACTTGCTCACCCAGCGCTCCTTGTGGAGAAGTACCGGAAGAGCGGCTTCTCCTGGCTCTGGGCCGCCAGCGCCTTCAAGGGGGCCACAGGAGTGAACCAGAGCCTGACCCCTATCGAGCACCACCTCAGAAACCACCTGCAGTGGCTGCAGGTGGCGGGCAGCGTGCCAGCGGACACGCTGCGGGGCATCATCCTGACTGGCTGGCAGAGGTGAGGCCATGTGGGGCCCAGGGATGCCCTTGGGAGGGTCGAAGCGGCTCCCATCACTCAGGACACATGGCCCTCCTCAGCCCATCCAGTCTGGGCCTCAGTTCTCACCTTCTGTCAAGAGGAAGCAGCCAGCACTCTGAGGAGGGTGTGGAGGACCAGCCGCACAAAACAAGCACTTGGGGTCAAGCCCCTCTCACCACACTGCTGAGGGGATGCGGCTCAGGGTGTTAGCACCCCAGGGCACTGGGCCTCCTCGTGCATGCTCTGTCTGCACCGTGCGTGTCTCTGCATGTTCACACCACCCCAGCCACTTTGGGAGAGGTGTGAAGACAGACCTCAGCTCATTCAGAATTTCACACTATCTGAAAAGTAGAGTTACAAGTTAACGCCTAGTCCCAGGCAAGTCCTGGCCTCAGGTCCCATCCTGAGGGGGAGGCCAGGGGCCCCAACACCAAGGGCAGGAGGCCCTGACTCCATGGGAGGCAACTGGAGGCGGGGCTGACTGCTGACCCTCAGCCCTCACTTACAGAGCTGAGTCAAAGATGAACTTCAAAGAATTTCAAGGTGGCAACTGCAGAGCATTCAGCCCAGGCAGGTCCCTCTGGGTGGGATCTGAGTGTGACTGCCAGCTGCAGACCCACAAAACCAAGGAAGCTTCTGGAAGCAGCAGAAGCTTCTCGATCCCTGTCCTGTCTCGCGGTGGCTCATGCCCGAGCATCCACTGAGTCCCTCTCCCACGGACTTAGGTATGACCACTTCTCTGTGCTGTGCGAGCTGCTGCCCGTGGGAATCCCGTCCCTGGCCGTCTGTCTGCAGGCGCTGCTGCACGGTATGGTCCCCTGCTCCTCCCAGGAAACCAAGTGCCAGGACCCCCAACTGCCACCTCCACCTGGCTGGACTGTGGTCTTAACAGCCTGGGTCTTCAAGCCTAAACCCAAGACAGAGGCCAGGAAGGTAGGGGGACGGGCTCCTCAGGCAGAGTGAACCCACAAGAAAGCTCATCATGGATAGGGTGCAGGAAAGGGCCCGTCTTCACTGGGTGAATATCCTGAATGCCCAGTGCCAGTGGGTGTGGCCCGCAGCTCCCTCACTTCTGGTTCTCCTGGGAGCAGCCAGGTGCAGGCAGAGATGCTTAGAGATGGACGAAACCAGCAGGCGTGCCTGATGGTGAAGCCCTGGTTAGGTAAACTCCCATTTGAGACCTGATGATAAATGTGCTGTTGGAGCAGAAAGATGTCAAGGTGGTTGAGGAAAGTGAGGACTGAACAGTGAACATGTTTAGAATTGTGCTGAGCCACAGGGATGTGGAAGGACAGATACTGAGACTCTACCCTTTTCTAACCTTCCCGCAAGGCTGCTGTGGCCTTGGGCTCATCCATCCCTGAAGTCAGCATGTGTGTGGCTGGACCTGGCCAGCGGTCCTTCTCGATTGTTTTGCCCACGACCCATGCCCAAAGGTCGGGAGGTCCAGCCAGCACGGGGTCCAGGCCACCTCCTCCAGGGGCCTCTCTGACCTCCGTCTATGGTTGGTTTCAGGAGACTTTGCTGAAAATGTCAAAGCAAGAGTGGAGAACTTTCTTGGGATTTCGAGCCTAGAGGAAATGAGTTTTAGGAGGTAACACTCTCACTCCCTGCCCTGCCTCTCCCCTCCCATTTGAGCCCTTCCTCAGCACGGCGGCTCCCTGTGCAGTGAGGGCGCCGGCTCCTTCCCTGGCAGCGACATCCTGGCCCTCGTCACACAAGTCAGCCTCCACCTGTGCAGCTCCGTGGACGCGCTGCTGGAGAGGGACAGGTGAGCAGGCCGGGGAGTGACCCCCACCACCTCCTGGCAGGGCAAGGGCCAGCTAATACTGCAAGGAAGCTTCCTAGGTGGAAGCTTTTAAAAATCTAACTTGTAAAAATCTTTACCAGATTTTCAAAGGTCTTATTTTACAACCACCAAGGCAGCCTTACAAGCCACAGTGCACCCACCTATGTGTGTGGATTTGTCCCCCGCCCCCTGGCCCCCACCCCACTGCAGGTATGTGACCGGCTGGTTCAGCCCCTACCATCGCCGGAGGAAGCTCATTCACCCCGTCATGATCGAGCACATCCAGCCCCAGGCACTCAGGTAGCCCACGGCCCGCCCCACTGTGTCCATCCCCGGCACTGCCCACCCTCCACTGCACTGGGAGCCTTCTGGACGAGCTGACTAGGTATCACAGCCAGAGTCCTGGGTGGCCCAACTGAATCAGCTGTGCCCTTAGGTGTCACGAGAAGCTTGGACATTTCCTGCCTGAGAGGGTTGAGGGTCACCAGATGCCCTGAGCCGGATCTGGGGCTCCTGGTAGGACCAGACTGCCTAGGGCTGTGGCCGCATGTGTCACCGTGGGGACAGGGTCCCAGCCGGCCTCCCCCCGCTCCCCCAGCTCTGCAAGCAGAGGCCAACACAGACTGTCCCCACTGAGTATAAGATGCCTTCAGCTGTCACGGCAGGTTCACGCACCAAGAAAAACCCTGCCAGCCAGTTGTGAAGTGCCTGCTGGTTACAAGGTCAAACTGACAGTCACTCATTGATTCCCAACAACCTTATGAGGCTGGTGCGAAGGACCCAGTTCCATGGATGAGTAAATGGAAGCCCAGGATGTCCTGACCTGTGGGGTTCTGGAGGCTCTGAGGTATGCCCCAGGGCCCTCATTGGGCAGGCTAACTGTCTCGCTGGTCCTCAGTCTCCTGGCCAGGTGGAACGCCCTCGCAGGGGAGCTGGAGGCTGCCCTGCAGCGCATCTTCTACCCAGACACGGTGGAGGAGTGGCTGGAGGAGAACGTGCACCCCAGCCTGCAGCGGCTGCAGGCTCTGCTACAGGACCTGGGTGAGGCGGCCAGCCCCAGGCAGGACTCAGGTCAGGACCCCTGAGGGGAGAGGCCAAGCACAGGCTTTCAGCAGCCCTGCACCCTTGTCTAGCTGTATCCAGCCCCAGGTGCCACTCCTGAGTCCTGGACAGCCGTGCCAGCGGGCAGCACTCAGAGTAAATACGGAAGGAAAAGGCCTTCTGGGCCTGTGCAGTGATCAGCATTAGAACTTTCTTTTGAAATAAAAAAGAGAGTGGAATCCAGAAATCATGCTACTAGAAATTTGAAAGGCTTCATTACTACCCTGGCCTGGGCTGCTTACAGTGCGGCCCTCACAATGCTCCAGAGACCCTTCTCACCCAACCCAGCTCCTAGGGAGCAGAGTCAGCCAAACATTTTCCCTCCGGTCCTGGAGCCTCCTCCAGCCCTGGGACGAACACACCAGAAACCAGTGTACGGCATGTCACAGCTTTTAAGAGAAAAGCACTCCAGATTTAACCATTTGGAAACCTAACTTTGGCATGTTTAAATGACTGTCCCCATAGGTCTGGTTGGCAGCCATTACTTAGAAAGGAGAGGATCTCATTTCTCTGAAGTTCCCTGAAGTTGCTCTCACACAGGCAGCCTGAGAACCCTGGGTCCATGGGTCTACCAGGCCATTCCCAGTGTGGAAGCCTTGTGGGTTTCCCCAGAGATGCTCTTGGCACATGCTGTACCTTGGAGGGACCTGGGTTCAGAGAAAGCAGAAGAAAACCAACAGTGCAGGTGACGGTCAGTGTGGCTGGCACCCAGATGCCATGGGGGTGGCTGCAGCCAGCTGCCCAGGCCCTGCTGAAGGGCAGTCATGAGCCTCGCCCATTCTGGCCACATACAAACAGGCCCAACCGCCAGGGTTTGAGAGAAGCTGGGAATGCGGGTTCCAAGGGATGGGTGCAAGTTTTTAAATGCTGCTAGAAGCTAGAAGAGAAAACCTCTGCCTACACTGGGAGCAGGGGCAGGTTATCCTCCCTGTGAGAGCCCAGCTGCAATCCTGATTGTGATCTGGACAAGGCAGCAGTGCGAGGTGGTATGAAGTGAGATCTTAATTCCCTGCCCAGAACTGAACCTGGATATCCTGGATGAGAGCCAGCAATCCTGGCCATCAGACCGGCAAGGGCTAGAAGGCTAGAAGTTGGTTTTCCATGGATCTTTGCCTCTGGTGAAAAATGCATTTATCAAGGAGGCAAAAACTGTTAATGCAGGTACAAAGTTTATTGAGACTTAGCATAACAATGAGCGGAAGAGCACACAGAGAACTGGTTTGTTAAGAGAGAAGCAAGGCAGAGATGCACACCCAGAGAGAACAGGTGTGGGCATCCCTCTTAGGAGGAGCACTGGAAAGGGGCGGTTAAGTCATTTATATAGGTCAGTTCTTCCAGGTCTTTACCTTCAGCCAGTTATCTGGTTTCTTTTCCACACCTGACCTACCCTGAGACGCTCCCTTGGGTGTGCATGCACCTCTCAGCCAAGATGAATCTCCAACTGAAGGCTTCTGGGAGGAGCAAGACTCATTACGGCCTAGCATTATCCCGAATTTTAACCCCCTGACTTTTGACCTTTCTGTGTATGTGCAGTGTCTCCCTTGTCCCAAAAGAGGGAGGAGTGGACATCCCTTAATCCTTTACTCAAAACAGGGTTTTGCCCCTTTGTCCTTGCATGATTATTACCTTAAGGTGTTTAAAAGAGACAAACACTGGCTATTTACCCTGTTGTTACTTCCATTCTGGAGCGCAAATAGGAGGCTAGTTATATGTATACATCCTGAAGCCCACTTCTTCCTGCCCCATGAAATGCAAACAGGAGGCCAGCATCTGTCTCCTGCCTCATCTGGACTCGAGATGAGCCATTTGGGGTTCTAGAGGCCTCACTATGGCAACAGCACACCAATCAAATGGGCCCCTTGGCATGCACCCTGAGCACCAGGAGCTCACGGGTGAGCACCTCACTTCTGACCACTGAGAATGTCTGGCTAGTGGAAGGAATGAACGTGGGGAGCAGGGAAGGAGCTGGGATCCACAGAACAGGCAGAGACAGCATCCTCAGAGGCTGACCCAGCCAGGCCCCACATCTGCCTGCTGAAAGCTTGTTGTAACCTGCAGGACTGAGTCCTGGCAAAGACCCTGACCCAGAGAGCTCAGTCCTATGCTTCGTGCCCTGGGACCCTGGGTGTCCTTCCCATTTCAGAAGCCTTGAGCCCCACATGGCTAGCAGGTCTGGCCTGTCCACACCAGGCTACTGCCCCAGTGGGCTGATTCCAGGAAGAGGCACATCAGTCTGCAGACAAGGTCCCACTGTGGTTTCACTTGGAGGACAGAAGCAAGCAGCAGGAATGGCTGAGTGTCCTGCCCTGGGGCTGCCAGGGACACAGCCGAGAGCCGAGGAGGAAGACTCCCAGGCGGTCCATCAGTCCTGCCGGGGCCCCATCAGAACTCTGCTGAGGGGTGCCATGGAGGTCAGCTCTGGTCTCCGGGGCTGTCAGCCTCACTGTCGCTGCTCTGAGACAGCTCCACAGGACTCTCCAGGCGGTGCAGCTCCAGGAAAGTAGTGATAAGCTTGGCAATGACTTCCACATCGCTGGTCCAGGCCGGCACCAGGAGGGAGGACAGGTCACCATGGCAGAGGTCCTGGCCTCCAGCAGGAGCCAGAAGACCACGCCAGCCTCCTCACAGGAACTGCCCTCCAGGACCCCACACCTTAGCTGGTCCCCACCCTCACCTGACCTTAGCCCAGGCCTCTCTGCCACTGGGGACCCCTGATGTGCCCCTCCCCTCTCCGTCCCTGCAGGGACCCCTGATACCACCTAGCAGGTGGTACCATGCCTGTCCCCCCAAGCCCCACCTCTTCCATGTTCCTGAAGCCTCTGCCCTACCACAGTCCCTTATGAGGGCCACTTGCCTGGGGGCAAGGGCATAGTGGGCAGCCCTGACCCATCGTCTCCCATCCTTGGCTTACCTGCGGTGGCCCATGACAGCACTCTGGGTGAGAGGGTGGGAGAAGCCTGTGGCGAACCGAAGCACCACCACATAGCCCTTCCCGAAGTACCGGACCTTCTCCTCCTCCACATTCACATCCCGGATGTCACTGAGCAGGACCACCACTGTGGGCGGGGCCAGGTCAGCAGCCATGTCCCCTCCCACCCTGCCCCTCTCGCCTGGATGCTGACACAGTGGCTTTGGGGGCACAGTGCAGAGGGTGAGAGCCTGCTTGTCATGAAGGAGTGCGTGTCACTCTAGGTCGGAGGCCCAGAGGATGCCGGGACCCAGCTTTAGATGTCATAGGAAGTGACCACAGCACAGGGTCCTGTGACTGCCGGTTAACATCCAGTCTGAGTGAGAGGGAACATCCAGCAGGCCTATTGCCTTGAAAAGCCCACCTGTCTAACACATCAGGGGCTGGCTAAGCATGGGACTGCCCAGCTTTCTGCTTCATTTTCCTCAACTGCTGGAAAATGCCTTCCTGGTCTCTAGTGGCCAGTCACTGAGCTGGGGGCT